>NC_140957.1:103411475-103558975 GCF_014529385.1 Adiantum capillus-veneris
TACAAACTGACCGGCCGGACATAATTGGCCAAAGCTCATAAAGAGCACTTGAATAATCAAATATACATAAAATGTAATATCCTTCTACATAATCCATTATCTGCTAATGCTTTTGCCACCTATCAACTGCAATAAATGGATAAATATCAATTCCATAACATACCTCTCCGTTGGAAAGCAACTGTTCTCAGTTGCGAAGATAAAAATCTGCAAACAATACTTGTCAAAAATAGTGATTAGTATTTTGTGTCAAAAACATCACATAATATATGAAACTAAACAAAATTAGCTTATGCTTGTCGTCATCCACATACTACCTATTCTAGTGTCCCATACCACTAGAATAAGCAGTATATGTCATACCCTGATGAATCAGGATATCATTGGTCACACTCATCATTGTATAAATCAATTCTCATCAATCTGAAGTTCACTTCCATTAATATTGTCGCAACAGAAAATCATCATATACTAATTCCAATTCCAAATTCAAAATATCTTTCATTTTCTATACCCAGGTGACAAAATCATACCAGTCACAGTTGTGGCCAGCCCACTGCAGCATGATTTTGTGATCGGTGTTGCCTAAATGGGCGAATCTTCACCAATAAGATGTGCTGCCTAAATCGGCGAATCTGCATTTGGTATAAGTGTAAAAATCATCAACCTGCAATTTATCAATGTGCTGCCTAAATCGGCGGATCTGCACCAAGATGAGTATCTACACACTGCCTAAATCGGTGAATCTGTGTGCATGTGACCAATGGACTAGACTAGGCATAAAAAAAAAACATCTACTACCTATTTGACACAAAATTGGAGTATGCTTATGTGACAAAGTATGTACAAACAATTTTTCTAGTATCCCAAAGCACCTTAGCTCACATGAGTAGCTGCATAGCTTATTGACAAATCATCTCAATAAAAATTCTTTCCAATACAATCAGAACCCATGTCCTTAGCAGTGTTTGAGTATTCAACGTAGAACACAATGGAGAGAAATGAAATATGAAAAGAGGAATGATGTATGTGATGTACATACCTGAAGGATATTTTGCATCAAAATGTGTACGTATCTCTGTGTGTGGCAAGCGTGAGGTTCTTGTAGTATTTTAACTCATGTGTTGAGCAATGTAACTCTCGTACTACTTGAAATTCGGTTCTTGTAAACACCATTTGCTATCCCATTATTTGTGTCTCAATACATACTTGAAATTAGAAAGCAAACGGTTCAATTTATCTTGTTAGAGTACTCAGCTCATGTGCTAGGTGAGAGTGTGAGAGTTCTAGAAAATAAGCAGACAAAAGTGCAATATTGCTACCTGCATTGGTCAAAATCAAACAATATTAAAATGGGGTGGTGTTGGGCAATTAGCACGAGGTATTGGTTGAGGCTATCCTTGCTTTAAGGTTTACGAATTGTACATAGTTAGAAAATTCTTACTATTTTTACGAGATAAAAGGAAAGGCCCTATCAGAAATGTGGAAGGATTCTTTGCCTTAATGTGACCCAAGGCATGTAAAAATTTAATTGTATCCACTTTTAATTTTATTCTTACTACAGGCGGCAAGCAGAGAAATGAGTAACAAATACATTATGCAAAAACCAGTAATGAGAAAATTATCATTGCCTAGCCAAAATTATAATGATGATTTGATACAATTCCATATCGTGTTGTGTTAATGAGCCTAATTGTCCTAGATTGCGCAGCCTTGTGGATACCTTGCAGCCGATGAGTATCTGACTTCATCAACCAAGGTCTGGGATCGTGATTATCGTCTCTAATTTTAATGCGGTCATCAATTTTTTTGAATTGGCCAATGATAGTCATGGAATCTACGTAAGGTGATGATATTTATTATTATGATTATTATTATTTTAAATTTGTTTTTGCTACCACATCTAGAATATGCAACAACAGAATGCTGGAGTTGACGATCAAAGATACAAGCACATATGCTTACAAAGGACACCATGACTTCCTTAATGTATTAACCGTCTGCAAAAAGCTTATACGACCAAATTGAGACAATCCATATGGATCCAATACAATTTCTAGGTACAAAATAAATTGAAGTACAACAAAAGATTGAGAAAAAAATCATCATCAGTGTCTATGTCAATCCCTGAGGATGGTGTGCATTGGGCGTCGTTTGAGAAAAGTATCGCAACAGTCGACCGAAGAGCTTCCACAATGTCCATCGCTGAGGGAGTTGTAATGGGAAGGGGAAGAGAGAGAGAGAGAGAGAGAATAAATGAAATGTTATATTAATTGTCTCCTAGTGCGTATGGGACCAAACCCATACAAATCGTTATGGATCTAAAACCATGTTCGGGTACAAAATAAAATGAAGGAAAGTAGAAGCTAAAATGAACATCGATAAGAGGATGGCTGATGCCAATGCCAGGCGCGTTGTCCGATGATGTATTACAGCGGTCTTGAACATAATTATGGCACGCACTCATCTGAGTCTGGATGTCGTATGCAGTCAACCGTCGCAGCCTCGGCTTATGTGCTAGGTGAGAGTGTGAGAGTTCTAGAAAATAAGCAAACAAAAGTGCAATATTGCTACCTGCATTGGTCAAAATCAAACAATATTAAAATGGGGTGGTGTTGGGCAATTAGCACGAGGTATTGGTTGAGGCTATCCTTGCTTTAAGGTTTACGAATTGTACATAGTTAGAAAATTCTTACTATTTTTACGAGATAAAAGGAAAGGCCCTATCAGAAATGTGGAAGGATTCTTTGCCTTAATGTGACCCAAGGCATGTAAAAATTTAATTGTATCCACTTTTAATTTTATTCTTACTACAGGCGGCAAGCAGAGAAATGAGTAACAAATACATTATGCAAAAACCAGTAATGAGAAAATTATCATTGCCTAGCCAAAATTATAATGATGATTTGATACAATTCCATATCGTGTTGTGTTAATGAGCCTAATTGTCCTAGATTGCGCAGCCTTGTGGATACCTTGCAGCCGATGAGTATCTGACTTCATCAACCAAGGTCTGGGATCATGATTATCGTCTCTAATTTTAATGCGGTCATCAATTTTTTTGAATTGGCCAATGATAGTCATGGAATCTACGTAAGGTGATGATATTTATTATTATGATTATTATTATTTTAAATTTGTTTTTGCTACCACATCTAGAATATGCAACAACAGAATGCTGGAGTTGACGATCAAAGATACAAGCACATATGCTTACAAAGGACACCATGACTTCCTTAATGTATTAACCGTCTGCAAAAAGCTTATACGACCAAATTGAGACAATCCATATGGATCCAATACAATGTCTAGGTACAAAATAAATTGAAGTACAACAAAAGATTGAGAAAAAAATCGTCATCAGTGTCTATGTCAATGCCTGAGGATGGTGTGCATTGGGCGTCGTTTGAGAAAAGTATCGCAACAGTCGACCGAAGAGCTTCCACAATGTCCATCGCTGAAGGAGTTGTAACGGGAAGGGGAAGAGAGAGAGAGAGAGAATAAATGAAATGTTATATTAATTGTCTCCTAGTGCGTATGGGACCAAACCCATACAAATCGTTATGGATCTAAAACCATGTTCGGGTACAAAATAAAATGAAGGAAAGTAGAAGCTAAAATGAACATCTATAAGAGGATGGCTGATGCCAATGCCAGGCGCGTTGTCCGATGATGTATTACAGCGGTCTTGGACATAATTATGGCACGCACTCATCTGAGTCTGGATGCCGTATGCAGTCAACCGTCGCAGCCTCGGCTTATGTGCTAGGTGAGAGTGTGAGAGTTCTAGAAAATAAGCAAACAAAAGTGCAATATTGCTACCTGCATTGGTCAAAATCAAACAATATTAAAATGGGGTGGTGTTGGGCAATTAGCACGAGGTATTGGTTGAGGCTATCCTTGCTTTAAGGTTTACGAATTGTACATAGTTAGAAAATTCTTACTATTTTTACGAGATAAAAGGAAAGGCCCTATCAGAAATGTGGAAGGATTCTTTGCCTTAATGTGACCCAAGGCATGTAAAAATTTAATTGTATCCACTTTTAATTTTATTCTTACTACAGGCGGCAAGCAGAGAAATGAGTAACAAATACATTATGCAAAAACCAGTAATGAGAAAATTATCATTGCCTAGCCAAAATTATAATGATGATTTGATACAATTCCATATCGTGTTGTGTTAATGAGCCTAATTGTCCTAGATTGCGCAGCCTTGTGGATACCTTGCAGCCGATGAGTATCTGACTTCATCAACCAAGGTCTGGGATCATGATTATCGTCTCTAATTTTAATGCGGTCATCAATTTTTTTGAATTGGCCAATGATAGTCATGGAATCTACGTAAGGTGATGATATTTATTATTATGATTATTATTATTTTAAATTTGTTTTTGCTACCACATCTAGAATATGCAACAACAGAATGCTGGAGTTGACGATCAAAGATACAAGCACATATGCTTACAAAGGACACCATGACTTCCTTAATGTATTAACCGTCTGCAAAAAGCTTATACGACCAAATTGAGACAATCCATATGGATCCAATACAATGTCTAGGTACAAAATAAATTGAAGTACAACAAAAGATTGAGAAAAAAATCGTCATCAGTGTCTATGTCAATGCCTGAGGATGGTGTGCATTGGGCGTCGTTTGAGAAAAGTATCGCAACAGTCGACCGAAGAGCTTCCACAATGTCCATCGCTGAAGGAGTTGTAATGGGAAGGGGAAGAGAGAGAGAGAGAGAGAATAAATGAAATGTTATATTAATTGTCTCTTAGTGCGTATGGGACCAAACCCATACAAATCGTTATGGATCTAAAACCATGTTCGGGTACAAAATAAAATGAAGGAAAGTAGAAGCTAAAATGAACATCGATAAGAGGATGGCTGATGCCAATGCCAGGCGCGCTGTCCGATGATGTATTACAGCGGTCTTGAACATAATTATGGCACGCACTCATCTGAGTCTGGATGCCGTATGCAGTCAACCATCGCAGCCTCGGCTTATTGAGGCTCGACCGTGCTCCTCCATGTCTCCTCTACAGCATTTGATATGATGTGTGAGAGAGAAGGTGATGCAAAACACACACACTGATAAGGGTGGGGATCTACAAGCTTTCCTGATGTGTGATGGTCCGATCATTGGTATGTCTGTGTGAGAGAGAGGAAAGAGAGTGAATCTACAGTGGGAACTGACCGATTACGGTTCGCGTGCATGTGTGTGTTGAAAGATAATTGCAGCTCATCTGCGGCATGAGGTGGCGGGGGTGTGGGACTGCAGGTGAGGCTGCAGTGAAGGTGATTAGTGTGGGTGTAAGTCAGGTTTGGAAATGAGGGGAGTTGAGTGCATGGTGTCCTGCTCATGGATGAGAGTTGCAGCCCAACATCAGCAGAAGTGAACGTGCCAAGGTGCATGGGTGTGGGAGTTGGTTGGCCACTCATCGTAGGAGGGTGGGGGTACGTGTCATGCCTACTGCAGACCTGCCAGTAGTTGCATGAAAAGTCAAACGTGAGGAGTGTGAGGAGATCTGGTTGTGTGGCCAAGGTCGGCTGCAGGTTATGCATGGTGTGAGAAACACCAATTGCATGCGAAAGCAAACCAAGAGTCGGTTGTGGGCGTTGGCCGCCAATGACGACGAGAGGGGGGGTGGTTGATGGCGAGAAAGAGGAACAATTAAACTACAGTCAGCACGAGAGAGAGAGAGAGAGAGAGAGAGAGAGAGAGAGAGAGAGAGAGAGAGAGAGAGGGAGAGAGAGAGAGTTCCATTTTCTCTGGTGGCTGAGACTCGCGATGACTGGCAGAAAGTGAGAGAGATAGAAAGAGGACGTTGCAATGTGGCTGCACGGAGAGGTGGTTGGTGGGTGAGGGGAGAGGGTTGATAGGAGGGGACTTGTGGCAGTTGTGTAGAGAGAGAGAGAAAGAGAAAGTGAGATATTGAGAGAGAGAAAATCATGCAACTTCTCAGCCGCCGCTAAGCCTTGGGAGGCTGCGAGTGCCTGTGATTTGCAGTCACTAGTTTTAGTGAGGGAATGGATGGTTGGCGGATGGGGTAGTTGAAGACGAAAAGAGAGAGAGAGAGAGAGAGAGAGAGAGAGAGAGAGAGAGAGAGAGAGAGAGAGAGAGAGAGAGAGAGAGAGAGAGAGAGAGAGAGAGAGAGAGAGAGAGAGAGAGAGAGAGAGAGACAATGAGGAAGTCGGCTGACTGTGTGCCACAGCATGAGAGAAAGAGAGAGAGAGACAATGAGGAAGTCGGCTGACTGTGTGCCACAGCATGAGAGAGAGAGAGAGAGAGAGAGAGAGAGAGAGAGTTTAATGATGTCTTGATCATTGGTTGTCAGTTTCTAGTGTTGCAATGAGGCGGGAGGGGTCAGGCTTGGAGCATGGATGTATACACTTGGGCTAGCTCTAGCTGAACAACATCTGCTGCTTGACGGTTGTTACTCCACATTGAACAAGAGCAAAAACTCGCAGCGTCTACTCCCAAAACTGGCAGCATGCACATGCATGAAGCGATTGTATGAAATTTCTTATCGGGTGCATATGGTCCATGCCATGCCGCAGAGGTGAAGCAAAATCTGTTGCGATCTGTTCAGAGAGCTCCCCCTAACTTTGTTTCGTTTTTTTTTTCTTATAAATAAAATCAACATGGGGTTGCTTCTTACTATAACTTAAAGCCGACAAGGTATCTTTGAATGAGAAGTGCTCATCAAACTACTCTCGAGCATCTCCTTGGAGTGAGATACTGGTCGGATAGCTATTGAGTTCTACAACACATATATTCAGACACACAAATCTTTCTTCTTCATCTTCTTTAGTGTCCTCCTATTTGAAAATCTACAAGGATTTCTCCCAATTTGAATCCCTTTTCTTTGCTTGCTCAATATTCTACACTCCGTTCAAATGTCAAAATTCCTTTTCTTCTAACTTCTTCTATCAGGTCTCTCCTTGTTCTTATACCTCTAGCGCCATACCAAACTTCCTATGTACCCAATACTCACATGATTATTCATGCGGATGATATTGTAAAGGAAATCTATTGCTAATTAATTATGTATTAATTCTAATATAGCTAGCTTCGGCTATCATAAACAATTAATTTCTTCGTGATGCAATTCGAGCAACGATGCATTAATGTAATCATTAAAACAAAAACATTTATTTTGAAAACATCATGATACAAACTTATCTTCGATATTTGGAAGTGAAGATGATAGCCATAAGTTGGTTGCTATGACTTCCTTTGTTGTTCTCCACAACATGTAGGAGCATTTCCTTGTGCTCTGATACCATTGCTACAGACGAGAACATTGCGAGCCCTACAAAATAGCAAAAACAATATACTACAAGCCATGAAACGAACAAATCTGCATACCTCGAATCACACAATGCATAGTCCAAGTTGCACTCGAGCAGAGAGTGACAAAGAGTAAGATAGATTGAGAGAGCACGTGCAGGCACACCTCCTAGAGCGGAGTGCTATGCCGGCACGGCGAGAGAGGAGAGAGGAGAGGAGAGAAGAATACACAGACACTGGGTCCAATCTCCCCCCGTGCAAGAGTGCGCATTTTCCTCTTGCACGTATTTATTTTATAGATTTCTTGAATGCCCAAAAATGAGTACAAACTGACCGGCCGGACATAATTGGCCAAAGCTCATAAAGAGCACTTGAATAATCAAATATACATAAAATGTAATATCCTTCTGCATAATCCATTATCTGCTAATGCTTTTGCCACCTATCAACTGCAATAAATGGATAAATATCAATTCCATAACATGCTCATGGCAAGCCATGACCACTTTACAAGACCACAATTACACTAGCTGAAAGGGGCACCACCCCATGACAGAGACATTGAGTTCTATGCGCTTACTAAGAGGGGGCAGCCATTGCTCCGCCACAAGCCATGTTCGACTTATCCGTGTTTATCCATTTGTCAATGGCGATAATTACCGCCCTACTTTCTTGAGTTATCTCTATGAACCTCGTTGTCTCCATGGTATTTTCAAAGACTCGGTAGTTTTTGGCCTTCTAAACGTGCTTGAAGTAGCAAAATCTAACAATTTGAGTTATGATAAGGATCTCTTGTCTCATGAACACCTTTCCTCCTAGGAAAAGATCATTATTTTGGGGTCCTATCTTCCGGGTCTTTTGGACCCACTTGTGCAGATCTTTCCTTCTAGGGCACAAATCACCAGGCAATCCTTAGAAAGATGTGAGAGGCCTTCACTAGCCGCTCTACACTACAAGCACCTATATGGACCAATACCCTTGATTCACCCCAGTTGGTAGGGCTCTCAATAATACCTTCCACAAGACCTTAATTTTGTGCGGCAATTGAGGGCACCAGATATTCTTCACGACAACCTCCCATCTTGACTCAGGCCGATGTTTGCTCCATTACTTGTTCAAAGGGGAGAACCAATATTTTGAATCCATAAGGGTGTGGTACACTACTTTGTGGTTTTTGGAAATGTCTGTCCTTTGGCCACCGCCATGTTTTCCGCTCAAACTTGGATTCACAATTAGGTAGACACCAATTGCCAATCCGTTCAAGGACTCTGTTGATCAAGAGTCTTTCTATCCCACTGACTTTATATCGGGTAGTCAGTTGGTCTATTTCATTCTAGCTACTACTTATTGTAACCCAAAGTTGGCCCAATTGATTAATACCTTTGTTATTAACCTTTCTGGCCACTTCCCTCTAGAATGGGGTTGAGAAATATTCTTCCCGCCTTAGAGACAGAAGGGGACTAGTGAGTTGCCAAACAACAAAAATATCTTGATAGCTCTCGTCGACACAAGACTAATGTTAATGCAATAGGAAAATGTTAAGAGACACCATAGATCTGTGTTATGAGTCTTGAACTCAAGATGTCGCTTTATGGTCAAGCACTAAGAGAGAGAAAGAGGCTAGGGGTTGCGGGGGAGGGGGGTCTCAGAAAACCCTCATCAGTAATTGGATTACTGGTTCCCATTAATCGGGGTGTTGGGATTGTGGATAACCATTGGATGTTTTTTTTTCCAAACTCACAATAGTGAGTGTATTTATATTACAACAATAGAAAAGTTACAATGCAAACCATGCTCCAAACGAGCCATGGCATCTTCCATCAAGTCATCCAAACTATGCAAACATCCCATACATCAGCTGCCAAAGGGAGTCTTTCTTGGGGGTTGCCACCAAGTAGTAAACGCTACCACAACACACCCCTTGTCCACCAAGCCAGGCACCACCGATGAAGTTATCACTTCTTCTTCTTCGTTTGCTTAATCAAGCTAAAAGTGTTGGTCTTATTACCCTTAACCTTCACAATATGGTTGGTGAGATCTATTTTTACGTCTTGAGCATCATCTGCAATTATCTATGTTGCAATCTCTCAGTCCAAGAGGAGATCCTCATCGGTAGACTCTTTGGGAAAATATCACACCTAATCCTTCCTCCCTATTCCACACCATAGGATTGAAAATCTTGGAAGTGTCCTAGAGAAAGATTGTTTTGCTTGCCTAAAACTAAATCGATATATGAAAAGCAATGCTCTTCAGAGGCTTGGATTGAACAACTCAACAAGATCTAGTTTACAAAGTGGGTTGCAAGAAAACGGTCTCAAGTAGTTGGAAACATATGGAAAGCCAAATGTGAAGAGAGAGACACATTCTTCCTTTCAAAGGTTCTCTTTTGGTTCATGCCAATCAGAGATAAAGCCAAAGCCTCAAAGAGAGACACAGTCTTCCTTTGAAAGGTTCTCTTTTGGTTCATGCCAATCAGAGATAAAGCCAAAGCCTCAAAGGACTAGCTGAAGGTTCTTGTATCATATGCAAGCACCCGAATGAATCTATCACCCACCTATTTTGGGGATGTCCCAAAATCAAAAAAATCATGGGCACTATCTGCAGGTGGGTATTCATACATCTAAAAACTCCCTTCTTCAGACATGATCTTGCTATGTGTTAGGAAATAAGACGTAGCTAAATAGATAATTGAGTAGATTACTTAATGGAGAGAGACAGATTTATATACACGAGATTATAAAGTAGAGAGAGAGAGAGTACACACGATATACGTGGTTCACCCAATGTGGGCTACGTCCACAGGAAAGCAGCCACTCAATGGCTTTAGTACTTCAAAACAAGAAGTAGTTTACAAAAGGGATTATACCCTTAATGGAGCTCCCGCCTTGCTTCACTCTCACCACCTCACACTCACCTTGTTGCATCAACTTCACACTATGAAATGTGTGTAGAAATGGCCTCCTTTTATAGGCCAAAAGGGCTGCCCTCTCTTATGAGAGACAGCCATGTGTAGCCGCCCTTGTGCGAATAAGTCCAAATCGGACCCTCCAATCCACCCATGTGTGGCTGCCCTTGAGAAGACAAGTCCGCTTTTGAATTCGGCCACCGGCCATTGACTTCCGACCACCAGCTATTGACTACCGGCCACCGGCCAACCGACCGGTTGTTTTCCAACCACTTTTCGGCCGCCGTCCGGCCATAATATTCCGGCGAAAAAGAATATTCTGGCGAAAAAAAGTCTCGTGGGCCTCCGCCCCCGAGGCCTTTAAAGTTGCCCCTGATTCTTGTCCGTGAAAATTTTGGTTTCCAGTGAGTGATTTTCCTTCACACACGATGACTTCTCCTCATAATGGGGGCCTTACAAATGTGCGCTTTTACCACAGAAAATTACAAGGGTAAATCAGGCTCCATACTGAACACTATGGGCTCTAGACACATTGACAATGAGGATCTTTTGACTGACATCTACGTAATAGGAGCTACAGTATTGAGGATCTTTTGACTAACATCTGCGTAATAGGAGCTACAGTATTGAGGATCGTATGGCAGTCTAACAATGAGTTCCTCTTTTGTAAGAAGTGTGAGGCTTTAGACACAAATTCTATTCTGGATTCATACAAGTGGAATATCATTTGTAGAATAAATAAAAATTGCAATCTTGATAAGTAAGTGAAGTTGTGGAGGTTCATCCCCTACGGTTTATCTCTCTGGGGTTCCCTATGCAAAGGATATGCTAGGATTGATTCTAACTTTTAGTAAATAATTTAATTCAAGCTTAATTGAGAACATAAAAAGAAATATTTTAAGATTACGCTGGCAAAATGGATATTTTTAGATATTTTAGTTGGCGATAGCAAGGTAAGGATTAGCAGGTGTTTATTGGATTGTTGTGGGTTTGCATGTTAGCTAGGAGGCTCGTACTTCCCCCCTACATTGGTCTATGCATTGTGGATTGGGTGTGGGGTGAGTGTGGTGGTTGGTGCTTATGAGTGGAGCTTGAGTTAAGTGCCCAATGCCTGCTCCGTCAAGGTCCAGGGTCGTGGGGCGGCATGCAATCTGAGTTGTGCATCTACTAGTAAATTATTCACCGTAATATTTCCCTAGGCCCGTTTGATGTACGGCAATCACCACCGATAACGTTGTTAGGCAATTTTGGGATGCGCATAAAGTCACTAGGTCATGCCAAAAAGCTTGTCCACTAGTCTCGTGTATATATGTGTACATAGCCCTGCAAGTCTTGGAAGTGACCATGTAAAAATTGATGTACAAAGGTGTGATTTTTCCAAGCTTGAATGCTGATGTTTTGGGTTTTTTGAGTCCCTAAGACATGGTTTTTAATAAATATTTTCAGCCATGCTTTATAACTCGTGAATCGAACTTGTACATCATGAGTTATGAGCCTTCAAAGTGGGCGGTCTCAACTTAGAAAGTGATTGCGGGTGCATGCGACAAAGGAAACTAGGTTAACTTGATGATTGGAATTAGAAATTCCGAGGTTTAAGAATGCTAGAAGTAGCCAAGGACTTGGGCTCCAAGCCAGGTGTTACGGTGTGTCATTCGGTGACTGGAGCAGGAAGTTTGTCCGAGAAGCTCTCTTGCTTGGGAGGAAATCTGGAAATTTATTGGGCACAAGGGGTTTTGGGAAGATTGAGGATGAAATTTCATGTGGCGGGGGGATTATCCCACATGGGAAGGAAAAAGTGGAAAGTGGGGGGTATATAGGCTAAAGGGGAGGCCATTATGGGTGTATCATCTTGTGAGGAGCTCTCAAGGCTTGCTATGGAGGGGCTCGTGGGCTTCATGGGGGAGATAAGGTGGATTTTGTGAGTTCCCACCCAACTGGACAGGCACCTGGCATCTCATTTTGGTCTCCGGCTACTTGCCCCCACCCCATTTCCTTGGTCAAAGGGTCACCGACACCTCATTTTATGCCCAAACAAGGCAAAAAATGATCCAATTAAAAGATGCCTACAAAGGAAGCCTTGTTTGCTAAGAAGACAGAGAAGATTTTTGGGGAATAAAAGATAAAGAATCCCCCGTTTTTATAGCTGCAACACCTGCACAACTTCCAGAGAGCTCATTTTTTAGCAAGAAAAAGGACACCCCTGATTTCAAACGGCCATAACTCTTTCATCCTTCATCTGTTTTTTTCCAATAAATACTCTACAAACATCTCCATGAGACGAGCTTTGTCATGATGTCCTTTGTTTCTTCTAATTTTGACCGTGTTTCATGCTTGAAGGGTTTTTCATAAATCTCTACAGGTGTTTATCACAGGTGTTTTTGACGGTGTCATAATTCTTCCTTCCGATGGTGTGATTCGTGCAAGGCTATAGAGACACATGTTTTTCTTGATGTTTGCACACTAACATCATTTTGGTGCCCCCACTGAGGAGCAAGTATCACTTAATGTTCAAAGCCAACAAGGATCGAAGGTGATATGTTTCCACTTCCCCAACAGATTCCTAACAGGGCTAATGATTATACATTGGATATACGGGGAGATCAAGGTACTGAATAGGAAAATCAAGACTCAATCTCTGGTGGTCATGTGAGTATTGTGCAGGGTTGAAAAGAAAGAAGCAGATATGTTGCCCATAGGCAAAAGAGAGAGGGAAGGCAATGCCGCTCCAGGTCCTAGAAAAAAGAAAGGGAAAGAGAAAGAGGGTGAAGATGCGAAAGCCAAGAGGAAGAGAAGACCTCGTAGACGGTTTGAAATAGCAAATTTACCTTTGGGAGAAGGCCAAACAACTTACAATTTAAAGGAAGACCTGATTGGGAGGAAAGTAGATTGTACTTCTGGATACTTGATGATTATGGTGCCCAAACTCAAGAGGTAGTGAAAGTCATTAGTGAATCCAGAGGAAGAGCCAAAGCATGGACAAGTCAGAGTGTTAGCTGTGGGAGAGTTACCCAACATTTGTCATGTGGTGAATGCTTAGCACAAAGGTGTGGGCATGGGAGAGGCCTACATTAATGGAAGTGCTCAAGTTTGTGTGATCACACAGCCATGTGTCGAGAGACTGGGTCTCATTACATGCGAAAGCTCTAGGTATTGGATTTGACTAGAAAACCATGCCAAAGTGAAGTGTTTGGGTCTGATTAAGAATTTGAAAGTTGAAGTCTTTAACATGAAGGTTATAGTAAACTTTCATGTTATGTCAGCTAGCCTGGGAACTTTTCCTCTCATTTTGGGATGATCTTGGTTAAGGGAGCTTGTTGGTGCTATGCAAGATTGTGGAAAGGGAGCAATCTGTGTGTATGGAAAGAAGGGCGAAAAGAGGGTGCTTGATATGACTACGAAGAAACCTTTGGCACTAGAAGATGTGAGTGAAAATGATGACTCCAAAGTTACCAGTGAAGATAGTTCCGAAGATTCAGAAAGTAGCTCTACTTTGATAAGGGTGACGTGTCATTCTTGTTGTTGGACGAGGAGAAGAGGGAAGTGGGTGAAATTTTTCAAGTGTTAGAAAATATAAATGCTTCAATTGGTTTAGAGAAACTTGAGAAGTTAATGCAGCCTAGACAGGAATTTCCAATGAAGAAAGAGTTGATTCAAAATATGATGAGTACCTATCTAACACAAGGAGAAAGAAGGGAGTACTTAGCAATGTTGGACAGGTTTTCAAATCTTTTCATCACTTCATATCAAGAAATAAGGGGTTTTGTTGGAGATCCTATGAAGGTTGAACTAATTGAAGGGGCAAAGCCCAATACGAGAGAAATTAAGAAGGATGGGTAAGGAGCAAATGAATGCTTTAAAGGAAGAAGTGGATAAACTTTTGGATGCAAGGTTCAGTTTTCCCATTGATAACGCTCAATGGGTGAACCGTGTAGTGGTCACTCCAAAGAAAGATGGGCATTGGAGAGTTTGTGTTGATTACAAGCCATTAAATGCAGTGACCAAGAAAGATCCTTACCCTTTGCCTTTCATTGATCAATTTTTAGATGCAGTGGCTGGATTTGAAAGATACAGTGTCTGTGATGGTTATTGAGGATATTTTCAACTTATCCTTGCTCCTAAAGATAAAAAAAATACTACTTTATCACGCCATCAAGTTGTTTCTGCTTTTATTTTCTTCCTTTTGGGTTGACAAATGGGCCTAGAGATTTTGAAAGAAATGTGGATTGGGTCCTTACCCCATTCCTTGGGAAGTTTGTGAAAGGATTCATAGATAATTTTTGTGTATATAGTTCAAGAAAAGAGCATGTTCAAAAGCTTGAAATTAATTTTACAAGGTATGATGAATGCGACGGTCAGTTCAACCCTAAGAAATTTTATATGGCATAGCCACGGGTGAAGCTTCTTGGACATGTGATTTCAGAAAATGGGATTGAAGCGGATCTAGAGAAAGTGGAGGCTTTGTTGTTGTTGTTATCTCCAAAAGATACGAGACAGTTGGCCACTTTCATACGGAAGGTTAAATCATTGTCTCGTTTCATACCATCGGCATCACAACTATTGTATCCATTGCAACAAACAGTTAAAAATGATCCCTTGGACTGGTCTCGTGACTCTGACAATGTTTTTGACAGAGTCAAAGAGGTTTTGAGTACCCTACCCATTATGCAAGCTCCTGACTGGGAAACGGAGTTTTATGTTAACCCATCAGTGGGAGATGATACTATTGGGGCCATATTGTTGCAAAAAGGGAAGAAATCTCACTATATAAAGCATGTTCATTATGCTAGCACAGTGAAGACTTATCATGAAAGAGATTTCTCTGAAATTGAATTGGTGATGACTAGTCTGGTTTATTCTTGCAGACAATTCATGCATTACTTGTTGAAAAGTCGTACAAATTTCTCACCAGTTATTCATTGCTTCTTCAGCTATGCAATAATTCAAATATATCAGTTATTGAACTAAAAGAGTTTCAGGGTTCACCTTTTTGATAGAAGAGATTACTCGGGCTACCTTGGCAAATTTACTCACTTATAAAGATACTCCTGTTTTGGTTAAGGAAGAGGTGGTGCAAAAGAAGAAAGTCGGGACTCTTGCCATATCTGATGCTTCACTGTTACCTTTTGATGGCTCTTATCAAAGAAGTCATGATGCTGCTTTGGGAGGCATTTTCATTTATGATGCACAAGGAAAACTTATAAGGAAACAAGGGCTAAAACTGGATGCAAAAAGTAACAATGAATCAGAATACATGGCTCTTTAAGGTGGTCTGCACATCTGTTAACAGTTGGGAATTAGATGCTTACAGATCAAAAGGAGATGCCTTGTAGGTTGTGAAACAAGTATTGGGAGTATGGAAGAATAAGAATCTTAAAATAAAGAATTTATGCTTCAAGGTGAAATCGCTGCTCAAAAAGTTTGAAGCATGTAGTTTGCAGCATATTGAGAGGTCTCAAAATGAAGAAGCTCATGATGCTGCCCAAGAAATGATCACTTATGTATTTGTGTTGAAGAAAATTGCTCCTTTATATCATGGGAGGGAAGTGTTATCAAAGGAGATGGATTTTCTGTTGACAAGTGTTCTACCTGAAGGTTTACCATCCTCCAAAATGTATGCGTTTATAAGAAAATCCAAGAAATACAAATGCTTAATGATGTGCTTTACATGAAAGGAAGTGATTTGGTTTTTCTTCGTGTTCCCTAGAAAGAGGAAATTTACAAGATCTTGGAAAAAAATCATGAGGGATCTTCAGGAGGCCATTTTGCCATCAAGATCATGTTACATAAAATTTTGTAAGAAGGCTATATATAGCCAAGCATTCATCGGGATGTTAACCATTGGTGCAAGTCGTGTTTGCCTTGCCAGAAGATAGGAAAGATAATTTTAAAGTCCGAATTGCGAAATAAAATTCTAGCTTTTGATGTGTTTGGAAAATGGGGTCTTGATGCTATTGGACCCTTACCTATGACTAGCAAAATAAATGCTTACATTTTGATAGCAATGGATTATTTGTCACGATGGGCAGAAGCCAAGGCTGTCAAATAAATTACCAGTAAAGAAATGGGGAAGTTTTTTTATGAGCATATATGCTGCAAATTTGGTGTGCCCCTAGAGATACTTTTTGATAGAGGACCAAGATTTAGAGGAGAGCTGTTTGATTTCTTATGCGAGAAGATCAATATATAGCATAGATACAATTCTCCTTATTATCCACAATGCAATGTTCTCAGTGAGAGGTTCAATGGAGAGTTAGTGAAGATCTTAACAAAGATGACCTAGGCACATGGGAAGACTTGGGACTCAAAGCTGCCTTGTGCATTATGGGCCTACAAAATTGCTATCAAAATGAGCACAATATTTTCTCTTTATCACTTGGTTTATGGCAAGGAAGCTTTATTGCCAATTGAAGTGGAGATTCCTCTACTCAAATTGTTGTCATTTGAAGATGAAGAGCAAACAAATGCTTGGCATAACAGGTTGTTGGTGGATTTACAATGTTTGCAATTGGACAAAGTTTTAGCTTTGAGCTACTATGAACAAGGGTCAAAGAAAGATCGGCTAAAAGCTAATGAATGCGTATAGGATAAAGGAATTCAAAAGGGTGATCCGGTGTTGCAATACAATAATAAATTAGACAATACCTTTCAAAAAAAAGTTTCAAATCAAGTGGGAAGGTCTTTTTATTGCTGTGAACAAGTTTGATAATGGCACATATCAGTTGGCATATTTGACAGGTGCACAACATAAATATTGTGTTAATGATGATAGATTGAAGAAATATCTGGCACATTTAATGACAATTGTGACAGATGAGATGCTATCAATGGAGGAAAACAATGTGAAGACATCAAAAAATGTGAATGAGGTTTCTGGGAATGAGCTGCAGTAGTTGTTCACCCTAGAAACCTCTGCTTGTCATGAATAATCAACTAGACGAGGGGAGGCTGGCAAGCTATGTCATGCATTTTTTGGATGAGCATAAAGTCACCAGGTCATGCCAAAAAGCCTGCCCACTAGCCTCGTGTATATATGTGTACATAGCCTGCAAGTCTTGGAAGTGACCATGTAAAAATTCATGTACAAAGGTGTTATTTTTCCAAGCTTGAATGCTGATGTTTTGTGTTGTTCCAGTCCCTAAGACATAGTTGTTAATAAATATTTTCAGCCATGCTTTATAACTCATAAATCGGACTTGTACAACTTATAGAAAGTGATTGTGGCGTGTCATAAAATCTAATATCTAATATCTAACCAACCCAAATGATTTTCTCATATTAAATTGATCACTTAATGTGGGAGAATAAAAGGGAACAAGTGTTAAGATATAGACATGTTCTTATAGATCTATCTCAACACGGGGCCAATGGTAAAGGGGCCCAAATGAGAGATGGTCTATCAGAGAGCAAGGCTAACAAATGGAGCATAAGACCTTAGGATTAGCTTCATTGAAGACCTCCAATAATGTGTGTAAAAGGCCTTTGACCTTAGGTAAGCTAGGGCTGAGCTTGAGGCGTGGGAACCCGACCCAGCTCGAGGTGCTTGTCCTGCTTGATGATTCAGGTGCTTGAGATGCTTGAGGTGCTTAATTATTGAGATGCTTGAGGTGCTTGACATGCTTGAGATGCTAGGGTTGCACTTGAGGTGAGAAGTGCTTATGAGCCAAGCTTGTGGTGGGAACTGGGCCTATGCATGAGGGGTAGAGGTATCAAAAAGTCAAATATTCAATCCCTACAAGGAGGGGGCGAGCCCTACATGAGGGGGGATGAGAGAGAACACCAACACACTCACACAAGGTATGCATGGTACAAAGAAAGCAAAAGGGACACTTGTCAAGTTCCTCCTCATGTTGCCCTCATGGTGTGCCTGAAGCCTATTGGTTGGCCACCCACGGGGTCCAATAATAATTTAGGATATTTAATTAATTGATTTAGCATTTATCTAGCCCTCTCTCTCAAAGGGGAAAGGGGGACACTTGTCTCAAGGCTACCCTTGCTGCTTGTAATGCCTCCTGCTTCTGATTGGCTAGGCCTGGAGGGGTCCAATGAGCTTCAAGCATGAGCTACAAGGGGGGGTCGACCCAAGCAAGCTAGGGGGTTGCTTAGTGTGTGTGGGTATACTCAGCCACACACACTCTCATTGTGTGCTATGCAAAGTGCAAGAGCTCCCTCTCCTTCTCCAAGCAAGCAAAAGGTTGAGAGCCTACACCAACACTCTTGAATATGGAGTGCAAATCCAACCAAGATCCATGCTTCAATGCTTAAGCTTTCCATCTCCTTCTTCTTCATTACTATGATATTATGTATGCTAGCAACAAGAGTTATGATAAGTGAGGAACTAATTCTTTCTCCTACGAAATGTTTCTTCTTTCTCTTCCCTACCCTCATTCCCTGCTAGCTCTCTCCACCTTCGAAGGTGTTTGAGGTCTTGGGAGCGAGGCTTGGGATAGTTAAAGCTTTCTTGAAGTTTATGTTATGTTTGTGATGCATGAAGCTTTCCATATTCATTGCATCACCTAGGTCACAAGGAACACAAAGATTGTATTGTAACAAGTCTCTCTCTTAATGTGAGAAATCATAATACAAATGCTTATTGGAGGGGGGACCGGCTCCACATAAATCCGGTCCTCAACTATTGTCATGTTCTCTAAATATTCTCTCTTGCAAAAGTATTGTTCATGCCAGGTTAACTAATTGCTATGATTATGTTGCTATCTTCAATTATGTTCACCCGCTATGCTCACAAAGTCATTTCTCAAAAATACTCTCATTAATTTCCGCTCCTCTCAAATTAAATAGGCCAATTCCATTACATTGGTATCAGAGCATTTGGTTTCTCTTTTCTTGCTTAAGAAGAGAGGTCCTTAAGTAGCCTATAAATGGTTGATGTTGTTAATTATATTAGGGTAAGTGGAACAGGGATCTATTATTGGTTTTGTTGAGCCCAGTATGTGGGGGATGGTGCACACCTCGGGAGCTTTGGACTTAATAATGGAGTCTTTTTAGACTTACCTACGGCTTTACCATTATTGAGCCATAAGAAGTCCGAAAGGAGCTAGCCCTTGGCAACTCTGCTATGTTAGACCTACTCCTCTACTCTTTATAATTAACCACTTCGAGCCGTGGGTGTAGATACTTAAGAGCCAATTTTCATAGGCTAAGAGGAGTGGCAACTAAGGTTTTGAATTGCCAAAGCATACACTAAGTACATACATAAATTTTGTTAACATGGCTGACAATAATCAAGAGAGTAGAATGAACATTGACAGCTTTGATTTTGCATATGAAGGTGCTAATGATGATGCTCCCATGTTTGTGAATTATCTCGTCACTAGGTTACAACAAGCTATGGGCAACCCTGCTTTGCAAGCCGAAGTTACTCAACAACTTCGTGCTTATGGAATTTCCCTTCCTCTCCAAGAGGAGAGAGAGCTTAGGAGGCCTCTTGAAGAGACCCCCAAAAGAAGACTCTCTCCCATTCGAGAGGAGGAATCCAAAGAGCAAGAAAGCAATGAAAGTTTAAGTTCCTTTGAAGATGTGGCTCCACGAAGACGACGGTCTAGACGAACGCCCACTCCTCCCAAGAGGAAAAGATCAACACATAGTCCTTCTTCTCATCACTCTGAAACGCAAGAGAGGAAACAAAGGAAGAAAAGGGCTAGGAAGAGGTCAGCCTCTTCTCCTTCTTCTTCACGTTCCTCCTCTTCTGACGAAAGTTATGGTTATTCTCCTAGAGAATACAAGAGGGGAGGACATCGCAAATCATTTCCTGCATGGTGAAGGTCACAAAAGCTAAATAATTTCAAGGAGGGAGGAAAGAGTATCTCTTTTCTCACCTATGATGGCACCTTCGGTGCTACCGACAAAGTGTTGGCCTTCATCCAGCAATTTGATGTGGCCTTTGGAGATGAGGGCTTCACAGAGTCCTCTAAGCTACGCCATGTAGCTATGCACTTCCAAAAATCAGCTCGTCAATGGTGGGCTAGCCTTCGTGGAAATGGTGAAGCCCCAAAGACATGGAAAACTCTACGAGCTTCCATCATGAAGCAGTTACTTGCAAGCGATGCAAAGGACAAAGTGCTTACCGAATGGTGCAGCTTGAAGTTCCTCTCCCATGAGTCTATCCACAAATATGTAGACAAGTTTTGGGATTTACATCTCAAGGCTACTGTCTTTCAAAAGATAGACTTTGCCGAGCAAAGGCAACAATTCTGTGCGGGATTACCTAAAGAGATGGCCGAATACATCAACTCTCAACGGCCTGGTATTATTAGCAAAGTAATCCATCACACCATGGTTGCTTCACGCATCAATTTCCATCAAGGGGCTAGACGTAATGTCAAGCCCATGGAAAACAAAGACAAAAATGATGCAAAGGGGAAAACCAATGTTCAAAATACTTCCCAAGTCAATTCCAACAACAACAATAATCGATCCAAGGAGAAGGGAGTCTACAAAGGTAAAAACAAACTCTCTCATGAAGAGCTTGAAGCTTTTTGCAAGGACCATAAGTGTTTCAAGTGTGGGGAGCACGGACATGGCTATCGTTCTTGCCCCAAGAAGAATACTCGCAATGAGACTCCTAGGGCTTCCACCATCGAAGCTCCAAAAGAGGATGCTCATTGCAAAGGATCATCACTTTCCTATGCTTGGGGAAAGGTAAGAGAGCATGATGCCTTCATCTTGTTTGACCCTAGCTCTACTCTTAACTTCATATCAATGGAGTTGGCCACCAAGTTGGGCATTCAAGCTTTTGAGATGGGAGATATAGTAGTGGCTGATGCAACTTTCAAGGGACAAAAAGCCTCTGTTACTCCCTTGATTGGGAAGTTGAGGCTTCATGTCCAAAGCTATGTCAACAAAGAATACTTCTTCCTCTCTCCTCTCCAACATGAGGATGTTATCCTAGGGGCACCATGGTTTGATTGCATGGCTGCCAACATGAAGTTCCCTGAAAGGAGAATCTACTTCACCTACAGGGGAAAGAACATGTATATAGATGCTAGTGAGCGTGGTTGCACTATTCCACTTGTAAATCCTCTTGATTTTGATAAGTCAATGAAGAGCTCAGTTTCTGCTTACATGATTTTTGTCAAAGAGTCTCTAAAAGATACTAATGTTTCATCAAATGTAAATGGTAGGAATCAAGAAGAGTTAGACATATCTAATTTTCTAAAAGGATTCCAAGATGTGTTCATCGATGATATCCCTATGGACTTACCTCCAAAACGAGGGGATGATGACCATCGTATTGAGCTCCTTCCTGGAAGCTCACCACGTAACAAGCCTCCTTATCGAGTCTCACAAGCTCAACAAGAGGAGATCATGAGGCAAGTACAAGAGCTGGTAGACAAAGGGATGGTGAGGCCTAGTTCCTCTCCCTTTTGTTCTCCAGTCCTTTTAGTGCAAAAGAAAGATGGTACATACCGTATGTGTGTGGACTATCGACCACTAAACCATATCACTATCAAAAATAGATTTCCTGTACCTCGGGTAGAAGATCTGTTTGATAAGCTACAAGGCTTGACCTACTTTCGTAGGATTGACCTTAAGAGGGGCTATCATCAAATAAGGATAGTGGATGAAGATATCTTAAAGACCGCGTTTCGCACAACGTTTGGTCTTTATGAATATCTAGTCATGCCTTTTGGCTTGACTAATGCACCGGCTACGTTCAATCATTTGATGGAGAAAATTTTTAGGCCATACCGCAAATTCACTGGAGTGTTCTTTGATGATATCATCATCTACTCCAAGTCTTTGGAGGAACATAAGCAACATCTCCAAGTGATTTTTCAAGCATTGAGGGAGAACAAGCTTTTTCTCCATCAAAAGAAAAGCGAATTCTTCCTTCAAGAGATTCAATACCTAGGTCATATTATATCTAAAGATGGTATCCAAATGGATCCATCAAAGTTAGAGGTAATAAAAGCATGGCCTAACCCAAGAAATCTACATGAGCTAAGAAGCTTTGTTCATATGTGCGCATACTATAGACGCTTCATAGCAAAATTCTCTCAAGTAGCCGGACCACTACACGACTTAACTAAGAAGAACGTTAAGTTTGTATGGACTGCTAAGGAGAAAAATGCTTTTGAAAAGCTCAAAGAGAAGCTTACTTCCCAACCAGTCCTCGTGCTTCCGGATCTCTCAAATCCATTTGAGGTCCAATGTGATGCTTGTGGTGATTGCCTTGGAGCAGTTTTGCTTCAAGAAGGGCATGCCATAGCATATGAGAGCCGAAGTCTCAATATTGATGAACGAGTCTTGGGCACTTATGAGAAAGAGCTTTTAGCTGTTCTACATGCCCTAGACACATGGAAGCACTACCTATTGGGGACTCCATTTATCCTACGAACTGACCACCAAAGTCTCAAGTATTTCATGACGCAAACCAAGCTTTCCGACAAAAAAATGAGGTGGGAAAATTTTCTTTCGCAATTTAATTTCCATATTGCTCACATAGCTGGTAAGCACAATTAAGTGGTCGATGCACTTTCATGACGACCCAAAGTTAATGCGATGTCTGTAGCTACTCACAATGATGTATCCTCTATGATAGATGAGTATGCTACTGACCCTGACTTTAGAGATTACTCATCTACTGACCCTGACTTTAGAGACATAATGTCAGCCCTTGCTTTGGGGAAGAAAGAGGAACCATTCACCTTGCAGGATGGTTATCTTCGCCATGGCAATAGGCTATGTGTTACCCATTCCCTTCGTGAGAAAGTTATGTATGAATCCCATGCTCCTCCATATGTGGGGCATAGAGGTATTCAACCTCCATATGCGGGGCATAGAGGTATTCAACCTACTCTTCGAGGTGTAGAGACGTACTTCTATTGGCCTACCATGAAAGTGGACATACAAGAGTATGTTTCAAAATGTGTAGTATGCCAAAAGACCAAGTATGATAGAGGGAAGCAACCTGGATTACTCCAGCCATTGCCTATCCCAAATTCACCATGGGAGAGTATATCCATGGATTTCATCTTTGGATTACCAAATTCTATCCATGGGAATACAGGAATATGGACAATAGTTGACAAGTTTAGCAAGCAAGCACATTTTATTCCTGTCAAAAAGACTATTAAAGCTCATCAAATGGCAACTCTCTTCATATCTCATATTTTCAAGCAAAATGGATTACCCACATCCATCGTGTCAGATAGAGATCCTAAAATGACCAGTAATTTCTGGAAAGGTCTCTTTGAAAATCTAGGAACAAGATTGAATTTCTCTTCGGCCTATCACCCACAAACGGATGGCCAAAGTGAGATAGCCAATCTTACGATACTCGATCTACTCAAGACTTATGTTACCGAAGTAGATCAATGCTCACAATGGGAAAAGTACTTACCTCTTGTAGAGTATGCCTACAATAACACTGTACATACTTCTACGGGAAAAGCACCTTTTGAAATCATTGAGGGAAGACCTAAAAGTCCCTTGCTACTCAAAGTACATGGGAAGATCTTCGCCGCCGATGAGTAGAGCCGTGACCTACAAGAATCTTTTCAAAATATTAGGGAGGCTATATCCATCTCTCAACAAAGGCAAAAAGCTACTGCTGATAAGCACAGAAGAGCCTTAATGTTCAAAGAAAATGATTGGATCTTACTCAAGTTTCCTAAGTCTCGATTAAGGCAAACGAGGGGCAAAAATCCTATGGGCCACCAAAAGTATTATGCTAAACTAGCAAAAAGATACTATGGTCCTTTCCAAATCTTGAAGCCCATCAATGAGACGGCTTATCAACTCAAGTTGCCAAACCATTGGATCATACACAATGCCTTTCATATAAGCATACTTAAGCCCTACAAAGGAGAGCCACCAACTAAACCAATTATTGAAGATCCTCCCGAAGTTGAAGACCAAGAAGAGGTGCTACAACCCGAAGCTGTTCTTCGGCATGAAGACAAGGTACTACGACATGGTAAGATTATCCGACGGTATCTTATTAAGTTCAAAAATTATCCTTTTGAAGATGCTAGATGGATGCAAGGAATACAACTTAAGGATAGTATGAACCTTGTCAATGCTTACAATGCTACATTAGAGTAAGCAAATGTACAAATTTCTTTTAGATGACTCATGTTTTTGTCTTATAAGACTAGTCCTCTTTTTAATTGTGCACAAATTTAACTAGTATGCATGCTTAGAATCATGTTTGAGATGACGACGTCTCTCAAACACCAAGTAGAATTTGTCACTCTACTTTGGGAGAATGAAATGGACTAAAGAGCAGACATGCTTGCGGCAGCTATGTCTCCCAAGCACCAAATGGATTATTCATCCATCTTGGAAAGATGTCGCAGGGTAAAAAGGGATCCTCTACCCGCTAAGTAAAATTGACTAATGATTAAGGATTTACCACTTCTACCTCATAGTTGAGGACGGCTATGATTTCACGAGAGAGGTAATGTCATAAACTCTAATATCTAATATCTAACAAACCCAAATGATTTTCTCATATTAAATTGATCACTTAATGTGGGAGAATAAAAGGGAACAAGTGTTAAGATATAGACATGTGCTTATAGATCTATCTCAACACGGGGCCAATGGTAAAGGGGCCCAAATGAGAGATGGTCTATCAAAGAGCAAGGCTAACAAATGGAGCATAAGACCTTAGGGTTAGCTTCATTGAAGACCTCCAATAATGTGTGTAAAAGGCCTTTGACCTTAGGTAAACTAGGGTTGAGCTTGAGGTGCGGGAACCCGACCCAGCTTGAGGTGCTTGTCATGCTTAAGATACTTGAGGTGATTAATTATTGAGATGCTTGAGGTGCTTGACATGCTTGAGATGCTAGGGTTGCACTTGAGGTGAGAACCCACCCCAAGATTTAAGTGCTTATGAGCCAAGCTTGTGGTGGGAACTGGGCCTATGCATGAGGGGTAGAGGTGTCAAAAAGTCAAATATTCAATCCCTACAAGGAGGGGGCGAGCCCTACATGAGAGGGGATGAGAGAGAACACCCACACACTCACACAAGGCATGCATGGTACAAAGAAAGCAAAAGGGACACTTGTCAAGTTCCTCCTCATGTTGCCCTCATGGTGTGCCTGAAGCCTATTGGTTGGCCACCCACGGGGTCCAATAATAATTTAGGATATTTAATTAATTGATTTAGCATTTATCTAGCCCTCTCTCTCAAAGGGGAAAGGGGGACACTTGTCTCAAGGCTACCCTTGCTGCTTGTAATGCCTCCTGCTTCTGATTGGCTAGGCCTGGAGGGGTCCAATGAGCTTCAAGCATGAGCTACAAGGGGGGGTCGACCCAAGCAAGCTAGGGGGTTGCTTAGTGTGTGTGGGTATATCAGCCACACACACTCTCATTGTGTGCTATGCAAAGTGCAAGAGCTCCCTCTCCTTCTCCAAGCAAGCAAAAGGTTGAGAGCCTACACCAACACTCTTGGATATGGAGTGCAAATCCAACCAAGAGCCATGCTTCAATGCTTAAGCTTTTCATCTCCTTCTTCTTCATTACTATGATATTATGTATGCTAGCAACAAGAGTTATGATAAGTGGAACTGATTCTTTCTCCTACGAAATGTTTCTTCTTCCTCTTCCCTACCCTCATTCCCTGCTAGCTCTCTCCACCTTCGAAGGTGTTTGAGGTCTTGGGACTGAGGCTTGGGATAGTTAAAGCTTTCTTGAATTTTATGTTATGTTTGTGATGCATGAAGCTTTCCATATTCATTGCATCACCTATGTCAAAAGGAACACAAAGATTGTATTGTAACAAGTCTCTCTCTTAATGGGAGAAATCATAATACAAATGCTTATTGGAGGGGGGACCGGCTCCACATAAATCCGGTCCTCAACTGTTGTCATGTTCTCTAAATTCTCTCTCTTGCAAAAGTATTGTTCATGCCAAGTTAACTAATTGCTATGATTATGTTGCTATCTTCAATTATGTTCACCCGCTATGCTCACAAAGTCATTTCTCTAAAGTACTCTCATTAATTTCCGCTACTCTCAAATTAAATAGGCCAATTCCATTACATGGCAGGTGCATGCGACAAAGGCAATTGGGCCAACTTGATGATTGGAATTAAAAATACCAAGGTTTGAGAATTGTAGAAGTAGCCATGGGCTCCAAGCCATATGTTACGGTGTGTCATTCGATGATCGGAGCAGCAAGTTTGTCCAATAAGCTCTCTTGCTTGGGAGGAAATCTGGAAATTTATTGGGCACAAGGGGTTTTGGGAAGATTGAGGAGGAAGTGCCATGTGGCAGGGGGATTATCCCACATGAGAAGGAAAAAGTGGAAAGTGGGGGGTATATAGGCTAAAGAGGGAACCCATTATGGGTGTATCACCTTGTGACTCAGCTCTCAAGGCTTGCTATGGAGGGGCTCGTGGGCTTCATCGGGGAGAAAAAGGTGCATTTTGTGAGTTTCCACCCAATTGGATAGGCACCTGACATCTCATTTTGGTCCTCGGCCACTTGCCCCCACCCCATTCCCTTGGTCAAAGTGTCATTGACACCTCATTTTATGCTAAAAAAAGGCAAAAAATGAGCCAATTAAAAGATGCCTACAAAGGAAGCCTTGTCGGCCGAGAAGAGAGAGAATATTTTTGGGGAATAAAAGATAAGGAAGCCCCCGTTTTTATAGCTGCAACACCTGCACAACTTCCAAAGAGCTCATTTTTTAGCAAGGAAAAGTACACCCCCGATTTCAAACGACCATAACTCTTTCATCCTTCATCTGTCTTTTGCCTATGTATACTCTACGGACATCTCCATGAGACGGCTTTGTAATGATGTCCTCTAAAACTTATAATATCAAGTGTTTTTCATGCTTGAAGTGTTTTTCATAAATCTCTACAGGTGTTTATCACAGGTGTTTTCGATGGTGTCATAGTTCTTTCTTCCGATGGTGTGATTCGTGCAAGGTTATAGAGGCATTCGTTTTTCTTGCCGTTTGCATGCTAACAATGTGCATGGCAATGATTTCCAATCAACATATGACACTTCAGCACGCATAATGTTATGCTCCCTGTCGTGTTCAGGGACCAGTGCTTGGACCTAGTCCCCTTGACCTTGACGGTCAGAAAACGTCCTTCAGTGGGCCTTTCCACATTAAAAATTTTCCCGCCATGGCTCTCGGCTATCCATCAATTTCCATGGGGTTGCTAGTTTTATTGGGAAAGGTCACTGAATGACCTTTCCCTACCCTTTACCTTCTGGGCCCAATGTTGTTTACTTCCAATCAGCAAAGCTTTAATTGTTTTCCTTGATGTTGGATCACAATCCATTCCTTCTTCGATAGCGATCAATCTTTCTCATCGTTTGGGTTGTTTTCCCGGCTTCAGGTCACAATCTTAACTCTAAGGTCCGTGGGGATGCAGGGTGCACTCACACAGTGGAGAGGGGTGGGACAATAGCAAGGAGCACACACGCAAGGAGGCTCTCTCACTTTGTCGCATAATCACCTTCAAATCACGATCCATGGCTTCTCATTTCTATTCTTCCCAAAGGAGCGTGATTCATCATTGGACTTTGACCTTAAGGATTTTAAAGTTAGGAGGAAAAAAAAAGGGAGAAAAGGAAAGATTTTGGATGGGTCACGCCAACCGCTTCTAAGTTGAACATGGCTAAGATGCACAATCATTCATATGAAGAAGCAGTGAAGGGAAGCAATAAGGAGGCAAAGGTCCCCTCACTCGACGAAAATGATGAAGGCTTGAAGGCAGCTAAGGGTGGCCAAAGAGATGGTAACTCAAAAATGATGGGGGGTGGCCAGAACAGCATCTCGGCATTGAATAAAGAGGAGCTGAAAGGGCGCTCTATGGCGATCCAATAGGATTTGAGGGGAAATTGGGGCCATGTGTCCATTCTTCCCTTTGGGGAGAGCTTGGGAGTGTGTGTGTGTGTGTGTGTGTACGTGTGTTTATCTCTCATCTCCTACTATTAGGGCTCGCCCCCACCTTCCTAGGGATGTGGGAAGACTTTTTAGAGTTCCCATGACCATCCAATTTTCCCCTACTTTGGCCATTAGACAATTGAATTAAATTTAGGAACTTTAGCCTTTGGAAGTCTTAATGGAGCTGAACCTTAGGTCTTTCAAGCCCCATTGAAGCACATTGCTGTTTTGCAGACTGTCCCCCTTTGGATCCCTAACAGAGACCTGTCTGGCAGCCTTACCAATATTCTAGCTTTTACTCCCCTGGTACTTCCCCATATCAGATGATTAGTTTAACATGAGAAAATCATTTGGGAGTATTAGATACTAGTTTTTATGACATTACCTCTCTCTTGAAATCATAGTCGTCCTTGACTATGAGGTAGAGAAGATAAAACCTAGTCATAATTTGTTTGCTAGCGGGTAGAGGATCCCTATTTTACCATACGACATCGTTCTAGAATGGATGACTAGTCCATTCGGTGCTTGAGAGCCTTACCTGCCACAAGCATGTATGCACATTAGTTCGTAATAATCTTCCATAGTAGAGTGACAAACTCTACTTAGTGTTTGGGAGATGTCGTCTCCACAAACATGATCCTAAGCATGCATACTTATTAACATTTGTGCACAATAAAGAAAGAGAGAGTCTTATAAGACAAAAAATTTATTCATTTAAACATATTTAGATTGGCTTACTCTAGGGAATCATTGTAAGCATTGACAAGGTTTAGGTTATCCTTATATTGTATGCCTTGCATCCATCTAACATCTTTTAAAGGATAATTTTTAAACTTGATAAGATATCATCAGATAGTCTTACCGCCTCGTAATACCTTGTCTTCGTGTCGGAGAATGGACTAGGGCTGCAGCACCTCTTCTTGGTCCTCGATCTCCGGTGGGTCTTGAATGATTGCTTCTTGAGGTGGCTCTCCTTTGTAAGGCTTTAGTAGGCTCACGTGCAAAGCATTGTGTACGAGCCAATGGTTGGGAAACTTAAGTTGATAGGTCATCTCATTGATTGACCTAAGAATCTGAAAGGGACCATAGTAACTTTTTGCTAACTTAGCATAGTATTTTTGGTGTCCTGTAGGATTCTCGCTCATTGTGTGCCTTAATCGAGCCTTGGGAAACTTAAGCAAGACCCAATCATTTTTTTTAAAGGCTAGGACTCTTCTATACTTATCAGCAGCAACACAGCATCAGTCTTTTGCCTTTGCTAAGAGATGGATATACCATCCTTAATCTTTTAAAAAGGTTCTTGCAGGTCTTGTCTATATTCATCTTCAGTGAAGATCTTCCCATGTACCTTGAGTAGCAAGGGACTTTTTGATCTTCCCTCAATCACCTCAAACGGTGCTTTTCCCGTGGAAGTATGTACAGTGTTATTGTAAGCATACTCCAATAAGGGTAAGTACTTCTCCATTGGGACTTTTGATCTGATTCTATGACATAAGGTTTTACTAGATCAAGAATTGTTAGATTAGATATTTCACTTTGGCAATCCGTTTGGGGATAAAAGGTCAAAGAGAAGTTTAGAATTGTACCGTTAATTCTCAAAGAGACCCTTCCAAAAACTACTGATCATTCTAGGATCTCTATCCGACACTATAGACATTGGAAAGCCATGGTATTTGAAGATTTGTGATATAAAGAGGGTTTCGATTTGATGGGCCCTGATAGTATTTTTGACATGTATAAAATATGCTTGTTTGCGAAGCATGTCTACTATTGTCCATATTCATGTATTCCCATGGATAGACTTGGGCAATCCAAAGATAAAATCCATGGAGATTGGCAAAGGTTGAAGCAATCCAAGTTTATTCCCTTTATCAAACTTTGTCTTTTGGCATAGCACACATTTTGAAACATACTCTTGTATGTTTGCATTCATGGAAGGCCAATAGAAATATGTTTGTATCCCTTTTAGGGTAGACCGAATCCCTCTATGCCCCGCATAAGGAGGAGCATGAGTTTCATACATTACTTTCTCATGTAGTGAGTTAGTAATGCATAGTCTATTGCCATAGAGAAGATAACCATCTTGTATTGTGAATGGTTCTTTCTTCTTCCCTAGTGCAAGGGCTAAAATCACCTCTAAAATTGGGATCGATAGAGTACTCATCTATCATAGAAGATCTATCAGTGTGAGTTGCTATGGATACCGCATTCACTCTCAGTCGTCTTGAGTGTGCATCGACCACTTGATTATGCTTGCCAGTAATGTGAGCAATATGAAAATGAAATTGCGAAAGGAAATGTGCCCACCTCATTTATTTGTTAGAGAGCTTGGTCTGCGTCATGAAGTACTTAAGGCTTTGGTGATCCATTCATAGAATGAAAGGAGTCCTTAGTTAATAGTGCTTTCACAAATCTAGAGCATGTAGAAATGCTAAGAGTTCCTTCTCATATATGCCTAGAGATTGCTCAACAGAGTCGAGCCTTTGACTTTCATAGGCTATGGCGTGCCCTTCTTGGAGCAAATGAGCTCCAAGGCAATCACCACAAGCGTCGCATTGGACCTCAAATGGCTTTGAGAGATCCGACAATGTAAGCACAAGTTGAGAGATAAGCTTCTCTTTAAGCTTTTCGAAAACATTGTTCTCCTTGGTGGACCATATATACCTAAATTTTTGCTTTGTTAGGTCATGTAATGGTCCCTCAATTTGTGAGAACTTTTCTATGAAGCGTCTATAGTATGCACACATACCTATAAAGCTTCTTAGTTCATGCAGATTCCTTTGATTAGGCCATCCTTTTATTACCTCTAACTTTGACGGATCCATTTGGATGCCAACTTGAGAGATAATGCGACCTAAATAATAAATCTCTTGTAAGAAAAATTCACTTTTCTTTCGATTAGTATAAAATTTATTTTCTCGTAAAACTTGAAATATTACCTACACGTGTTTTTAATGTTTGTATAATGAATTAGAGTAGATGATTATATAATCAAAGAACACTCCAGTAAAGTTTTGGTGAGGCCTGAATAGCTTCTCCATCAAGCGGCTAAATGTGGGCGGTGCATTGGTCAAGCCAAAAGGCATGACAATGTACTCATAAAGACCAAACGTAGTGCGAAATGTGGTCTTTGCAATGTCTTGATCAACTATCCTTATTTGATGGTAGCCACTTTTTAGGTCAATCCTACTGAAGTAGGTCGACCCCTGTAGCTTATCAAATAGTGTTGGAATTAGGGTTGCAGAGAAACACACACATCTTGGAGAAGACGAAGGAAGATCAAGGCACACAATAGACAGTATGATACTTAGTGTGCAATGGAAAGATGGATAGCCCTAGAGTGATGGGCGTATATATACAATGCTCGGGGGGGAAAACCTCCTAAAGAGGGGAAAAATGCCCCGGCGGTCCTAGTGTGTTCACAAACATCACTACCACATGTATATGGTAACAAATCCCCCCTGGAGTGATGCGGTGAACGAGAGCTGGCACATGAGTAAAGGGAAGTGCCATGCCCTGAGGACATGATCAGTCCACAAAGGGGAGTAAGCCCAAAGCTTTGCGGAAAGCTTCAAGCTTCTCACGAGACAATGCCTTTGTGAAAAGATCTGCAAGGAGAATTAAAGCGATAGGACCTAGGCCTAACCATCCCTTTGTCTACCAAAATTTTGTACTTGCCTCATGATCTTCTCTCGTTGAGCTTGGGAAACTCGATAAGGAGGCTTGTTAGGCGGTGAGCTTCCTGGTAGGAGCTCAATTCGATGGTCATCATCCCCTCGTTTTGGAAGTAAATGCATAGGGATAAAATCGATAAGAACATCTTGGAGTCCATTTAGAAAATTAGATAAGTATATCTCTTCTTGATTCCTACCATCTTCATTTGATAAAACGTGAGGACGTTTTTTAGATTGTTTGACAAAAATCATGTACAAAGAAACTGATCTTTTCATTGATTTGTCAAAAGCAAGAGAACTTACAAGGGGTATGGTACGTATGGTACGACCAGGCTCATTAGCATCTACGTGCATGTTCTTTTGCCTATACTTGAAACACAACCTTCTTTCAGGGAACTTTACATTAACAGCCATACGATCAAACCATGTTGCCCCTAGGATGACATCTTCATGTTTGAGGGGAGAGATGAAGAAATCTTCTTTGTCAACATAGCCTTGGACATGAAGCCTCAACTTCCCAATCAAGGGAGTAACTGCGGCTTCTTGCCCCTTGAAGGCTCCATCGGCTACAACTACATCTCCCATATCAGGAGCTTGAATGCCTAACTTGGTGGCCAACTCCGTGGATATGAAATTGTGAGTAGAGCCAGGGTCAGAGCCAGGGTCAAAAAGAATTAACGCATCATGCTCCCTTACCTTTTCCCAAGCATAGGAGAGAGGTGATCCTTTGAAATGAGCATCCACTTTTGGAGCTTCGATCGGGGAAGCTCTAGGAGTCTCATTGCGGGCATCTCTTTTGGGGCAAGAACGGTAGCCATGTCCTTGCTCCCCACACTTGAAGCATTTGTGGTCCTTACAAATGCTTCTAGCTCTTCAAGAAAGAGGTTAGTTTTACCTTTGTCAACTCCCTTTTCCTTGGACAGATTGTGGTTATTTTTGTTGTTGGAATTGCATTGGGAAGAGTTTTGGGCATTGTTCTTCCCCTTTGCATCATTTCGATCTTTGTTTTCCATGGGCTTAGCATGTCTTTTAGCCCCTTGTTGGAAATTGATGCGCGAAGCAACCATAGTGTGGTAGATTACTTTGGTGATAGAACCAGGCCGTTGGGAGTTGACATACTCGGTAATTTCTTCACGTAATCCCGCACAAATTTTTTTGTTTTGCTCAGCAAAGTCTATCTTTTGAAAGACGGTAACCTTGAGATGTATCCCAAACTTGTCCACATATTTGTGGATAAACTCATTGGAGAGCAGCTTCAAACTCCACCATTCCGTAAGCACTTTGTCCTTTGCATTTCTTGCAAGGAATTGCTTCATGATGGAAACTCGTAGAGTTTTCCATGTCTATGGGGCTTCGTTGTTTCCACGAAGGCCATTAAGAAAAATACGAACCCTCTAGGGGCCATTTGAGATTAAGGTTAATTAGAGGCTAGCCAATAGGAAGAGGGTGGTGGACACACTCTATACCCTCAAAAAAGTAGGGGGACAAGGTAGCTTTACACCTCTTTATGGCCTCTCACCTAATGAGAAGGTAAGGGAGGTGGCTAGGGGAAAGGGGGGGGGACCACTTTGGCCTTTTTTCCCCCACTTTTTGGTCCGTATTTAAAAATACACTAAAAAATTCAAATTTTCAAAAAAAATCAAATTTCAAGTTTTCCCTCTTTAAAAGGCCCCCAAACTTTTTTCATGATCAAAAAAGTATTTTTGACCTCCAAAAAGTAAAAAACGTGCACTAAAAAATACAAAAAATTGAATTTTTTCAAAAAAGTTCAAAACATCATTTTCCACATCCAAAGTCTTTCCAAACTTATTCTATAGCTAAAATGTGATTTTCTCTCTCTACAAACTTGTTTCTAAGCTCTCCATTGTTGCAACAACCACATGCACCCCCTATAGTCTAACACTATCTCTCTGCTAGCTTTCTCCCACCTCCATTGTAGCACCAAGCAAGCTCCTCCCCCATCTCTTTCCCTTGGCCACCACATAGTTTCACGCCAAGCTAGCTCCTCTTCCTTCTCTCACCTCCATTACAATTCTACTCCTTCTAATTTTATTCACTCACACATGGAAACCTCTACTCCCGAAGATGGAAAAAATATGAGCTCACATGACTTGAATACCACAACAATAGGAGGTGTAAATAGTGTGTGGGCTTTGCAAGGGTTCATCTCCAACATAAAGATAAAATGGTAAGAAAACTACCCTTGTAGCTTACATTCAGATCTTAACATCATCTCCATCTTTAAGTTTATCATGTTGGAGAGAATAAACCTCCTTATGGCTTTCAATGTTTAGGCTTCATACCTCATAACATTGGGTGGTGCTATTTTATTGATGGCTTTGGCGCACCATCTATAGTTGTGTAGCATGTGATTGAGTCTCACAATGCAAGTAAGTTGTGTTATCTATGGAGAGCCATCAAAGATTTTTCTTATAATTTATTATTTGTATAGTTGTCATTAGATTATTATTTTCTACTTTATAACTTTGTGCTCACATAATCTGTTGTTTACTTACAGAGTCAAATTCTTTTCAGAGAACATGAGCAAGCAACCATGTGCAGAGATGGAAATCACTCTATTTTTGTTCCATGAGGAACCTTTCACTACGATGTTAAAGGATTTTGATAAGAATAGTAGAATTTTTGTAGAATCTTGAACCAATAGGTACTCTCTAGGAGCTCTTAGAAAAGCCATCCATATAGTACTACTATCTTCTCTAGTGTCATAGACACACAAATACTCAAGTGTATATGAATCTCTAGATGAGGAAGACAAATACTTGTAAGAGAAGCCTAATAACAACAACATTGTCTCCGTTTGTAATTATTTTCATGAGGCTGGATTCCTCTATAAATGTAATATAAATGTGTTTTTTTGCTAAATGGTGTCGCATTGAGTAAGAGTATTTAATTTAGATTACTGGAGTTTCATATAGATTTGAGAATTATTGTTGAACTTCATGGATATTTTTATTTGCCTGTAAGATGTTTCAAGTCTCAAGTCTCAATAAGAAATTGGCTCCTTGTTTGGTCAATTTCTAGTGTTAATGTTTAGTACACAGGAGTTGTGAGGCCCTTGACTTGGGGAGTTCACTAAAGTATATGTAACATAGCACACATGTTCAACATAAGGGATTTTGTATTCTTGTAAAGTTACAGAAACATGTGTAGATAAGGTCTATAAGGGGTACTTTTAATCCATTCTGGTGAACGCACATGATCTAGGAAAATTTTACATAGTGAATGTTCCAGACCTTTGAACATATAGAAAAAGGGACCAGGGGGGGAGGGGTGCTCTAATTACATCAAACGCTACACCTCTATCTCATGGCCATGCATTAAAAAATCCCCTATTTGTCATTATAAGACCCCAAGGGGGGAGCTCTTGTTCTATGTACATCTAGCTTACATCCATTTCTCATACTTATACACAATAGTGTTACAAATTTTTTCCATGTAAAGGCTCCTAGTGCCCTCAACAAGAGTGGCCACAAGGGTGCGCAAAATGGCCATCCAAAAGTCCCGGATGGCCATTTTGTGCGCCCTTGCAGCCACTTTATTATATATATATATATATTTGAATTATTCTAGTGTTGAACTTTTAGACCGTGATGCAAAAAAAATCATATCTTGCTCGGATTCTCCAAAAATCAACGTGCAAATTGGCAATTTCTTTAAAAATGATATAAAACAGATAATTCTTACTTTTTCTTTAATCTGCGGGCTCCAACGAGCATTAAAACCATGGAATCTGAAAATACTTAAAGAACTAATGTTTTTTATTGTGTTAAGGACTGTATTTCCTACATACAAAACTTTTCCAAAATCTTGCTCTAACACCTTCAAAGGCCCCAGGGGGTGAGCTCTTGCTCTTTGTACATGTAACTTACAACCTTATCTCATACTTATACACAATAATTTTGTAAATTTTTGCCATGTAAAAGCTTCCAAGGCCCTCAACAAGAGTGGCCACAAGGGCGCGCAAAATGGGCATCCAAAAGTCCTGGATGGCCATTTCGCGCGCCCTTGCGGCCACTTTTTTTTTCTTAGTGTTGAACTTGTAGATTTTGATGCAAAACAAAACATATCTTGCTCGGATTCTCCAAAAAACAACGTGCAAGTTGGCAATCTCTTAAAAAATAATGTAAAACAAACATTTCTTACTTTTTCCTTAATCTGCGGGCTCCAACAAGTATTAAAACCATGGAATCTGAAAATACTCAAAGAACCAATATTTTTTATTGTGTTAAGGACTGTATTTCCCACATACAAAACTTTCCCAAAATCCCACCCTAACACCTTCAAAAGTGGTTTCCAAAGAGTTCCCTCGGTCAAAATTTGAAACTGAAGGAAAATAAGCAGAATGAACTCCTAAACTATGTACAAACTTTAAAATAACCAAAATTTCTTTCAAAAAAAGTTATTACTAAAAAATTGAAATTAGACTTCCATTGGACTTCCCACGACGATAGAAATCAAAGGGTTTAAGGAGAGATGTGGCATCGAAGTTTATTCCGTCAAGATCTCTTCTACTTTATCATGTCTTCTCATGTACAATCTTACCAAACAAAAAAAAATTTACACTTTGAATGACTAAAAATCTTATTTAACTTATCAAACAATCTAAAATATGGTAGATCTAGAGTGCTCTTACACATTAACAAACAAAAAGTCCAAATTTCTTCTCATTAACTTTGATAAACATACATTTCTGAACAACTTCCAAGGAGTAGTGCCCTCATATTAGGAAAGGGTGTGTTGCTACTGATGAAAAGATGTTGCATTGTCCTACTAGGGATCTCTCCATGTTAGCATAATGATTTTTGGTGTAGTGGGAGCCACATTGCCGTTGAGGAGAGCTTTATGCCACCGTAAAAGCTTCATGTTATGCCAGTTCCTTGAGCCATTCTTGCAAACAACGCCACTCAACTAGCAACATTGGTTATTGTCAGTCATGCTAATGTGGCCACACCTCTTTACTCCCTTCACTTTCAAAAAGCTAGAGAGAGAAGGTGACCTCTTAGGTCCACATCCTACATGTGTCTAAAAAAAAAGCTAGAAAAGTCTACTCAAACCTAGCTGCTTGAATGCCCGTATTCCCTTAACCCTACACAACATTAGCCCTAATCCCTAAAAATTAGGATTCCTTACAAGGTCCATGCAAGGTTCATATTTTTCCTAATGGGTTGGCCCACCATTGACGAGCAGATTGCTGGACGTGCATAGCTACATGACGTAGCTTGGAGGACTCTGTGAAGCCCTCGTCTCCAAAGGCCGTATCAAATTGCTTGATGAAGGCCAATACTTTATCGGTAGCACCAAAGGTGCCCTCATAGGTGATAAAAGAGACACTTTTTCTTTGAACGTTTTGAGCTTTTGAGACCTTCGCCATGCAAGGTATGATTTGCGATGTCCTCTCCTCTTGTATTCTCTAAGAGAATAGTTGTTGCTTTCATCGGAAGAGGAGGAAGGTGAAGAAGAAGGAGAAGAGGGTGACCTCTTTCTTGCCTTTTTCTTCCTTTGTTTCCTCTCTTCCCTTTCGGAGTGACAAGGAGAAGGACTATGCGTTGACCGTTTCCTCTTGGGAGGAGTTGATGATCTTCTAGACCGTCGTCTTCATGGAGCCACATCTTCAGAGGAACTTAGTGATTCACTTCTTTTTTTATATTTGGATTCCTCCTCTCTTATATGGGAGAGAGGCTTCTTCTAGGAGTCTCATCAAGAGGCCTCCTAAGCTCTCTCTCCTTTTGGAGAGGAAGGGAAATGCCATAAGCACGAAGTTGTTGAGTAACTTCGGCTTGCAAAGCAGGGTTGCCCAATGCTTGTTGCAGCCTACTAAACAAGATAGTTAGCAAACATGGGGGCGTCATCATTAGCACCTTCATGTGCAAAATCAAAGTTGTCAATATTCATTCTACTCTCTTGGTTATTGTCAGTCATGCTAATTAAACTTATGTATAAATTACTTTGTGCTTTGGTACCCTCCAAATACTTAGTTTCTACTCTTCTTTACCTTTGAAAATTAGTTCTAAAGCAGCCACACCCGTGGTTTAGACACTGTTGATTGTAAAGACTAGTGGAGAGGGTCTAACATTGCTCGGTAGATTATGGTTCCTGTTGAGCTTGCTAGTAGCTCAATAATGGCTAAGCCAAAGGCAAACCCCAAGAGACTCCATTATTAAGACTATAGTTCCCTAGAAGTGCCCGATGATTTGTGGCCTTGCAGGAAAAATTTGCAGATGGATTCAAAAAACCTGGAAAATAGGATTCTTCAAGAACGATCACTTCTTGGGAGAGAAGGTGTTTAAGAGCCAAGCGCTGCTAGTCGTAACACAAATAGTGAGATTTTTCTACTCTAAACATGTATGGAAGGTAAGGAACAATTGGATCTTTGAAAACACCATGGAAACAACTAAATTCACAAAGATGATCCAAGAAAGCAGGTTGCCGTTGGAAAGCAGGGGAGCTCGGATGAGTGGAACATGGCCTTGGGTGCAACATTGACTAACTAGCTTCGGTGAAGTTAGGGCTTCATTCCTATCCATGGGGTGCTCCTCTGTCAGCCGGTGTAGTTATGACTCTTGACGCTGTCAAGGCTCGTCCTGAGCATTGCATAAATTTGTAATTTTTTGGTCATGATAATGTAATACACTCACAATTGTGAGTTTTACAAAAAAATAATAATTTATGATTACGCTCTTGTTATAAGTAGCACGTGATAGTCTTAATGATAGGGCATTTTCCTTCTTCAATGCTTGCCTCCTAAAAAGATTCGGACAACACAAATGGTCTTGGTCGAAGAATTATCATTTGTAGGCCATTGATCCCACCTGAAAATTGGAGTGTGAATTAATCTTTTGGCTGCGCACGAGAGAGAGAGAGAGAGAGAGAGAGAGAGAGAGAGAGAGAGAGAGAGAGAGAGAGAGAGAAGACGATGATGACGATAATAAGAGTTTGAATTTCTTAGGAATAATCCGAAGAGATCCCAAAGATGAATCATACAAGCCTTGAACGCAAGGCCAAGGGATTGAGATAACCCGAAGATATATGAAATAAAATGAAATGTTCACTTATGTATGCTTAAGGCTAAAGAGATATATTAGACCATACCATTTGTATAGATCAAAATGTCCAATACAATAGACTAAGGTAAAAAATGTTATCAAATAAGTGAACTAGTAGAGCATGCTGGTAGGATGCCCACCATTGTCTGATGAGGACCCAAGATAGAGGGAGAAGAGAAGAAGATTTAATGTTGTAGAACAATCCCTAGAGACCTCATAGATCTATTCGTGAACTCAGGACATGTTATTTAAAAGGAATTGGAAAATGTCCAAAGCTTGGTCTTCACAGTAGGAGCCAATAAATAGAGACAAGAGAGAAAGATCTCAAAGATCTAGGCCACAAGTCTTGAACTCAAGATGTGTCATGTGAGAGAGAGAGAGAGAGAGAGAGAGAGAGAGAGAGAGAGAGAGGGAGGTTTCAATGTGGTGGGATTTGAACACTAGACGTGTAACGTCAAGAGGGAATGTCATGGGAGTGTGTGTATGTGCATTGTGTTTGTGCGTGTGGGTGTGTGAACCTCATGCACTATATATATTTGAAGCAAAGCAGCGAGAGAGAGAGAGAGAGAGAGAGAGAGGGAGCGAGAGATGGGGACCGTAGCAGAGGAGGCCAAGAGCTTCATCTCCACGCTCAAGAACGGCCCCTCCCATGATCTCACCACCGCCCTGGCCGTGTAAGCCCTCCCACTCCCAGTACCCCCACTCATTGTTACCTTATCTTGCTGCCTTAACAGTTTCTTTCTTCTTTGTGGGTGCGCGAGAGCAGCTATGAAGGACTGCACACTCTCCACGGTGGAGATGAGAGCAGCAGGAAGCAACACTACGACTCCATGGTCTCATTTCATTTCATTTCATTGCGTTTCGCTTCACATTGCTAACATTTTCCATTTCATTTGATTTCATGTTTCTTGAATTCAGGTGAATTTCTATTACGATGTAGCCACTGCCTTCTACGAGTATGCGTGGGGCCCATCCTTCCACTTTGCAAGCAGGTACCCTCTCTCTGTGCTAGAGAGAGAGAGAGAGAGAGAGAGAGAGAGAGAGAGAGAGAGAGAGTCAATGTACGTAGGATTGCACAGCATCATCATCAGAACGAAGATAACTTTTAACCTGCTGCTGGTATAAGAGGATACAGACCAGAATTTTGGCCTCTGGAGTAGCAGGTCTTGACTTCAAGACTCTTGGGAAATGTTCGTACAACTTACAAATTTCTCTCTCTCTCTCTCTCTCTCTCTCTCTCTCTCTCTCTTTCTGAAAATTATGTTTGTATCGTAGCCATGATAAATATGGCTCTCTCCTTCTTTCCTTGATCTCTAGGGACAGCTATGCCCTAGGGAGCAAGAGGATACCATACTTGAGAGAGAAGAAGAAGAAGAAGAAGAAGAAGAGAATTTTTAATGTCATAGGAACATTGCCAAGGGAAGGTTGCATGCGCGTGCGCGCAGAGAGAGAGAGAGAGAGAGAGAGAGAGAGAGAGAGAGAGAGAGAGAGATAGATGTTTTTGAGTCCACTCCAATGCTTACCACAAACATTTGTCCCAACCAATGAGAAAGAGGACTCGATGAAAATTCTCCCGGTTTTCGTCGAACATTTAATTGGTTTTTACACCAAAATATGTAAGATTTTGTCGATCTTTCTCAAGACCTACCCCTATTTTTGTAATTATAGCAGATCAAAAACCACTGGAAGGTAGTTTATCATGAATATTGGTCCCATTCCAAGAGGCAAGTTTATATATTTGAATCTCATATAGAGCTTGTCTTCAAAAGATGCATTTTAGACATGAGAAGGGGGTCAATTTTCTGTATAAACCCCAAGACCTTACACTTTTGCTATGACTATGCGACCTTGTATAGTGGATGTTATCAAGAGGCTCAATGACAAAATTTGAGTCATGAGAGGTAAAGGGGCAAATATATCATGGATCCAAATGTGCAATGGCATTTAACATGTTGCATCCAATGGGTAGTTTACTTGTGGGATGCGGGGAATCATACACGTTCCAATTGCTTGGTCGGCAATACAACTGCTCTTTCGATCTTTTAAGGCATACACGTTCCGGTTGCTTTGTCCGCAATACAATTGCTCTTTCAATCTTTCAAGGCAAATGTAAATTAAAATCGCCTACATTGGATCTTGGATATAGGTACTAGTGTTATCCTTTTGGGTCAATCTTAGCTCAAGAGTGTAACCAAACTTTGTCTTATGAGAGGCTTGTAATGATAGTAGAAAGTTATTTCCATCCTACTCTTCCTACACTTGGCTACTGTTTTCTTGGAACTCACCGAGTCTAGTTCTTTCAAATAATATGCACTTTGTTGCACACAAACCACTTGTTTTTTTACATTCATGGAAGAAAATTTTCCATAGGCCACAAATAACAATGAATGCTTCACTAGTGCTAAATGATTGTTGTCCTATTGTCTGAAATTTTCCTTGAGGAAATTGTATGTATCTGTGGATAGACTCTTGTGGAAAGGATCCCGATGGTTTGCACAAAGTTTTCAATGTCTTCCTTCATGAAACTCATCACATGGAAGTAATTAGTTTTCTCAGGGGAGGCTAATGAAATGACATCATTGAAAAATACTTTACTTGTTTGAATGGAACGACTTACAAAATCGTGATATATTATTTCCATACCTACCTAGTCTCATTGAATTATACATATAAGACTTATGCTACGAGGGTAGATGCAGACCTATTGTTCACCCTTAATGAAGGTTACTTGCCAGCATACTTTGTCAGCACACCTATTAAGTCCTTGACTTATGAAACTATGGAAACGGTATCCAACCCCACCACAACAGGTGGTCAAAGTTGAAAACCTTACGTAAGCAAATTCGAGAATAGGGAGAGAATCGCCCATTCAAAATGCGTTCTTGGCCTCAAAATCATTGGCTTCTACACCTCATAAACATATACATATACATGCCACGATTATGTCAAGTGTATTTAATGTTGACACACACAACTCCACCCTCTTAATGATGTGGACATTTAATTGCAAGGGATTTAAGGCCACAATTATGCAAAAAGGAAAGACTAAAAAAAGTTGTTCTTGAGTTTACCAAAAAATTGTTTGCTAGTTAATCATCAAGAATAAATTTGAAGAATCGTTTGACAATAGATTATCAAGAATAAGTTGATAAGCCTAGTTGTATTTAGAAGATAGAGAATTCCTCAAACCATATTACAAAAGAAGAAGCGATGGTGTTGGTGATTAATAATCAAGAATAAACTGATGAGCCTAGTTGCATATGCAAACTTGACAATTTCTCATGCCGAATCCACAATAGAAGATTGAATGGTGTTGGTGATATGCACCATTGTTTGCATCTCTTTTGAGCCGAGCTAATTCAAGATGCTTCAAACAATTTTTCCATGACCCCTTGGTGCCTTTATTTGATACATTTGAGCTTTCATATAAGTAACATTGTTGAATCTAGATCTAGTTTGCTTTTCTCACCTTGTCTAATTTGGTTTTATATGCTCTTCTCGTATAAGGCTCTATGGAGAGACTTTCCAGGAAAGCATCAAAAGGCATGAACATTACATCGCCCTTCATTTGGGACTAAAACCAGGCATGAAGGTGGCGCATTTAATCGCTTCTTCCTTTTCAATACCACTGGAAATGTGTTGATAGTGAACATTTTAGGAACCTTGTCTTAGAGCCTTAAAGGAACACAAGCTAGATAATCTTACAGATGCAAGAGTTTTATCACATAATATATGACCTGCACTCAGATCCATAGGTTGACACATTAGATGTTGTCTCATGTATTTGGAAAGGAGCGACATGCTTAAAACTAATATGTTTTTCTGTACAATACAATCCTTCCGTTGGCAAGGTATTGGATGTAGGATGCGGCATTGGAGGACCCCTTCGAGAAATTGCAAACTTCAGGTTTTTATGGCATAAAGGGAATTGCCAAATTTTTCCATCTTGATAACATGCTGATTTGTGATTGTGAATTTACATGCTAGTGGAGCTTCAATAACTGGACTGAACAATAATGGCAACCAAATCAAGAGAGGAATTGTAAGTAAATAAGATATAAAATTTTCTTGCATTAAATAAGATAAATCCCTTTTATTGTAATGGCACGCCCCCTCAAAAAGTTAATAAACCAAATCTTCCTTAGCGATAAACATTTTCATATGTGAAGTTGGTAACTAGGCATGGTTGCTTATGAACACTTTCTAGATGTAATTTCTATTTTTTCTTGATGGTCAGGTACTAAATCAACAGTTTGGCCTCACCCACTTGTGTGATTTTTTAAAGGTAATACTTGCAGAGAATTCTAGGATAAGACATTGATTCATGCTTTTGAATGAGAAGTGGTCTATTTCCAAGCAAAGTTTTAGCTCATGAACCCCTTCACCTACTCTAAACTATGCAACTTTTAATGGAAGAGGAAGTGGCTATTAATAATGTTGAGAAATTCATCCTCATGTTCTTCTTGTAATCTTTGTCCCTTTTCTCTCTACCTTTTGTGACTGGTGGTGTTTTCATCTTCTCCTCACAATGCTTTGTGTGTGTGTGTGTGTGTAATTTTTCCTTTGTCTTTGTGCCTTTTGAATGCCACTCTTTTTAGACTGTCTTATTGTTGATGAGATATATTCCACCCAAGTAGATAATAGACACTACGACAAGGCACTTTTTGCCATTCTAAATTCACATATGCCTTTCCACATACATGTGATCTTTTTTATTTGGAATTTAATAAAGGCATTTATGTTGAACTCGCTCACAACATATAATTCTTTTTCATGTACAAAAGTGAAGCCGTCGAATGATGTTATGACTAATTGAACATGTCAAGTGTGCTTTTAGGCAGACTTCATGCAAATACCAATGCCAGATGACTCTTATGATGCAATTTACAACCTTGAGGCTTGTTGCCATGCACCAGATTTGGTAAGAAATATGTGCCTTCAAGGGTTGTTGTCTTTTTTCAAAGCAAATGCTTCAACCATATTTATATTTATAACTGTAATAGAAGAATAAGTTGTTGGTGCACACTAATGTCAATGATCATAGATTGATTCTCCATTCACGGTTTTACAATAATACATACCATGATATTCTGTATAGGTTGTTTCTTGCCACCAAACTTAACCAAATTGCATTTTGATTTTTGTTTTATAAATCATCTCTTGTAACTAATAAATATTTGACATAAACCCGAGATAATATCTTGATCACAACAAGAAGTCATAATATTTATTTTCTTTGCCAAGGAGTAAGGTCATTTGAACAATATGCATCAAACTTGTAGAGTTGGTGTTATTGCATTTTCAAAAAATCCAAAAAGAAAAAAATAATTTAGTTTGAGATGTTAAAAAGATATGTTCATTCTTGGTGCCTTTTGTGACTCAAAAATTTGTTTTGAAGGTTTCTTTATACAAGGAATTATATCGGGTGCTAAAGCCTGGACAATGTTTAGCTGGGTTTGATTGGTGTATGACAAAGCATTATGATCCACAATCTTCGATACACAAATCTATTAAGGTTGTTTGAAGGTTCAAACAAGAGTATATAGCTCCATCTCTAAGTGTTTAAGCTTAATCCTAGGTTTCATGCAAGGACATAAACAAGAGTATGTAAATAGATATGTTTTGCATGAAGACAATAATCTAATTCACATTTCTTTGGAGAGTGCAGGCTGAGATTGAGTATGGTAATGGACTACCAGATATACGCACTACCACTGAATATATGCAAGCTTTGAAAGATGCAGGATTTCAAGTAAAGTACTTATTAGTTTTTATCAAGGCTATGTTAATTATGTATCCTAAACATTGTTGGAAGAAAATAATGCAAAAATGTGTTCAATAACTAAAAAACATAGTAAGAAAAAAATTTAAGTTTATACGTGCTACAAAATTAGTGTTTTTTTTTTTGAGTGCAAAACTCACAATTGTGAGTGAATTATATTGAACAACCCAAAAAATTACAAGGTCTAGTCATGCTCTTGTTGAGCCATGATATCATCCAGAGACTATAATTACATCAGGGCAGCCACCCCCACCAACCCGCCGCCTCCTCCTCGATACACATGGTCCATAAAGTTGTCCTTTTGAGATCTTTTATTTACCGATGGCCAAGATTTTCTCCCGTCCTAGGCGCGCATTCCATCGGCTGACAACAAGGCACAAGTAGTCCTAGACCAATCCTTCGAGTGTTGCTTGCACCCGAGCGTCCATATTAGCACTTTGCTTTCTTGAGTAATTTCTGCGAAGCTTGCCACCTCAGAACCTCCTTCAAACACACGACGGTTCCTTGTCTGCCATACATTATGTAAGAAGAAATATATGACAATTTGAGGGCTGACGAGGAGGGCAGGACTTCTTGAATTCTTTCCTCCAAGGAATAGGTCAGTCTTGAAGAAACTAATTTTCCATGTTCTTTGGACCCACTTGCATATTTTCCTTGCGAGGCCTTTAATAGTTGGGCAATCCTTGAATAGGTGGGCCATATCTTCTCTAGCCATCCTACACCCCAAGCATCGATCTGACCCAATCCCTCTCTCCTGAATCTTCACCCCCGTCGGTAGAGCACCCCAAATTACCTTCCATAGAAAGACCTTCATGTGGTGCGGAACCTTTGGCTTCCAGATGTACTCCAATACTTGCTCCCACCTTTCCTCCGGCCATTGCTTTTTCCATAGCTTGTTTAGGGGGCTAGACAATTCTTCTTATGCATCATTGTCTGATAAATGCTTTTAGGATGGGGTTTCCCTAATAGACTACTTATGGGCCATTTCCAGGCATTCCAGTCAAACACCGAATCACAGATTTTGGCACCATTAAATTGTCAAGCTCCTTCATCACTTTGTGGACAAGCAAGACCTCCAAGCTATTGAGTTGGTACTGGGTAACGAGAAGGTCAATGGTTTTCTAGCTCTTGTTGCCACTGTCCCAGAAGTGCCCAAGTCTCTTCAGACCCTTATTATTCAGTTTCCTGGCTATCTCAATCCAATAGGGAGTTTGTGGCGGATCTAAAACTTTGGACAGCCAGGGGCACCAATGCAAAATGGAGTTCTTGAAGTATCTGACTTCTTTCCCCCACTTTAAGACTCCTGCTGCTCTCTTGCATTTTCTTACCAATTCTCCTGAGCTGCCTCCTAGTCTTAAGGTAACCACTCCGGGGCTAACAGTTTGTCATGAATCTCCACCCCTCTCCACTTTCCACCATCGGAGCCAAGTTTAGCTGTTTCTATCATATCTCTGACCATGACAGCCCAAAGTTGATCTTGTTTAGCCAAGGAAACAACAAACTTGGCGCAACAAGCTTCTGCATGGGCCACAGGGTTGAGAATTCCGAGGCCTCCTTGATTCACCGGTCGAGCAACTTATTCCCACCGGGCCCATTGCCATGGCCTAGAGGATTTCGTGTTGTTTTTCCATAAAAACCTTTTTACTGGTTTTAAGAACTCTTTCCAGTGACACTTAGCCACCTTGAGAAGCGCGCTAGTGAAGGCAATGTAAGGAATCATAAAGGCATTCATCACTTTTATCCGACTTGGGAATGGGAGAAGAGCATACTCCCACCTACTCGTTTTTGTTTTTATTTTCTCAAGCACCCACTCAAGTCTTTGCTTGTGAGTCATGTCCACCCCCAAGGGGGCTCCCAGATGTCTGAATATATTCCCTTTTGTGACAATCTCCTCTGACCAGACAGAAGGGTTAAATGAGTCATTTTCGGATAGGGAGATCAACCTTGACTTCTCTATATTACATTGGGACCCCGAAGCTTTTGAGAATATTTGAACAATCTCCAGAGCTTTTCTGATGACCTGGGGGCACGCCTTCAAGAAGAGGAGAGAATCGTCTACAAAAAGTTTTTCTAAGAGTTGGCTATTTCCTAGCAAAGCGAGACCTTGCAACTTCCCTCGTTTCGCACTAGCTTTGAGCATCATGATTAAAGGATGTGATTCTATGGTGAAAAGTAGGGGGGCTAGAGGGCATCCCTGCTTAATAGACCTTTTGACCTCAAAAGAGCCCACAATTCTATCAATGAATAGGAGCTCTGACTGGCTCCCAGTACGTGTACCAACGGATATAGGCGAGGCCCAAAGCCCAAAGCTTCCATGACGGCTTCTATACATATCCATGTTATTCTGTCATAAGCCTTGTCCACGTCCAACTGCAATAGAATGCACTCCTGCTTTGTGACAGTTGCGTATTTGATGCCCATCATTGCTGCCAAGATGTTATCGTAAATGGACCTTCCTTTTATGAACCCATGTTGATGGGGAGAGATGATCTTAGTTAGTAAGGGGGCTAGGCTGAGGGCTACTGCTTTAGCTGTAATTTTGTAGGCCATCGACATCATCGTTATAGGGCGCCAATGTTTCAGTTGAGAACAATAGATCTGTTTTGGGATGGGTTTGATAAGCCCTCTCTTTACACTTACCTCCAACGACCCTTCGACCATGGTTTTCGACCATGGTTTTATTGGCCAATCTTGTGATAAAAGAAGAAAAAAAATTCTACTTATAGTGATAATTGTTTGAGATGCCATAGACCTACATATAAGGCTAAATATAGCTTCAAATTAATGTAAGGGTATGTAGACTCTAGCTTGGTGCTCACTATTCCTATTCTTTATACCCAATCAACACTCTCCAAATAGGAAATGAACTCTAGTGACATACGTTGCCAATGTAAGCATGCCCCTGAGAGCAGATTTTTTGAGATGGGGCTCAACTCAAGGCTCCCACCAGACAACCACTCCGTGAGACCCTACACACGCATATTTCTTAGGGGCACCACCCTCTTTTATGGAGAAAGAAGGAAACCAAAACAAACCATATACAACACACACACACACACTCACACCTTCCTTATGTGCTTCAACACAAAATGCCCTTCAACCATTCAACACACACTCCTTATGTGCTTCCTTATGTGCTTCAACACAAAATGCCCTTCAACCATTCAACACACACTCCTTAAGCAATCCCTTTGAACACTGCACAAACTCACATGCAAAGATTGACCTTAACCATATTAATGCTCATATACTTCTAAGAAAAGCAAGCACAAAACCTCAAAACTCAAAACACCATAATGCACAAATACTTGACAACTCCTTTCCTTTCCCAAAAGAAGAGACTACTTACACACATAAGGCGGCATGCATAGAGAGCTCTTCTCCATCTATGCAGCCCCAAGACTTACTTACACACAACATAAGGAGAGAAGCCAAGAAAATAGACACCATGGTGCACAAAAAACTTTCTCAACAAACAAGCAACCCAATGAGCACAAAATATGAGAAGCTGCCAAGATAGGCTTACCAATTTTACATGCGTTTAGAGCAAAAGTGTGACGACGACACCCCAATTGCAACAATTTGTTGATCAAACCATGAGATAGATCATTGAACTTGATATCCTTGCTCTCATATAGAATCTACAATTCTTATTTAGGGATGAGTATGATAAGAGAAATGTTTGTAAGAGAATGGTAGCAATAGCATATTGATGCTCTCTCTATGGTGCCGCTTATGATAGCGAGCTTAGGAAATGGATAGGAAGACGAGAGGAGAGAGAGATTAGGGCTTCCCTAACCTTAGAGGAGCTTATTTGCAGCAATGGAGTAGGTGTGTCTATTTTTGTGCTTGCCAAAGGGCCTTTTTATAGCTGTACAAGACCTTGGGTTAGGTTAAACTTGACTAGGGTAGGTAATTAACCATAGTTAGGTTCCCTTTTGACCATTCCTTCAATTATGCAAATAAGGGACTTATTTTTTCATTAAAAATAGCCTTTTAGGTCGTGGAGGCTCCATAAGGGTTGATAATGTATGTGGGCCCCACCATGATGTCCCTCCAGTGGCTCTTGCAGAGTGTCCCCATCTTGTTTGTTGTGTCTCTGGAAGCATCTTGAGCCGACCCCTCCACATGCAAGTGATTTTTAACTCCCCATTGGTATTTTAGAATGTTGGAGAAGTCAAGAAAACTTTTCACCTTTGTGGTTTACCTGATTGTAACTTTGACCTGCAGTAACAGTGTCCGCAGCACCTTGTTTTCACCATAACTTTCAGCCTGTAACTCAGAATTGGGTGCTGTAAAAGGAAAAGTTGACCTTCTCAAAGTGTTGAAGCTGATTTTGGAGTGTTCCTCAAGTATACCCACGAGCTAAGGCATTCAAGATGCATCCAAAACACCTTTTGAACCAAGTCTCCTTGTAGGGGCCCTTTAGCATGCATCTAAGGTGTAGCATGCTTTTTCAAAAGAGAATCCACCTTAAACAAATGAGGTAGGCTCCAATAAAGTTTGATTTATTGGGGATATACATTATATTTAAGATTTGTTGACCAACACAAGTAAATGATCCAAGACTTGGGTCACATAGTGGTGGGGAAGGGAAGGCCTACAAGGTTAACCCTACCCTTGAGGGAAGATGGGTAAGATAAGTGCCCATAAATTATTTATTTACAAATTATGGGATGTAGATAGGTATTTAAATTAGTAAAGGTAATTAGTTAAAAGAATATGCAGTAAATAAACTAGGAGAGTAGAATTAAGTTTACTATTTATATTCAGCATGAAGAGAGAAATATGATGTAAATGCATAAAGATCTAATAAGGGTAAGGTGTTTGTATGGAAAAAGGCTATTACGGAAAGAGAGAATGAACACTAGGTTAAAACTTTGATAAAAAATATATACATTTAAGTAGAAATGTAGTGCAAATGCAAGGTTACCATTTAACGCTACTCATATTAGCCCTCCCCCTTCATCTAGGATTATTCATGCTCCTAGATGAAACAAAAGAGTTTTTTTTTCTTCTTTTTTTTATTTTCTTTCTTTTTTTCTTTTTTTTTCTTCTTTTTTTTCTTTTTTGCTTATTTTTCTAAAATAAGGAGGAGTGATATACACTCTTTTACTCCATTAGACCTGCTGTTCATTACCTCAATCCTATAAATCGGAGATGGGAGGGTTGCCTTGGGTATGTTGAGATTCCAAGGCTGGTTCTTCTTTGCACATCAAAGCTTTAAAAATAGATGGAGCATTTGCCAAGCCGAAGGGAGCCATGCCAATTTGGAGCTTAGATGATGTAGGTAGATGACTTCCTATCAACGGATTGATACGTTGAAAGTAGGGCTTTAATCTCCATCCATTGACTCTGGTCTTGTGGAGTTTTCCTGATAAATCTGCTAATCTGTAACTACCATTCCCAAACTTTGTTTTTATCATGAAAGGTCCCTCCCATCTTTGCAAAAACTTTTTGTCAAGTCGAGTATCAAGTCGGTTATCATAGCGAAGAACCAACATACCTTCCTTCAATCCTTTCTCCTTGAGCTTCTTGTTGATTTTGTTCCTTTGGCTTGTGGCTTGGGCAATGTTATAGTCGATGGACTCTTCTCTATCAAGCTCAAGTCGTTGCAGATCTAAAATTCTTTCCTGCAAAGCTTCTTTTGGCCTCTTTGCTCCCCGTGAGAGAATGCGTAGGCTTGCAATCTCCACCTCAATAGGAAGGAGTGCCTCCTGTCCATATACCAAATGAAAAGGAGTGAATTGAGTGGATACCTTGAAAGATGTTCTGTATGCCCATTAAGCTGCGGTCAAATGACGATCCCAGTCGTTTGGTCGATCTGCAACCTGCTTAGAAATGATCTTACATATCATTCCATTCACCTTTTCAACCAACCCATTGCACTTAGGGTAGTAAGGTGTAGAATGCAAATGTTTGACTTTTAACTTTGCCAAAAGATTATTTAGGAGCTCTGCTCTAAAACCTGGACCACGATCTGACAAAATCTCTAATGGTGTGCCGAATCTACTGCATATGTGATCAAAGATAAATTTTGATACCTCCTCGGCTGTAATTCGTGTTGTACTTGCTGCCTCCGCCCATCGTGTCATGTAATCTACTCCCACAATGATGAAGACCTTCCCGGTAGATGTGTGAGGTAAGGGGCCTATTGCATCCACACCCCACTTCTCAAAAGGACCATACGAAATTATTGGAACTCGAGGTTCGTAAGTGAGTCGTCGATTTCCAGCAATCTGACAACCTTTGCATGACTTACACCAATGCTGGACATCACGGTGTAGACTTGGCCAAACAAACCCTGCTTACAAAATCTTCCTGTTTGTAATATCATGAGAAAAATGACCCCCACAAACATCATCATGGCATGAAAAGAGGATTCTCTCTATTTCTTGAACAGAGGGCACCCTTCTTAGCACCAAATCTTTTCCTTTATGATACAGATCATCTCCTATGAGTTGGTAAGGAGTTGCCTTTTTTACCAACCTATGCCTTTGCACTTTATCCAAGTGTTTAGGGCACTCACCAGTTTGGAGGAAAAATATGATGTCCTTCAATTCCTCTTGGCCTTGGTACTTTGGTTCGTAGAGATTCACACCTCCCACCATGATCTGAAGTTTCTCATTGGCGAGATAATCTGCTTCCTTGTTGAGGGTTCTCACAACATGCTGTACCTGTGTAGCTTCAAAGTTCTTTATCAAAGCCTTCACCTGTCTAAGCCACTCCACTAGAGTAGGGTTCTTGCACTTCCATATCCCTTGGATTTGCCTAATAACTAGTAAGGAATCACCTCTTATTATAAGTCTTTCGATGCCAAGTTTCCTGCATTCTTTCTTAACAAGAACTTCCCTTTGTGGACTTACAATAAGAACCCCCCCTGCTGCCTGATCGTGTTGTCGTCGGTAAGCTCCATCAAAGCACAAAATGTGTGCATTGTCCATCTCCTCCTCATTATTTTGTGGTGTAGCTTTGTCTCCTGCCTTTGGTGACTCTTTCCTTTCTCTCACTTTGTATGTGAGAATGTCTGCAAGACCTGCCCTTGTGCTATCTTCCACAAGAAAAGTGTATTCAAACTCTTGAAGTTCTAGAACCCATTTGGCTATCCTAGATGAGAGGCTCATGTGTTGCACAGCATATGGTAAATTGTTTTCCATGGTGAGAATGACAAATGGTGTAGGTAAGAGATATGATCGGAACTTTCTTACCGCAAACATAATTGTGAATACCACCTTCTCCATATCGGTGTAGCCCTTCTCTGCAGCGGTCATGACTTTGCTTGCAAAGTATAATGGCCTCATGTAGCATGTTTTTGGGTCTTTTTGCATGAGAGCTACACCGATGGCCTCCATTCCTACACTTGGCGTGATGTAATATGTATCCTTTGGATTTGGTGGCATTATTGTTGGAAGAGAGTTGAGAATACCCTTTACTTCAGTAAAGCATAATTCGTGTTCCTCTCTCCATTCAAATGTGGGTTTGTTTGCTAGCTTGTGCAAAGGTGCAATAGCTTCCGCTAGAAGGTGAATGAAACGAGACATGTACCTTACTTTGTGGTTGAAAGTCATGAGCTCCTTGGTTGTCGTTGGTGGTTGTAGTGACAAGAGAGCATTTACTTTTGATGGATCCACTTGAATTCCTTGCAAAGAAAACACATGACCTAGCAATACCACTTGTGACTCTGCAATGTGACACTTCTCAGGATTAAGCTATCCCCCAAATTGATGAAGCCTCCTAAGCCCCTCCTCAACTTTTTGGCAATGAAGTCTTTGGCTACTATAGATAGAGAAGTCATCCATAAAAACCCTAATTGACTTTCCAAAGAAGGGTTGAAAGGCAAGAGTTGTAAACCTTATAAAGGTACTAGGAGCATTTGTGAGCCCAAATGGCATCACTCTATAGGAAAAGCAACCCCAAGGTGTGATGAAAGTGGTTTTTAACTGATCTTCTTCTGCTATTCTGATTTGAAAATACCCTGAATATCCATCACACACTGTGTAACATTCATAGCCGGCTACTTCGTTTAAGATTTCATCTTGGAAAGGAAGAGGAAAATGATCCCTCTTTGTTGTAGCATTGAGCGGTTTGTAGTCAACACAGACCCTCCATTTTCTGTTCTTTTTAGGGGTTACTACAATTGGGGACACCCACTCAGAGTTAGACACAGGGTAAATGAAACCAGCTTTGAGGAGTCGGTTAACCTCTGTCAAAAGTGCCTCTTGTTGTATTTTTCCTAGGCGCCTTAGCTTTTGAGCCACAGGTTTAGTACCTGGTTTTAATTCTATGCCATGCTCTATAACATCCACACCTCTAATTTGTGAGTAATCAGTGATAAACAAATTGGGATACCTCTTGAGCATATCGATGTAGGACCGCTTCTCCTCAGGGGTAAGATCTTTTGCAAGCATCCTCTCAAAGTCTTCAAAGTTCTTGTGGTCACCTTTGTCATCCTTTGTTTGCTCCTTTGTTGGGTCAACCTCTATTGATGGAGTTTTTGATGTGTTGAAGATGATTCCCATTACCTCCAAAGATGATTCTTCTTCTCTATTGGATGTAGTGGTTGAACTTTCCTCGTCACTTGAGCCAAAACTCTCTTCACTTTCTTCATCAGCCGTGGTCTCATAGTTGATGTCGACCCGCTTTCCTTCATGCCAATCGTATACTACATGTTGCCCCTTTTTGAGAATCAATTGTCCTCGTCCCCATTTTTGATCTGCATTCACAGCAATGAGCCAAGGCCTCCCTAGGATGATGGGATAGCCCTCCCCCTTGGCTGGCATAACATACATGTCCACACGTGCATCTATATTACATACAGAAACTTTTACATTCTCGATGATCCCTAGGCACTTCACACTTGCATTGTTGGCCATCCTAGCTTGACAATTAGAGGATTTAGTGATTTCAAGCCCTAGTCTATTCATGGCTCTTTCCGTGATCACACACATTTGTGCTCCACCATCAACATACACATTGGATACCTTCCTACCCCTTACATAAGCATTTACAATAGGTTCCACATCTTGTTGTGGCTTTGAAGTCAATGCCTTTATTTTCACCTTTTCTTTCTTTCTTGGGAGTCTTGTGCTTACAAGTTTGGACCAGTGCTTTCTCACCTTGGGTGATAGATGTAGGAGTTGAGGCAAAGAAATATTGGGCTTTTGAGTTTGCAAATCTTTTGAGATGTTGTAGGGTTCCATATTCTTTCCTAATGGAAAATCATTGATGCCGATCTCCCTTCGCCTTGATCTTTGCTTCTTGCCTCCTTCCTCCTTCTTTGACTTTTTCTTCCTCTCCTTCCTTGCAGGTTCTGACTCTTCATTCCTTGTGTCTTCATCCTTGTTGTGTGCTCTTGTGCGCTTTTCTGCTGGTATAACATCAAAATGTATAGGGCTCACCTCTATCTCCTCTTCTAGCTTTATGATGTTTACTCCTCTCTCTTCCTCCACTGGTGGGACAGGAGGGATGTTTGCCACTGGAGGTGGTTGTGGTCGATGAAGAATTTGCGGGTCTTGAGCATGCTCTTGCTGCACCATGAGCGGAGGGGGTCTAGGAGGGTATATGTCCCCTGGAAGCCTTCGAGGGTGAGGGCAATTATACATGCCATGACCAACTTCGTTGCAATTCCAGCATCTCAACTCTTGTGCTTGACGTCGTTGATTGCGATTCCCTTCTCTTGGTTGTCGTTGTTGGGGTAGGCCCTGCACTAGATTCAAGGTGAGACTCTCTAGTTGTTGAGTTAATCTTTGCAAGATCTCTTGTTGTGATCCTTCCCCTATTTGTGAAGTTTGGGCAAGAGAGCCCCTAACTTGTGCTCCCATGCTTGGTGAAGAATCCCTCTCAATGACTTCATTTAGGTCCCTTGTTCTATGTGCTTGAAAATTTAACTTCTTGAATTTGACCATGGCCACCTCACGTGCTTCCTCAAATGTTGATGGGAATTTTAACTCTACCTTGGTCTTCAAAATTGGATACAAGCAAGCCATGAACCTATCTTTCTTTAGAAAGTTTGGTGCACCACCTTGGTTTTGTAAGGTAGCCTCCCATCTATCCCATAGGTTAAGGAAAACGGCCTCATAAGATGGGTAGTCTTCAAGGAATACCTGTTTATGTTGAAGTAGACAATTCCAAAGACCCTCTGGAGTATCTCCTTGCCCAAATTTGGCAAGAAAAATTGCACGTAGCCTCTCCCAATTGGTTTTGTTTTGAAGTTGCAAGGCCTCGTACCATGCCTTAGCCTCCCCTTTGAGAACAAGTGGAAAAGCACGAAGCTTTACCTCTTCTTGATCTCTCCCAAAGATGAGGTGTGCCATCTCCAAATTATCAAGAAATTCTTGTGCATCCTCACCATTTTTAGAATGAAAGGTAGGAAAAGTGCTTGACATTTTTACAATACAAGGAGGTTTGTGTACCACAAAGTTTTGACTACGATGAGTGATCACATCAAAATGAAAATATATACATCAAGTGTTAGTTCATAATTTATCATAGGCAAAATAAAAGGGTTGATTGAGGCATTAATTTCATTAAGGAGAGTGGGTCCAAAAATTCTCCTAATGGTTGCTTGAAATCTAAATTTTGTAGCAATTATGATGTGCACAGATTGACGAGCTATGGGTGTAAAAGGAGAAGCAGCTCCAGGTTGGTTCATGTGACAATGTGTTCTCCTTTTCCTTTCTCTTGAAGAAAGTTTCCTTTGAGTGGATCGCTATCTAAGCGCCTCTTGTCCCTGCCTCAAAACAAAATAAAAACATGGACATCAAATGAATCATCATAATTAATGAATGGAAGAATGATGGGATTTGGAGATGCCAAGATTTCACCAAGTCTTTCTGCTCCAAACATAAAAACAATGCGTTGTTGGTAAAAAAATTTGTGATCTACACAAATGTTAATTCTGATGCGTTGTGAAAAATGAAAAGCATATGGTGCAACTCTATTGTTCATGAGGAGAATAGAAGGCAATTAGGAAAGTTCCTCCGTGGGGGCACCACTTTTATGAGAGCGTATTTTTTGAGATGGGGCTCAACTCAAGGCTCCCACCAGACAACCACTCCGTGAGACCTTACACACGTATATTTCTTAGGGGCACCACCCTCTTTTATGGAGAAACAAGGAAACCAAAACAAACCATATACAACACACACACACACACACACACACACACACACACACACACACACACACTCACACCTTCCTTATGTGCTTCAACACAAAATGCCCTTCAACCCTTCAACACACACTCCTTAAGCAATCCCTTTGAACACTGCACAAACTCACATGCAAAGATTGACCTTCATCATATTAGTGCTCATATACTTCTAAGAAAAGCAAGCACAAAACCTCAAAACTCAAAACACCATAATGCACAAATACTTGACAACTCCTTTCCTTTCCCAAAAGAAGAGACTACTTACACACATAAGGCGGCATGCATAGAGAGCTCTTCTCCATCTATGCAGCCCCAAGACTTACTTACACACAACATAAGGAGAGAAGCCAAGAAAATAGACACCATGGTGCACAAAAAACTTTCTCAACAAACAAGCAACCCAATGAGCACAAAATATGAGAAGCTGCCAAGATAGGCTTACCAATTTTACATGCGTTTAGAGCAAAAGTGTGACGACGACACCCCAATTGCAACAATTTGTTGATCAAACCATGAGATAGATCATTGAACTTGATATCCTTGCTCTCATATAGAATCTACAATCCTTATTTAGGGATGAGTATGATAAGAGAAATGTTTGCAAGCGAATGGTAGCAATAGCATATTGATGCTCTCTCTATGGTGCCGCTTATGATAGCGAGCTTAGGAAATGGATAGGGAGACGAGAGGAGAGAGAGATTAGGGATTCCCTAACCTTAGAGGAGCTTATTTGCAGCAATGGAGTAGGTGTGTCTATTTTTGTGCTTGCCAAAGGGCCTTTTTATAGCTGTACAAGACCTTGGGTTAGGTTAAACTTGACTAGGGTAGGTAATTAACCATAGTTAGGTTCCCTTTTGACCATTCCTTCAATTATGCAAATAAGGGACTTATTTTTTCATTAAAAATAGCCTTTTAGGTCGTGCAGTCTCCATAAGGGTTGATAAAGTATGTGGGCCCCACCATGATGTCCCTCCAGTGGCTCTTGCAGAGTGTCCCCATCTTGTTTGTTGTGTCTCTGGAAGCATCTTGAGCCGACCCCTCCACATGCAAGTGGTGTTTAACTCCCCATTGGTATTTGAGAATGTTGGAGAAGTCAAGAAAAATTTTCACCTTTGTGGTTTACCTGATTGTAACTTTGACCTGCAGTAACAGTGTCCGCAGCACCTTGTTTTCACCATAACTTTCAGCCTGTAACTCAGAATTGGGTGCTGTAAAAGACAAAGTTGACCTTCTCAAAGTGTTTAAGCTGATTTTGGAGTGTTTCTCAAGTATACCCACGAGCTAAGGCATTCAATATGCATCCAAAACACCTTTTGAACCAAGTCTCCTTGTAGGGGCCCTTTAGCATGCATCTAAGGTGTAGCATGCTTTTTCAAAAGAGAATCCACCTTAAACAAATGAGGTAGGCTCCAATAAAGTTTGATTTATTGGGGATATACATTATATTTAAGATTTGTTGACCAACACAAGTAAATTATCCAAGACTTGGGTCACATAGTGGTGGGGAAGGGAAGGCCTACAAGGTTAACCCTACCCTTGAGAGAAGATGGGTAAGATAAGTGCCCATAAATTATTTATTTACAAATTATGGGATGTAGATAGGTATTTAAATTAGTAAAGGTAATTAGTTAAAAGAATATGCAGTAAAAAAACTAGGAGAGTAGAATTAAGTTTACTATTTATATTCAGCATGAAGAGAGAAATATGATGTAAATGCATAAAGATCTAATAAGGGTAAGGTGTTTGTATGGAAAAAGGCTATTACGAAAAGAGAGAATGAACACTAGGTTAAAACTTTGATAAAAAATATATACATTTAACTAGAAATGTAGTGCAAATGCAAGGTTACCATTTAACGCTACTCACCACCATTTCCTTGTTAGCAACAACATAGGCACCGTATTCTAAAGGACTATAGGATAAAATTCAAAGGCTACTAAAAAATGATATAGCCATAGCAATTTCTTTTTTATCAATCATTTTCTTCTTGCACATGTCAGTTTCATTTCTTCCTTCACAGTAGGTCCTGTGCATCTTCTCTGCCCCATCCTCCGCTTGCTATATGAATATGAACTACCATATTTAGGATAAGCTCCCAATTTAAAATGGTGCTAGGTGAGCTCCCTCAATGATATTAGACTTTAAAATGAAGTCATATTTTACAATATTTTACACTTGTTCTTTGTCATCTAGGACTACGGATATTACAAGTGGCTTCTAATTAGTTACACCAAATTATACTTTTTTTCAATAATTAATATCTTTTTTATTTTTATACACATGAAGAATTCGGTGCATTTTTTTTAACATCATTTTTTATGATTTATTTATATTTTTAACATATTCTGATGTATAACATCATACAATGGTATTGAAACTAAAATTTGGAAACCTTTTTGAGATGTTTGGTGGTATAACATCCTTATACATCTAGAGGTGAAAATTTTTTATTTTTTTTGCCATACTCACAACTGTGAGTGGAGATATTTTATATTGAATTGGAAAAGAATATACAATCAACCTCAAGCACTATATGCCATTGAGGGGGCAAAGATTCCAAGAGGGACCCAGACGTAGAGGTGCTAAGTAAAACCTCTTGAGTAGCTAATTCAATTAAGTGCATGGTTCGACTCTTTGACATTAGTGGATTTCCCTCTCTTTGATCCCGCAACATAAATGAGCTCAATGATCTCATGCACAAAATTACCAAATTGAGCCACAACAAGCTTTGCCTCAAAGACACGAAGGTTCCTAGCTTTCCAAATTCGACTTAGATAACAAAACCTAGTGATTTGGGTGTAAACCAAGATGGCTTGGCTTTTCAAGCTACACCTTCCTAGGATTAGATCATTTGTAAAGAAGATACTCTTCTAGGTCTTTCACACCCTTTGCAAATTTTAGCGGCCAGATCGTGTGAGATAGGGCACTTATTGAACAGATGTAGGGAATCCTCTAAAGTTGTTTTACAGCCAGAGCAAGTGTCGATGCCAATCCCTTTACAGAAAATCTTATTCCCAGTAGGGATGGCTCTCCAAAGCACTTTCTAGATAAACACCTTCATTTAGCTATACCATTTTATCTCCAAAATGGCATTAACACTCTTCCACCATCATTCTTTCGACCAATTTTTCTTTCATATTTTGGTAAGTGGAGCAAACTAGTCTGCTTTGTATTCTAGCTTGTTATAGGTATCTTGGGTCTTGGAATTGCAAACACTCTATCTTTTGGCCAATGCTGGGCTATATAATCTAGCTTGGACCCAAGCATAGGTGCAAACCTTCCAAGACCCTATTAATTAGAAGCCTTTTGTATAAACTCAAATTATGAGGAATGACTAAATGGTCTACTTCGTTCCATCAAAGATTTCTATCATCCCAAAGATCTGACATTTTAGAGATCCCTTTGTTGCTCACCTTTGTGCAACTTCCAAAAAGGGTTCAAGGAACTCCTTCCAAGTTTGGATAGCTAGGGGGACCAATGAAAAGTGGAGCACCTAAAGTATTTGAAAGTCTCCCCCCATTCCAAGGCTAACACTGCTTTGTTAAACTTTCGTACTACTTCCCCTGTGTAGCCTCCAGGCTTAAGGAAGGTCTAAAGAGGCACCATAATTAAGCTCATGTTAACCTTGAGGAATCATAAAATACATCGAGAAGCTCCATGGCCCCAAACAGAGGTGACCATTATCCATGATCTTGTACACATTGCTAGCGATTTTTGGTCATGATGGTGAGGATCTCCCTAGTCCACTCGTCCAAGTACTTCCTTTTACCAATAGTGATATTCACTTCCTTGCTTTCTTGGATAATCTCTATGAAGCTAGCTCTTGAGAGGAAACTCCTTGAATAAGTGAGGGAGACGATGAAGGAGAAGAGGATGAGAACAAGCCACTAGAACAACGCTTGTCGTTTTGCACCCCAAGCACCAATCTGTTTCAATACTTGTAGCTAGAACCTTGATGCCGATTTGCAAAGCCCACCAAAATACCTTCCACAAAATGATCTTCATCAAGAGTGGCCATTGTGGAATCTAGATATTCTTTGCTATTGCCACCCATCTTGATCGACAGACCATTCTTTTTGCATTGCTTGTTGAGGGAGGAGAACCAATTAGTCTTGAACATTAGAGTGTGGTAGATACCCTAGGTTTGTGCTTTATCAAAATGTCTGCTCTGTGGTCACTGCTTTTTGCTCAAACTTGGACTCGCATTTATATGCAACAAAAAGTTGTCTAGCCCTTCTATAGCTTTGTTAAACAACACTCTTTCAATAGCATTGAGATGAAAATGGGTAGCCAATTAGTCAGTTTTTTTCTAGATCTTAATGTTTCTATTCAAAAAATGGGCCAGTCATCGAGTCCTTGCTTATTGACCTTTCAAGAAATTTATCTTCACAATGGGTTCAAAAATTGCTTCGTGCTTTAGAAAGCCAAGGGGACCAATGAGTTATGGATTTTTGAAAATATTTGGTTATCTCTCCACTCCAGAGCCTCCGTTACTATGGTACACTTGTATACTAGCTCGCCCATTGTGCCACCTAGTCTCAGGCTGGACCATCGATGGGCTAGCAGTTTGTCGTACACCTTGGGAGAAGAGTTTTGTCTTATTAATCATATCCTTTGTCATGATGGCCCATGCTTGCTTCACAATTGAGGCCACAAATATGGGACACTTGACCTTTGCATGAGTAGCAAGGTTAAGGATCTAGATACCACCTTGCTCCATCGGTCTAGCGATGGACTTCCATTAATCCCATTGCCAAGGCATCAAGTTTTTTGTGTTATTTTCACAAGAATCTTTTCACCAATTTCAAGAACTCTTTCAAGTTGCATTTGGATATCTAGAAGAGCAGACCAGTAAAGGCTATGTACAAGAGCATAAATGAATTACTTACTTTCACCCTACTCGCGAAGGGAAGTAGCACATACTTTGACCTTTGCACCTTACACCTTATGTTATCTAAGACCACTAGAATCTTTGCTTGTGTGTTATGCTCATTCCTAGAGGATCGTAGGTGTAAGAAAATAATTCCTTTTGATACCATCTCTCCAATCCACATAGATGGATTGAATAAGTCATTTTTTGAGAGTGAGATTAGTCTTGATTTCTCAATATTGCACTTTGACTTGCTATGGCAAACATTTACACAATCTCTAAAGACTTCCTAATTATCTCAGGGAAAGCTTTTAGGAAGAGAAGGGAGTCATCCGCAAAGATCTTTGCTAGGACTTTTCCGTTGTTATGCAAGGTCAGCCCTTGGATCTCCCCTCTTGCATCACTAGCTTCTAGCATGGTAATTAAAGGACGAGAGCATATGGTGAATATCATTGTTGCCAATGAGCAACCCATTTTGATTGATCTTTTGACTTTGAACGCTCCCACAATTCTATTATTGATTAATCTTTTGACTTCAAATGCTCCCACAAATCCATTATTGATTGATCTTTTGACTTTGAATGCTCCTACAATTCTTTTATTAAACAAGAGCTCAGAATGGTTACCAGCAACGTCCTTCTTCAACACAGCCTATGATTGTAAGCAAAAGTCTTTTGAAGACACACACACACACACACACACACACACAAGAGGCTAGTTTGTTTGTACTTATGCATGCACTATCAAATCTATACTAGAATTCACCCTTTTGGATATTATTTCACTAGTCTTGTAATGGGCCACACAAGTGGCTCATGTTTAGATTCTAGTATTTTAAGTATAAATTTTGCATATGACATAAAAACTTCATGAAACTTCTTGAGTAGGACAAATTGCGTTGCCGAGGATGTTGGTTTTTGGTGTATGCTATGCCAGAGGATTGGGTTCATTGCTGGACTTTGAGAGTCATATTTAAGTTAAAACTACTAAAAATCTCAGGGGTTTCACTATTCAGTACCCCCTATATAACGTGCATTTGCAGTGTGTTAAAAAACCCTCTCTTTTAACATGCATGAATGAATAAATAAACCCCTTATTTTAAGATTTTTTTCTATAATTGAATATAAAAATCCCTTATTTTAATGCATCTCTATTAAATTGTCTAAATTTTTTTGCATTTTAAAACTCCTCCTTTTGAACTCACGTTATACATTAAAATGATTACATAGTGCACCCCCCAGCTAAAAATAAAAAACGTAATTTTTTAAAAACAGCTTTTTTGCATAAAATTGTAATTTACTAAACTTAAGTGAATAGTAAATGTTGCTAGTCTTTATGTAAGCAACATAGAAGTGTGATAAACTCATCACATACCTATAAAGGGATTTTTCAAAGAAGTTTGAGTTTGTTAAAAAAGAAAAAGGTCTATCATTGAGTCAATTTAGTAAGATTATGCGTATTTTATCAAATTAGTCCTTGGAGCTAGCCATTGGCTATGCAAAGGAAACTTCAACCCTTGATTTATTTTCTCGATATTGTTTATTAACTCAAACTATATGTGTTGGGCGTATTTCCTTGAGAGGGTTTTTTTGTTTAGACATCTAAATAGCCGTTAAATTATTTTTTTACAAAAGCATCTTAAAGCCACAAAAGGGCTATCTTTTTAGAGGACTAGTGTTAAAATCATAGCAATTTCCACATTGCAAAAGGAAGAAGGGTGCTTCTATGCACAAATGTGTGTGTGTGTGTGTGTATGTGTGTGTGTGTGTGTGTGTGTGTGTGTGTGAGAGAGAGAGAGAGAGAGAGAGAGAGAGAGAGTGTTTCTTTTTCTTCCATGTGGGATTTCTGTAGATCTTAATGGAGGAAGATAAAGGTGAAGTAGCACACGTGCCTTGGTATGAGCCATTGAATCCCCAAAGACTCTCAATCTCCACCTTTCGTACCACAGGATTGGGTCGCTTTCTTGGTCGCAAATTGGTAATTTTTTTGAATTGAGAATAGCTATTAGTTGATATAATGACAATGAATAAAACAACATAAATTTTAGCATGGAAATTAGGAGGATCATTTGTCACTAGTTTGAAGCTTGTGTGCTTTACAAATAATAATAACATAAGAATATGTGGGCTTGGAGGATTCACTATTATTGACGACGAGTAAAACATGTAGAAGGTGGTGTTTAATGTGGTCTACCTGTAAGGGCTTTGTGCTAGCTTTAGAGCTAGAGACAAAACAAGATACTCGTAGGATTACAAATCATGGTTTTGTTGCATTCATGCCTGATGGCGGGAAAAAGAGCAGTGCAATCGGGTGGCCTATGTACTCGTGCACACTCCACAAACCACGCCTCATGCAAACAAGCAAAGAACAAAACAAAGGGGGCACCACCCTAAATTAAGAGGTTTAGGGACCTCACACATAGTGCACATAGGCAAGTGAGACTTCTCGCATTATGATGGCATCAAAACATATGGCAAAACACATAGAAACGAAGCTTAGGGACCTTATGTAGCATATATATACACAAGACATCAGCTTAACAATACAACGGCATCTGATCATACATAACAAGGATATAGAGAAACAAGCCAAGGATGGCATAATCCCTTGTCAAAAACAATCAACCCAGCAAGTAGGTATGATCCTACTAGCAACACATCAATACCTTAGAGAATGATGGCGAGGATGGTGGCCATGGAGCATGAGAGAAGACTCCTTATTTAGGTTTTAGGGCTAGTAATGTAGCATACTAGAGGGAGAGAGAGAGGGAGAGAGAGTAGAGCTCCATCCATAGCTCCTCGTTGTGAGCAATGTCGTCATAGCTTCATTGCTTGGTGAAGGGGGTGAAGTGTTGGTTTTGAGTGAGAGAAGGCCTCCTTATATAGGTTTCTGAGAGGGTTTAGGATTAGGGATAAACATGCTTAAATCCGCTGATTAGGGTTACTTTTTGCTTAGGGTGGTCAACAGATTGAGGTCACCTGATACGTCACCATCAAGATATTCTCTAGAGTGATGTGAGAGGGGAGGGTAAATGCTGATTTTTCTAATTGTGACACATGGGGATAAGGCCTTGACCAGCATTTAAGAGCAGATAGGTGGCTGTTGAAACTGGAGGTTCTGCACATGTCAGGGGGGGACCTGCTGGGTCCTCTTGAATATCAAATTCTCAAAAAATCCTCAACCATGGCTTCTTTTGACATGTGTTCTTTGAAAAAATCAGCATGTCTCTTTTCAACTCAAAAGTCTTTATCCCTGTTGACTCACCTTTACCATAAGATTTTTCCCTTTTCTCCTCCTGTAACTGCATTGTTGATGTCCAATCACTGCTTCTAGTAACAGTGAACTGTTACCTACCAAATACTTATGGTGCAGTAGAAAATATTTACCATGGGTAAAAAAAAGTTACTGTAGGTAAAAAGTGATTTGTATTTACCATGTAGGTGAAAAATATTTACTGTAGGTAAAAAATATTTAATGTCGATAAAAAAGTGAAAACGGAGTATGCTGTGCTGTGAGTCCACACGAACATCCTCGTGTAAATTTCACTAGAAATTCACACCTAGAATGGGCTATTCTGTAAGATATAGGTTGTAGGCATGCATAAGAGCTCGTTCCCACGTATCTTCTGTCCATGGCACTTTTTACTCTTTGGTGCTTGTGAAGTAGATTTTTCTTCTCTTTTGAGATCCCTTGGACTAGAGTATCCTCATCTCCCCAACAACTGACTGTGCCTTTATTGCATCTTCAGAAGGGGTCCTAAAAACCATGCATCAATGCCCACCTAGAGCACAAGGTAAATGTCCCTTTACACACACACACACACACACACACACACACACACACACACACACACACACACACACATATGTATACATATATTGAGCTTAAAGAAGTTTTGTAAAGTTTTCGCAACATACATAGATTTCTTCCACCCATTCAATTGTAGTAATCCCACGTGGTCAAGTATATCACATGTAATATTTATGGTCTATTCAAGCTAACATGTACAATAATGCTATGTTGGTTATAAGTTTTCATAAGTAGTTTTTAAGTAAGTAGTTTTCATAAGTAGTTTTTAACATCTTGAGAGCACTTGCTTGTGCACAATAGATATACAAAACTATAGTTTTCTCGTAGTTAGGCAGTGCTTTAACAAGTGAAGAGTATCTATTTGAGCCTATTGGTTGGACTATCCCCCATAACACCTTCAATAGAAAGATCTTCATAACAAGGAACCATTGAGGGTCCCACCCTACTGACACCCACCTGGACTCTAGCCATTGGTTTTGGCACTACTTATTGAGTGGGGAGAACCAATCTACTTTGAATGTTCGTTTTCATTATCTTTTCTTAGTTTGTGGTTTAGTGAAGTTTGGGCTAGTGCTAGGCTTTCCACTCAAATTTAGCCTCACATATTCACATATGTACATTGCTCAGTCCTTTGATAGCTCTGTTGATCAATAGTCTTTTAGTTTGGTTGAGGTTGAATTGGGTAGCCAGCTGGTCTACTTCTTTCCATCTTATACTATTTCCCAGAATTGGGATAAAAGAATCCTTTGTTATTAGCTTTTCTAGAAATCTCTCTCCAAAATAGATTTAATAATTCACTTTCCACTTTAGAGTGCCATGTGGACCAGTGTGTTATGGATTTTTTAAAGTTTATGGTTGCCTCTCCCCATTCTAGTGCCTCAAATGCTCTAGTATACTTTTGTACTAGATCGCCTGTGGTGTCACCTAGTTTCAAGTTTGTTGCCGAGGTGCCAAAAGTATGACTATCTTTTCATGAGCTCCCTTGGGAAAAGAGCTTCACCTTGTCAACAATGTACCCTATCATATTAGCCCATGCATGGTCTTGTTTGGTAATTGAGACCATAAATTAAGCACACTAGGCCTCTACATGCACTTTAGGGTTGTGGATCCCAACAACGCCTTGCTTCGTGGGTCTAGCAACACACTCCCATTTTGCCCACTTCTAGGGTATCATATCTTCGGTGTTATTTTTTTATATGAATCTTTTTACGGGTTCCATGAATTCCTTCTAGTTGCATTTAGCTATTTTGAGGGGTGGCTCAATGAAGGACAAATATAGGATCATAAACAAATTGATCACATGCACCTTGTTGTGGAATGGAAGGAGCACATATTCCCACCTTTGCATCTTGATCCTAGACCCATAGGAGCCTTTGTTTGTGAGAGATTCCTACCCCTAGAGGGATCCCAAGGTGTCAAGAGACCTTTCCTTTTGAGACAGTCCATCTTGACCATTTAGATGGATCGAATAAATCCCATTTTGATAGAGAAATCATTCTTGATTTTTCCACATTGCACTTAGAACCAGTGGGTGTGAAAAATGTTTAAAATATCTCTAGATCCTTTCTTAGCACTTGAAGGATGGATTTTGAGAAAAGAAATGAGTCATCAACAAAGAACTTTGCCAGGAGGAAACCCTTGGATTTTCCTTCTTGTAGCACTTGCCTCTAGCATGGTAACTAGGGAATGAGAATTGATTGTAAATAATAGTGGGATTAAAGGGACACCATGTTTGATTGATCATTTTACTTCAAAGACATCCATGCTTTTGTTATTAAACAATATCTCTAAGTGCATGGTCCTCGGATGTGTATCATATGACATAGTCATGGTCAACCCAACAACTTCATGACATCTTCTATGTAAAGAAAAGATATTTGGCCATACAATTTGTCAAGATCAATTTGTAAAAGGATAAATTCTTTATTAGTGAATCTTACATACTTAATGCTAACCATTATTTCCAGATTGTTATCATATATTAACCTTTCTTTGATAAAGCAGTGTTGGTACGGGATGATAGCCTTATCCAAGAGTGGAGAAAGCCTACTGGTGATAGCGTTGGAAATAATCCTATATGCTATTGTCATGATTGTGATCGGCTGCTAGTGTTTCATAGGAGGACAACAAATTTGATTAGGAATAGGGTTGCCAAGACCTCTTCATGCTTGTATCCGACACCCCTTCTACAAGGACTTTGTTTGCCAATCACATAATAGGGTCTTTACATCCTCCAAGACCTCTTTGAAGAACTCAATTTTCATCTTATCTCATTCTGGAAACTTCTCCTTGCCTAGTGAATATAGCACAAGCAAACATTCATCTTGAGAAAATACCTTCTCCAATAGGTCCGCTTCTGTCGACAATGCTCCTCATAATACCTTCCATAAAAAGACCTTCATCCCGTGCAACCATTGTGGAAACCAAATATTCTTCACGACTGCATTCTATTTTGACCCTTGCGAATTCTTGCCCCACTGCTTGTTTAATGGGGAGAACCAGTCCATGAAAGCCAAAAGGGTGTGGTACAACTCCTTGGTTTGCGATTTCATGAAATGTATGTTCTTAGGTCACCACCATGCTTATTACTCGAACTTGGACTCGCAGTTGAGTTGCAGTTAGGTGCACACCACCTGCCAAGATGCTCTAAGGATTTGTTGATAATTAATAGTCTTTCAATCCCACTACAATTATATCAAAGAGCTAGCTAGTCTGTTTCTATCCACCTACTACTGCTGTAATCCAAAACTTGGCCTAGTCTCTGAATACCTTTGTAAGTCCCCATGCTTGTTCAATGGGGAGAACTAGTCCATCAAAGCCACAAGGGTGTGATACATTCCTTGGTTTGCAGTTTCAAGAAATGTCTAATCTTAGGTCACCGCCATGCTTTCCACTCAACTTGGACTTGCAGTTAGGTGCACACACTTGCCAAGACGTTCGAGGGCTCTACTGATAATCACAGTCTTTCAGTCCCACTACAATTATATCAAAGAGCTAGCTAGTCTGCTCCTTTATGTCTACTATTGTTGCAATCCCAAAATTGGCCTAGTCGTCGAATACCTTTGTAAGCCCCACTACTTGTTCGATGGGGAGAACCAATCTGTCAAAGCCACACGAGTGTGGTACAATTCCTTGGTTTGTGGTTTCAAGAAATATTTGTTCTTAAATCACCTCCATTCTTTCCACTCGAACTTGGACTTGTAGTTAGGTGCTCACCACTTGCCAAGCCATTCTAAGGCTTTGTTGATAATCAATAGTCTTTCAATCCCACTACAATTATATCAAAGAGCTAGCTAGTCTGCTCCTTTATAGCTACTACTGCAGTAATCCCAAAATTGGCCTAGTCATCGAATACCTTTGTTATTAATCTTTTTAGCAACTTCCCTCCAAAAAGGGGTAACAAGGTTACTTCTCGCCTTAGAGAGACAAGGGGACCAATGAATTAAAGAATTTTGAAAATACCTCATTAGCTCTCCCCATTCCAAGGACTCTGTTGCTTTTTTTCATTTCCAAGTGAGCGCGCATATGGTGCCCCCAGGTTTTAGGATGGTCCATCAATGGGCAAGAAACTTGTCATGCACCTCGAGCCCTTTCCACTAGTCACCTTGGGAGCATAGTTTTGTATTGTCCATCATGGCCTTTGCCATAATAGCCCATGAATGGTCTTGCGTCTTGCTTCGCAAGTGCTACCGCAAACTTTGTGCACCGGGCCTCCACATGAGTACTAGGATTAAAAATCTTGAGATCGCCTTGCTATACAGGTCTTGCAATTGCCTCCCATCCAGCCCACTACCAAGACATTGAGTCTTTAGTGTTTTTCTTCCGCTAAGTAATATGTTTTCACAATCTTTAGAACCTTCCTAATTATAAGAGAGAACATTTTGAGGAAAAACAAGGAGTGATCCACAATTTTTTTTCCAAAAGTTGGTCTTTGCTAGACAGAGACAACCCTTGAATTTCCTCTTTTGCAGCACTGTGTTTGAGTACTATTAACAAAGGATGGGATCCAATGGCAAACATTAGAGGGCAAGTGGGAAGCCCTATTTAATTGATGTTTTGACCTCAAATGCACCCACAATTCTCTCATTAAATAGGAGCTTAGATTGGCTACCAGCACCAAGGGTGCTTACCAACCGACACATCCACAACCCAAAGCCGAGTGATTCGTGACATCTTCAATGAACAAACACATGATCCTGTCATACACTTTATCCAGATCCAGTTGTAGCAAGATACATTCCTACTTAGTCAAAGCAATATATTTATGCCGACCATTGCTACTAGAATGTTTTCATAGATTGACCTTCCCTGGATAAATCCATGCTGATGGGAGTAAGGACTTTGTCCAGGAGGCGAGAGAGTATGAGGGCTATAGTTTTGGGAATTATTTTACATGCTACTAACATTATTGTTATGGGGAACCAATGTTTCAGTTGGTAGCCAAAACTTGTTTGGGGATAGGCTTAATGAGGCCCCTTTTAATGCTTCTGGTTAGGACTCCATCAACCAGGGCTTGGTTATCCATTTGCATAATAGGGGACTTAAGATCATCGCAAAATTCTTTGAAGAACTCACTAATCAATCCACCCCAAACCAAGGGACATCTCTTTGCCTAAAGCTTGTATCCCGGGAGAGCATCCCTCCTCGGTGAACTCCTTCTCTATGGCTTCAGAGTGACATATTGTTCTTTTGATGCTCCCAAGAAGAGTAGATCTAGCATCATCCATTTCAAGGGAGTGGGCCTCAAGCTGGCCTATAATTTGTTGCAAGTGGTTAAGAATCAATTGAGCCATTTCATTTGGGCCCTTAACATCATTTCCTTCCACATCGGTGAGCAAGTGGACAAGGCCCCGATTTCTCTTGACATGATGGCCCTAAGGAAGTATGCATGGTTGGCCTCCTCCGACTGGAGGTAGGTTTCTTTGGATAAATTATAGCATTTCTCATCTCCTCTAGTTGGTGATCGATCAAGTCCTCTTTAGCTTCAAGCCATCTTTTATGCTCAAATTCCGATGTAGACCCCTCTTGTTTTTTGGAGGTTAAATGCTTTACTTCGTCTGCAAGATTCTTCAGGTGCTCCTCCCCGTATTTCTTTCTTCTAGGGCTTGCAATTTTAATTGCTTTTTGTATATATTTTTGGCAAATGTATCCTTGAAGACCTTAGGGCTTTCCAAATCCACATCTTTTTGAAGCTTTCTCAAAGATTTCAGGGCAAGGATTTTGAAGAGTGGGTCTTTGAAGAGATGAACCCTTATTGTAAGTAAGTTCTTATACCCTTGGGGGCAATGATTTTCTCCTTTGTTCTTTTTTAATTTCATGATGAACGATAGGTGATCCGACAGAGACTGTGAGGTTACCACCTTTAAATCAAGCCATGAGGGCAGCTAGTCGTCTTGGCGAGAGTAGTAGTAGTGATCCAATCAAGATGCCATGCCAACATAGTGTAGGATGGTGTACATGAACCCATGCATGCTACTACAAGGTTCCACCTCCCACATGCCCATTGATACCCATTTCTCACATACGTTTAGCCATCTGGATCTTTCAGATCCACCTAGCATGTTTGATGCATCGGTTCTTTCCCTTCTCTTCTCCACCATATATAAGTTCCCACTAGGAGCCATTCCCCTTAAACATGGATGCCTTTTAGATACACCATATATTTGATCTATACGTTACCAAGCAGGGTCCATATATGTGGATGATGGTGATATGATGATCTGTCCACTTTATCTTAACTCCTAGAACTCTCCCAGAGGGATGATTGAGCACCACCTTTGGCTCTAGATCTCTGTCCACAACAAAGAGGATGCCATCGTATCCATTAGCCCCTTCCTTGTAGAAGACCAACTTCTTTCCCATAGCACCTTCCTTGTAGAAGACCAACTTCTTTCCCGTAGCTTGTCGTCTTTTGCTAGTAGCATCAAGGTGATGCTCCTACATAGTCCAAAAGTTTATACCCTTGTCTTTTATGAATTTCTCCCAGAAAAGGGAGCGTTTCTTTTGGGTTTTGAGCCCCTTCACATTCCATGACTAGAGTACAAACTCTTACATTATTGAGAGAGGGGTATGAACGCCTCCACCTCTAGGAACTCTTCTTTTGTGCCCTCTTTCTTGTTTCCCTCCTCCATTGGACCATCCCCATTCCCCTCGATAACCATGAGTTTTTTTTGGGTTGGCATCCTAAAGAACCTCAAAGAAATTATCATAAAGGGAGGGGGTTTTGTAAACATCTGGCAGTGCTTCTTTCAGCTACCTCGTTTCCTATGCTTGGGATTTGAACCCCTTCCATGATATGTTGGATATTTGCTGCCATCCTTCTTCTTTCTTTCTAAACAAGGGAGACATAATAATTTTTTGAAACACTGGAAATGACCGTTTTGTCTTGGGAAATGGACTTGAGACGGTACCTAGGAGTGGCCATTTTGTTGCTAAGATGGCTTTGATGGGTTTATCCACATTCCCTAGGGTTTCCTTGCTAGTATTACGCCATCCATCTTCCTGTGTCTTCTCAAAAACCTTGGATGGAGGAGTCTCCTCTTGAGTATCTATTTGGCCCATTGTAGGCATAACTCTTCCACCAACTATCAGGCCTGGGGTCGTTACCAAAGTAGGGGGACATGCCCTAGCAAAGTGCGCAAATTTGTTACACTTTTTGAAGAACGCCCGAAAGAAGGTGCCAAAGTTTAGAGAAATGTCCTTAAGACTAGCTCCCACATTCACTACAAGATTCTTGGGATGGGTCTTTCTGAGACCCCACCAAATACACACCTTATTGGTAGAGTTTCCTACCGCTCTATTTGGTGATATAAATAAATAGGTACCCAGGGTTATTGCTAGGTCTTTCATTTATTCTCAGCCACATCAAGGAGTTGACAAATTCTCGCCATACTGAACACTTATCTTCAAATGTATCGGGGGAATCAAATGAGGGATCCCAAGGGAGTACACGAACCGGTGATCGGTTGAGAAGCAACGGGCTTTTGGCTAAGATTTTGGACATGGCCGCCTTGTTGCTGAATTGTACAACAAAGGAGCCATTTGCTAGGTATTGAGCGTTAGAAACACGTTACACATCCACCTTGATTCATAACGTTGGGACTATGGAGCCAATTGACACGTTCAGTTGAGGCAGGAACCTTGCCCATGAATCTGATGGTGAGTGTGGATTTAGCAAGCTCGGTGAGTTGTTTCTTGATCAGAGCAGGAGGGACCGCAATGGTGAGTGGCTCCTCCACTTCCACACTTTGTGGGAGAGTATTTTTTAAAGCTTGATAGGCCTTGTCCTCCTTGATGGCATCTTGAGGACCGGAGTGTGCTTCAACTTCTTCTAGTGTCCTTTTATTTAGAGACAACATGCTCAATATTTTGGCCAATTCTTTCTCGATTTGAGTCTTGCACCTCTTTGTTAAGCCTCGAGATGCCCCTCTGGTCACCCTCATTATGCTGGGAAACAATTACTTCCGAGCCTTCATCTCCCCTACTAAAAGAGGTGTCCTTTGCCTCTCTTTGATCCCCCCATTGCCACTCTGTGTATGTAAGTTTGTGAGAGTTATCCATAGCCCTGCCTTGGAAGAAGGAACTGATGTGACCCAATCTTTAGCCAAGGCACCACAAAAGTTTAAATAATCTTGCCGAGCGTGACCACACCCCCAAGATGGATTTCCCTTTTGAAAGGTCCCTTCTATGTGCTCACTGAATGGATCGTGATCCATTGCAGGTCCTCCCCTTAGAGGGAAACTGCCAACAACGCCAATACCCCCACTTAGTGTATGCACACCTCATTAGCACTACCCGAAAATAGCAAGTGATTGATCACAATCCGTGGGATGGATTGCGATCTATGATGATGAAGCTCACGAACACACAACTTATGGAGTCTGAGCCAACAAGGCACGCCAACCCTTACAAGTAGTAATGAAACGCACACTCACACAAATTCACAAATTGAGTATTTTTGGACACTTGTACATGACAACTAAAAATGCAATGCTTTGATAATTCTGATAGTATTTACAAGTACCTATGGTGTACACATCATAGGTACTTGATCTCTAAATGCAATGGCTTGATAATCTTGATAGTAATTACAAGTACCTATGGTGTACACACCTTTCAAATCAAAACCTACAGTTTGAACATATTTATGGTATATACTTAACAACTTGAGCATAACTACTTGAATAAAACCATTTTCTTAGCCTTGATGTCTTAAGGAAAACTAGGCAACAATCAAGATTTATGCCAAAATCTAGGGTATTGATAACTAAAAGGACCAATTTGTTGATTTGAAAGGATGAATGGAATTACAATTAGGATTCTTTATTTTCAACCAAGATATTTATACTAGAAACTAGGATACGTGAGCCTTGCTTAGGAACCAAAAAATTGTTTATTGATATTAACACCAAAAAAAAATTGTTACAAGATATTTTGTAGTTCTTGCATGTATGGAAAATAGTCTTAGACTTCAAGACATAGATGCCACATTATAGTCTTAGACTTCAAGACATAGATGCTACATTATAAGTATGATTAATAGAGTGAAGTTTACTTTTTGAGTGAAGTTTATTCTTTTGTGAGAGTAGAGATACAAGGACGCTTGCATTAAAATTCAAAGCCAAAAACTCTCATGAGTGGTTTAGGGATATTGCTATTGCAATGGTTGGTCACTGCTAAAGTAGAGGTCTCTCAATATATGTCACAGGGTGGCTCCCCTATCAGTTGATGTACCTATGGTTACTTAGGAGACGTCATAGCTCGCGGCTCGAGCATGACTTGAATTTGTAACTTTTTGGTTTTACTAATATAACTCACTCACAATTGGGAGTTCTGCACAAATAAAAACAAATATTTAAGCCAATAAAGTATTAATATTCAAGACCTTTGGGAGCACCCAGTCCACACTTAATGTATAAGGATGAGAATTTGGAAAGGAAATTCACCACCAAAATTTGTGCTTGGTTAGACTTAAGCCTTTGGTAGTGTTTGAATTGAGGTGGTTTTGAACTTTACCTTTCTCATATGAAATTGTATCAATTTTAATTTCTTAAAATAGGCCCCAGAATCAATTAAGTCTCATAAAATTTCTTAAATTTTTGTTGCTTATAGTTGTGGATGATGGAGCTCTCACATCTTGTGCCTAAAGGAAGCCTTGAAGTAAGCCAGTTGCTGGAGAGATCAGGACATGGTTTACTTTTGGGGGGGAGGTAAGGAAATTTTCCCCAAAAATATTCATTATATGCTTCAATGGTTTTCTTTATCTCCAAGTTTAATTTTGTATGATTTTTTTTGCAGGCTAAAGATATTTACACCTATATACTTCTTCCTTGCTCAAAAGCCTCATCTTTAGAGTACAATTTGTGTATGGTTAACTTGTGTTCACCATATTTGAAAGACAATTTATCAATTCCTTCGTATGCAATAATAGAAAAGCAAATAGTTTCAACTTGTGCTTTTTGGAATCCCTTGTGCGTTAGTGGGTGCTTGTAAGGGCTACTCTTCTTTGTCCTCCAGATGCAGATTTGATTGTTTTTTTTTCGTTCTTGTAGCAAAAGGAACTTGTTGTTTTGCTGAATCAAATTGTATACTCACAGTGTTTTGACTCCAGTCAAGTTGTACCTTACACTTTCTTTGCCAAGGTTGCCCTAGCAATACTGCATGTTGTGTGTTCGTATCTTCTACCACATAAAATTTATGCGGATAGACATGTTGGTTTACCTGTACTCTAAGCACTGTCCATCCTAGGACCTTAATCAAATGCTCTGAATAACTTTGGAGCTCGTTCTTCGTCTCTTATAGTTGGTTGTCAAGTTGAAGTTTCTTGTAAAGGTTGTAGGAGATCAAGTTTCCTTGAGCCCCTGAATCAAGTATCGTTGTTGCCTTCACTTGACTGTTTCCAATTTTGACATCAATTTCAGGCCCCTGTATGGTCTCGTTGTCAAATTCTATGACCCGGATTGCATTTATCTTTAGAGGTGGTCCATATTGTTGTTGCCGTCAAAGAAGCTTCTGTTTTGCTATCCTTTCTTTCGCCTCGGCTTGAGCTTTTGCCACTATGTTATGTTTTGCTTGCGTTCGTTTCTTTGCTTGATGGATTTGTTGGAGCATATTTGGGATTACTGGTAGAGGAAATATTTTTAGGCGGCAACCACTTATTTAGTTAGGCATTTCCTCCCCATCCAATGTGGCAAGCTTGACGGCCCCACTTGGTGATAAGTCTTTAATCATAAAGGGTCCCGTCCCTTGCTTTTTAAGTTTTGTTGCATGTTGTTTTAATGTGTGAACCCGGACATAATGTCCTGTTTTGAATTTTTTGGAGCGTACATGCTTATCAAAGAATTCTTTTTGCCGACGTTTTTGAGTGTATATAGAAGCTAATGATTTCAAGCGAAGCTCATCTAGCTTGTCAAGGTCATCTATATGTGAGGACATCTCATGACCTATCCACTCTAGACATTTTGTTGTTCTTAGCGTTGGGATTAAGAATTCTATAGGCAATATAACATTAAGTACAAACACCATGTTGTACGGTGTTGTGCCTATTGAGGTTTTCTAAGCAATCATATACGCCCATAAAGTTGAATGTAGTTTCTGATCCCAATCCATTCTAGACTCTGATACTAACTTAATTAAGATTGTGCATAGAGTCTTATTTGTAGCTTCGGCTTGGCCATTAGCATGTGGGTGGTAGGGAGCTGACTTCTTATAAACTATCATGAAGTCTTCAAGAAGATTTTCAATTATCTCATTTATGAAATGTGTGCCTCGATCACTAATAATTTCTATAGGTAGACCATATCTAACAAAGACATTTTCATATAGAGATTGTGCAGTAGTCCTGGCATCAGCCTTTTATGTAGCTTTAGATTCTACTCATTTTGTGAGATTATCTGTGGCTACAATGATGTACTGGGCATGTGTTTTGTAAGCAAGGGATGATATTGGTCCTACAAAGTCTATTCACCACTTGGAAAAGGCTCTGGATCCCATCATTGTCCGTAAGGGCATCTCATCCCGTTTTTGTTGTATTTTCCCTGAGAAATGGCCCCCACTAATCCCTCCATGTGATTGTTCCAGGATTGGAATGTACATGTTCTCCGTTGCGCATAGCCTAAGCTGGTTATCCTTCTCCCTTTTATAAAGTTGATTTCCAATAAGAGTGAAATCGCAAGCTTCTATCTCTATTGTTCTCTGTCGTGCTTTGGTGATATTTTAAAGAAACGTCTGTCTTTTCAAATAGTCAACAATATATTGACTCCATTCTGGCGTAAGTGTTACCTGAAACAATGTGGCATGTTCAATGGGTGGGCTTCATCTGCATTTGATGCAGCTAGTGACATATTCATGAACATCAATGTGCATAGTTGGCCAATACACTCCCAATTGTCACAGTCGTTGGAAAGTTTTGGTGTCTGAACAATGAAACGTTAACGTTTGAATATGAGCTTCCAACAAATATGTTTCATATCCCTGAGGGTTTATGCACAAAGACCATATTAGGTATTATGGTAGAAATCCCGCATTATGGGAATCTCCAAATTTTACAAATTTGTGTAATTTGGAAATTTCCAACTTAAAGTGGGAAAAAGGAGACAAACTTATTGATAAGATAGAGTGAAAATCTTATTGGATTGTGGTGCTGATAAACACCAAAAGTCAAGAGGATGAACAAAGCATGAATTTGAAGAAACTCTCTTAATTAAATAAAAGAAAGAAAGGTTGATACAACTACAGATCTTGTTTAAAAAATTGACTCTTATAGTCACAATAGAAGCTCCGCATAATCTACTCCAAATTTTGATCCAAGCGTGGTTGATGTGCATGAGCAAGACTTGCTTTGGCTTTTAGAGCATGCCTTTCTAAAATCTTAATTCTAGAAAATGGTCCTTCTTTGTTGGGTCTCCATGACCAAACAATTGCATCTAGCGTTTCCCACAGTTGTGGGTCTTTGTAGTTGATAGCCCAAAAACCCTTCCAGCAATTAGTGTAAGCTTGAGTATCCATCATCCCACTTTTTCTTGCACAAGGTGCCCAATATTGAATCAATTTTTTTTTTGTAGTTTGGTGATGTAGGCTCGTTATCAATGTCGCGATAAAGCCATTGCGAGCCAAACTTGGATAGATTTCCATGTCACTTGGAGCTAGCATAACAAAATCACCTTGGTGCACATCAGACATAGGGTCAAACTCTTCCCTTGGTGATGTAGGCTCGTTATCAATGTCGCGATAAAGACATTGCGAGCAAAACTTGGATAGATTTCCATGTCACTTGGAGCTAGCATAACAAAATCACCTTGGTGCACATCAGACATAGGGTCAAACTCTTCCCTTGGTCTATCTCGTTGAGGACCACAAAAATGATCATTCAACTCTTCAAGGCCTAGGAATATTTTTCCTCCTTGCTGTAAGATCATTGTAGTGGATTGTAGATGACAAGAGTCCTGAGTTGTTGGCCAAAATTCTCATACAAGCATCCCTCTAATATGGTTGCTTTTCCAAGATCTTCAATCACCTTACTCCAGTAATCTATCAGAGGTCTATGATACCATGGCACATTTGAACCATTCCCTAATTTTTTCCAAAAATTAATATAACTCTTCAACCCTAAAATCACTTCTTTGTGAGCCTTGACATATTCTACCATTGGAACCAAAGGTGGATCTCCATGTGGCAGCATTTCCTTGTATGTCTCTTTCCAAAGGCGAATACTTCCACTCCAACTTGATACACCTACATGTACTTTATACTACATCATTGGTGTCTCATCTTGCATAAAAAATGTGAATTGAAGTGGTTTGGAATGTCCAACAAGTATTTCTTGTCCATCACAAAGATAACCATCACAATATTGCTTGAAATCGGGGAACTTTTCAAGAAAAAATGGGGCCAAAGATGAAGATGAGCTATTTCGTAATGTATCCATCAAGTGTGGCAAAGTGTGTAACTCTCAATTTGTTTGAAAACTTATTGAACATGGCATCTATGTCCCCATGTATATGCCCAACCATAAAAAATCCTCGTTGGATGGTTTTGAAAACACCCCTTGCAACAAGCATTGTCAAATAGGCAAATAAGTATTGATTTTTGTTTTCCCCTACACAATTATCCAAGTGTAGTAACAAGTTCTCTTGCAACTTGCAAAATTTTGACCGCCATTCCGCTTATGTAGCTTGTGTTGGTTGCACGATGGGCTCTTTTCCATCACTCTAGTTGTGGTGGTCTAAAGAATCCCTTGATTTCAAAGCATATAGTAGAGAGATACTACTCCTTGGTAGTCCATTTGTTGCTAGATCACCAAGAGGATGCTTATCTATCGTCTGTAAGTTATGTAAACAATTAGCAATTGAGCCAATTGTAGGATTTGGATCAGCTGGCACAAACCATTCAAGACAAAGTGACCATAATGACCTTCTCCATGGCCATGAGTGATCATACCTATCAAAGCCACCTGAAAATTGTATCCTGAAGCCACACCCTTAGGAACAATGCGTAATCTAGGAATGGCAGTCTTCTTTTGATCCATCTTATCATGGATTATACAAACATACTTTTTTGGTTGAGTTTTTGAACATGTGCGCCATGCATAATATATAAGTGCCTACAACTCTTCTGTTGTGCCATGTGAACTTCGCTATCTCTCAAGAGAAGATCTCTCTCTTCAAGAGAAAGTTTAGCTTCTAGCCTTGCCTTGATTGGACTAAGAGAGCTCACTTGTCTTTGTTAAACTGACATGTGGATACTCTTTGTTCCAAATTCTACCAAAAGAAGATTGAGATAACTTCTTCTCATAGCCAATTTGGTCCACTGTTGTGTTGATTTTTCTTAAAATATCAACTTGTCTGATGGAATCACTAATTGAGTCTCTCTTGAGCCATCTAATAGTGTTCTGCTTCTATGTGGCATCTTCTCATAGTTGTTATCCACGAATTCATTTAAGAGTGCTCTTGCTAAACTAGTATGTTGAAGTCCTCTTCTCAATGTACATGTGTTGCCATGCACATATTGGCGCATACCGTTTTCAAAATTTTCCTTCTAGTGGTAAAATGATGTCTTTGGTATTCCATGTAGCTCATACCATGCTCTACAAAAAACAATAGAGCCATTTATCTTGAATTGGTATCTCATCTTTCTCATCTTTTTGATAGCATATGAAAAGAACATCATATACATAATTTGTGTGTGCTTTTTGAGACTCTCCCCAGAATTCTTGCCGTAATCTTGTCACTAAATCACGATCTACAAACTGATAGCATTTTTTTCCACAAAAATCAATACATGAATCCCTTTGAATGGACTCAGCTGAAAGATAAAAAATAGAAGCTGATGTTGCTTGCACTTTTTGAGTCATGTTGATGAAACTGTATCATCTCTTCCTTATCAAAGGGGCATCAACACTACCATCAAGGTTTTTCTCAGCATTGTCATCGTTGGATACATCCTCACATCTAGTATGCATTTCATCAACAGGAACAAAGCGTTGTAGTGGGCTCCCATCCAACATGGTTGTCTATTGGATGGGCCACTTTAGCAAAGTAATGCTTCCCACTTCAGGCATATTCTCACTGATTGTATTCTCCCTTTCAATACCTACGTCCACAAAGTCATCACCAAGTACTTGAAAATTGACATAATCATGTGGAATTACATACAAGATGGTCCCTTCATTCACAGTGTGCATCATTGTGTCATCCTTTGAAAGGACCCTTTGATTTCTCCAAGATTCGCGTATTGACATTTCAAACTCTAGGGTTGTAATAGGTATTGCATCTGTAACTAGAGGATCAAGATGATCCCCTTGTTCATCAACATTGTGGCTTTCATTTGTGTCAATTATGTTGTCATTCATTATGGATTTCTATAAAAGAAGCTTAGGCCATCGAACAATACTCCATAATGAGCTTTGGAAAGATGTAGTATCCATTGTAGAAAAAGGGAGGACCACATCCTTCAAACATTCCTCCACTAGTATAGATACATCTCCTTGCCCTATCTTTGTACCACCACAAATGGAATAAGGATCTGTTCTACACACACAACCAATACCAACAATTTCATTATCAAGTACCATATACACTTTCTCCCCAAATTCAAAGTCCATCATGTAAGTTGAAAAGAAACACCTTGTTAAGTTCATATTTATAGATAAATTCTCTTTGAAAAAAAATGTATAAGTTATGTTACACATTATACAAGGGTTGTGAATACTATAACTCTATAGACATTTCTATATTAGATCATAGCTTGAACAAGTGGTGGACCTAGTACTAATGGCTAGTGTCCAAGGTGTTATTTTAGGAACTTGCTTGTCAATGTCCAAGTATCTCTTGCTTCTAAAAATGAAACTAAGGTTGGACAAGGGGGGATCTTAAAACCAAAGCCCCTTTCTATATGAGATAAAGCTTGGAGAAATGGTGGACCTAGTTCTAATGTCTATTGTTCAAGGTGCTATTGTAGGAACTTTCTTCCCAATGTCCAAATATCCCTTGCTTCTTTCAAAGGAAGTAAGGTTGGACAAGTGGTGGAGCTTGAAACCAAAAGTCCCTTTTTCTATATGAGAGTAAAGCTTGGACAAGTGATGGACCTAGTTTTAATGTCCAGTGTCCAAGGTGGTGTTGTAGGATCTTGGTTCCCAATGTGCAAGTATCTCTTGCTTCTTTCAATGGAAGTATGGTTGGACAAGTGATGGATCTCAAAACCAAAAGTCCCTTTCTATATGAGAGTAAATCTTGGACAAGTGGTGGACCTAGTTGATGTTTAAGGTGAAATATTGTAGGGTCTTGGTTCTCAATGTCCAAGTAGCCCTTGCTTCTTTTAATGGAAGTAAGGCTGGACAAGTGGTGGAGCTTGAAACCAAAAGTCCCTTTTATATATGAGAAAAAAGGTTGGACAAGTGGTGGACCTAGTTTTAATGTCCAGTGTCCAAGGTGGTATTGTAGGATCTTGGTTCCCAATGTGCAAGTATCTCTTGATTCTTTCAATGGAAGTATGGCTGGACAAGTGATGGATCTCAAAACCAAAAGTCCCTTTTTATATGAGAGTACAAGTTAGACAAGTGGTGGACCTAGTTAATGTCCAAGGTGAACTATTGTAGGGCCTTGGTTATCAATGTCCAACTAGCCCTTGCTTCTTTTAATGGAAGTAAGGTTGGACAAGTGGTGGAGCTTGAAACCAGAAGTTCTTTTTATATATGAGAGTAAAGGTTGGACAAGTGGTGGACCTAGTTGTAATGGCTAGTGTCCAAGGTGGTGTAGGATCTTGGTTCCCAATGTCCAAGTATCTCTTGCTTCTTTCAATGCAAGTGGGGTCCAATAGCATTTGAGAAGAAAAATAAGGTCCAATAGCATTTGAGAAGAGAATTTGGGGTCCAATTGAAATTGAGAAGAGAATTGGGATCCAATAGGAATTGAGAAGAGAAATTGGGGTCCAATAGGAATTGAGAAGAGAATTACATCCACCGTTTTCCTATATAAGCATCCCCTCTCCTTTGTACTTGGACACACATATTGCTAAGCTACTTGTATATTTGCCATGCTCAAGATTATGCTTAAGTAAATCAAGGTTTCCATTAAACCTTGGTCTTGCTCTCTCCCTCTCTTGAAGGTCAAACCCTCAACTCTCTTCCTTTCTTGAAGGCCAAACCCTTGAGGGTTTTGTGAAGAAACTCCTCTCTCCTTCCTCTTCACCATAAATCCCTTTCCTTCCTCCTTGAGCCTCACATCTCTTCAAGAAGGACTTCAACCCCACTTCCCTCTTGTTTAGAGGAGGTAATCTTCATTTCTAGTAGGATTAATTAATCCATGTGTTTTATTACTAGGAAGGTTTATGTACATCATTTTAGGTTTACGCTTTAATGGTAACCTTGGAATTAGGTCTAAGTATTAATGGTAGTTATGCATCATTAAATTATGCTTCAAAGGTAGATTTGCACTTGTAAGCTAAGCTTTAATGGTAACTTTGCACTTGCGTGTAAGTTTTAGTGATTACCTTGCATTTTTAGGTTTTAAGCTTTAATGAAAACCTTGCAATTAGGGTTAAGTGATAAGAGTATCTACGGATCATAAAGTTGAGCTTCAAAGGTAGATTTGCACTCGTAAGCTAAGCTTTAATGGTAACTTTGCACTTAGATGTAAGCTTTAGTGATTACCTTGCATTCTTAGGTTTTAAGCTTTAATGGAAACCTTGCAATTAGGGTTAAGTGATAAGAGTATCTATGCATCATAAAGTTGAGCTTCAAAGGTAGATTTGCACTCATAAGCTAAGATTTAATGGTAACTTTGCACTTAGCTGTAAGATTTAGTGATTACCTTGGAATTTTTAGGTTTTAAGCTTTAATGGAAACCTCGCAATTAGGGTCAAGTGATAAGAGTATCTATGCATCATAAACTTAAGCTTCAAAGGTAGATTTACTCTCGTAAGCTAAGCTTTAATGGTAAATTTACACGTAGATGTAAGCTTTAATGATTACATTGCATTTTTAGGTTTTAAGCTTTAATGGAAACCTTGCAATTAGGGTCAAGTGATAAGAGTATCTATGCATCATAAAATTAAGCTTCAAAGGTAGATTTTCTCTCGTAAGCTAATCTTTAATGGTAACTTTGTACGTAGGTGTAAGATTTAGTGACTACCTTGCATTTTTAGGTTTAAGATTTATTGAAAACCTCGCAATTAGGTTAAGTGCTAAGAGTATCTAAACATCATTAAGTTAAGTTTCAAAGATAGATTTGCACTCTTAAGCTAAGCATTAATGGTAACTTTGCACTTAGGTGTAAGATTTAGTGACTACCTTGTATTTTAGGTTTAAGCTTTAATGGAAAGCTCGAAAAGTCATAAATTATAGGATGACCTTCTAGCTTCCTAAAATGGAAAGCTAAGTACCATAAGAAAAGAGTAGTTGTCTAAGCTTGATAGAAGTAGTTCAATTTTTGGTATTGAAGAGTATTTCTAAAGTTTTCAATTTCAAGTTTGTTTGCACATACAAGATGGGGGAGATAGGGGATAACTTCGTGGAATTGATCTCCGTGTTGTTTGAACCGAAAACTCTACAAGCTTCCATGGAGATGCCCCATGGATGGCAAAGGATTGCAAAAACCTGGGAATCGACAAAATGAGGATTGAACTTAAAAAGTTGACATTTCCGAAGAGACATTAACCATCAAATACCTATGGCAAAAACGCGCTTATATTTTATAAATAAACTTGGTTGTCAGATAATTAATGAAAGTAGGAATTAAGGTTGATAAATGAATGAACCTGGAAAATACCAACTAGGAGTTAAAAAGGAACCTTGAGGGGTGATAGGGATAGCCCATTGCAAAACATAGATTTAACTAGGAGTTTTGAAGTTTGTTTGGAAATGATCGGGAACCAAGATGGATCTTCTTGGGGTCAATTTGATTGAAAGGCCGGCCCATTGAGAGGATTCTCTTGTGGAACTTGTCGGAGATTGGCCCTTTTCGGCTAGGACAGTGTAACCGACAAGTTGTTATACATAGGTCATTCATGCCAGAGGGATAAGGGATGAATGGGTTTGTTTTATTTTTTCCGGCCAGGTGAAGTACCCACGGTATCTTATTGGAAATCGACCATAATCCGGGTATGGCATGATGCCAATAGTTGGCTGAGAAGGTTATTCTCAGGGAGGATGGTGTGAATTTAATTAAGGAAATTTGTTCGACTTGGTTGCTTAAAAAGGAACTGGAAAGGCTAGGAATATAGGGGCTATCCTGTGCATCTGTCACCAGATGGTGCTATACCTCTCGAAATAAAATGCTTAGGAAGGAATGATTAAATTACTTAATGAGCCTTTCCCAAACACTTAATTCCGGGAAATATTGTGAAGGTGCTGCCATTTCGATGGCTTGTAACCGATTATCTTGACCTGAATGGGGAGGCAAGATGAATTGGTTGAAACTAAATGTGTTGCATGATTAGTAATAAACCTAGTTACAAGCTAATTATAGCAAACAACGAAAAGAAAATGAATTAAAAGTTTCTAAATAAAGATCTGGTGGAAACAACCAGATGAATTTCCGTGAACGAGGGTATGCAACAGATTGCATGCTGCTTGTTGTTTGATGATGTATGATAGACTGCTTTCTTCCTGATTTTGTACTACCTCGAGAAGGGATTTTCATGAAATGGTTCGGTGGGTGGGCGGATCCGGAGGGTCAAATGGCCGGATGCTGATTTAAAATTTTAATGTTAAACGTTAGGACTACGTGGGATAAAGATGGGTAATCGGGGACGAGCGAGACCAGGTAGGATTGCAAGATCCCTCTTCTTAGGGAAAAGTGATAACTGTCGTGCCTGTTTGTCAGGAAAAAGGGGTTATCGCCATGAACCAAGGGAGAACAAGAAAGCAAGAGCAGATCCTGAAGTTAAAGATCAAGAGAATCAAGACTAAGGACCACAATTTTGGGTGCGAAAAGCTATCAAGGACAGATGATTATGAGAATCGGATAGAATCATTGAATGAAGGGATGTACCCCCTTGGGTTGGCATTCGAGATAGACCAGAGTCCTGTCTAATTGTCTATCCCTAGTGGGAGGGATACCTACAGATAGATCTACGTCATTCCCTAGGACGGTCTAGAGAACTGAGGGAGGTGAGTAGGATCGAGTCTGGGTATGGCCCTCACAAGTGGTATCCCCCTTGGGTTGGCATTCGACCATCTTCGATCATAAGTTGACCAAAGATTGAGTCTATCTACTCTCTAAATCATGTCCCGAGCTGAGGAAAGTTCTTTCTTTTTGCTGGGGAGTTTGTAAGGTCTCTCCCTAAACCCTAGAGCCATTCAAAAAAAATTTCAGCCTAGAAAATAATTTAGAAAAAGCAAGACCGACAAAGAAGTCATGCGGACAACGAGACTTTACTCCAGAATGATAAGACAAGGATATTTTGGCTAAGAAATTACGTCATCCCTATATTTTTCCAAAAAGATTAAGATTATTTTTATACTTCTTCGTGAAGATCTGCGTGGGAACTGATTTAGATCGGGAACTGGGAGGAAAAGAGACTAACTTGATTTAAAGATAAAGTTAAGAGATAAGAACTAAGAAGAAAATTGGGATCCAATAAGAATTAAGAAGAGAATTGGGGTCCAATAGCATTTGAGAAGAGAAATAGGGTCCAATAGCATTTGAGAAGAGAATTTGGGGTCCAATAGAAATTGAGAAGAGAATTGGGGTCCAATAGGAATTGAGAAGAGAATTACACCCACTTTTTTCCTATATAAGCACCTCCTCTCCTTTGTATTTGGACACACATATTGCTAAGCTACTTGTATATTTGCCATGCTCAAGATTATGCTTAAGTAAATCAAGGTTTCCATTAAACCTTGTTCTTGCTCTCTCCCTCTCTTGAAGGCCAAACCCTCAACTCTCTTCCTCTCCTGAAGGCCAAACCCTTGAGGTTTTTGTGAAGAAGCTCCTCTCTCCTTCCTCTTCACCATAAATCCCTTTCCTTCCTCCTTGAGCTTCACATCTCTTCAAGAAGGACTTTAATCCCACTTCCCTCTTGTTTAGAGGAGGTAATCTTCATTTCTAGTAGGATTAATTAATCCATGTGTTTTAATACCAGGAAGGTTTATGTACATCATTTTAGGTTTAAGTTTTAATGGTAACCTTGGAGTTAGGGTTAAGTATAAATGGTAGTTATGCATCATTAAATTACCCTTCAAAGGTAGATTTGTACTCGTAAGCTAAGCTTTAATGGTAACTTTGCACATAGATGTAAGCTTTAGTGACTACCTTGTATTTTTAAGTTTTAACCTTTAATGGAAACCTTGCAATTAGGGTCAAGTGATAAGAGCATCTATGCATCGTAAAGTTAAGCTTCAAAGGTAGATTTACACTCGTAAGCTAAGCTTTAATGGTACCTTTGCACTTAAGTGTAAGCTTTATTGACTACCTTGTATTTTTAGGTTTTAAGCTTTAATGAAACCTTTGCAATTAGGGTCAAGTGATAAGAGCATCTGTGCGTCATAAAGTTAAGCTTCAAAGGTAGATTTACACTCGTAAGCTAAGCTTTAATGGTAACTTTACACTTACGTGTAAGATTTAGTGATTACTTTGTATTTTTAGGTTTTAAGCTTTAATGGAAACCTTGCAATTAGAGTCAAGTGATAAGAGTATCTATGCATCATAAAGTTAAGCTTCAAAGGTAGATCTACTCTCGTAAGCTAAGCTTTAATGGTAATTTTGCACTTAGGTGTAAGCTTTAGTGACTATGTTGTATTTTAGGGTTTAAGCTTTAATGGAAACCTTGCAATTAGGGTCAAGTGATAATGTATCTATGCATCATAAAATTAAGATTCAAAGGTACACTTACTCTCGTAAGCTAAGCTTCAATGGTAACTTTGCACTTAGGTGTAAGCTTTAGTAACTACCTTGTATTTTTAGGTTTTGGAAACCTTGCAATTAGGGTCAAGTGATAAGAGTATCTATGCATCATAAAATTAAGCTTCAAAGGTAGATTTTCTCTCATAAGCTAAGCTTTAATGGTAACTTTGTACGTAGGTGTAAGATTTAGTGACTACCTTGCATTTTTAGGTTTAAGATTTAATGGAAACCTCGCAATTAGGTTAAGTGCTAAGAGTATCTAAACATTATTAAGTTAAGTTTCAAAGATAGATTTTCACTCTTAAGCTAAGCATTAATGGTAACTTTGCACTTAGGTGTAAGCTTTAGTGACTACCTTGTATTTTAGGTTTAAGCTTTAATGGAAAGCTCGAAAAGTCATAAATTATAGGATGACCTTCTAGCTTCCTAAAATGGAAAGCTAAGTACCATAAGAAAAGAGTAGTTGTCTAATCTTGATAGAAGTAGTTCAATTTTTGGTATTGAAGAGTATTTCTAAAGTTTTCAATTTCAAGTTTGTTTGCACATACGGAATGGGGGAGATAGGGGATAACTTCGTGGAATTGATCTCCGTGTTGTTTGAACCGAAAACTCTACAAGCTTCCATGGAGATGCCCCATGGATGGCAAAGGATTGTAAAAACCTGGGAAGCGACAAAATGGGGATTGAACTTAAAAAGTTGACATTTCCGAAGAGACATTAACCATCAAATGCCTATGGCAAAAACGCGCTTATATTTTATAAATAAACTTGGTTGTCAGATAATTAATGAAAGTAGGAATTAAGGTTGATAAATGAAAGAACCTGAAAAATACCAACTAGGAGTTAAAAAGGAACCTCGAGGGTGATAGGGATAGCCCATTGCAAAACATAGATTTAACTAGGAGTTTTGAAGATTGTTTGGAAATGATCGGGAACCAAGATGGATCTTCTTGGGGTCAATTTGATTGAAAGGCCGGCCCATTGAGAGGATTCTCTTGGGGAACTTGTCGGAGATTGGCCCTTTTCGGCTAGGACAGTGTAACCGACAAGTTGTTATACCTAGGTCATTCATGCCCGAGGGATAAGGGATGAATGGGTTTGTTTTATTTTTGCCGGCCAGGTGAAGTACCCGCGGTATCTTATTGGAAATCGACCATAATCCGGGTATGGCCTGATGCCAATAGTTGGCTGAGAAGGTTATTCTCAGGGAGGATGGTGTGAATTTAATTAAGGAAATTTGTTCGACTTGGTTGCTTAAAAAGGAACTGGAAAGGCTAGGAATATAGGGGCTATCCTGTGCATCTGTCACCAGATGGTGCTATACCTCTCGAAATAAAATGCTTAGGAAGGAATGATTAAATTACTTAATGAGCCTTTCCCAAACACTTAATTCCGGGAAATATTGTGAAGGTGCTGCCATTTCGATGGCTTGTAACCGATTATCTTGACCTGAATGGGGAGGCAAGATGAATTGGTTGAAACTAAATGTGTTGCATGATTAGTAATAAACCTAGTTACAAGCTAATTATAGCAAACAACGAAAAGAAAATGAATTAAAAGTTTCTAAATAAAGATCTGGTGGAAACAACCAGATGAATTTCCGTGAACGAGGGTATGCAACAGATTGCATGCTGCTTGTTGTTTGATGATGTATGATAGACTGCTGTCTTCCTGATTTTGTAGTAGGTAAGTACTACCTCGGGAAGGGATTTTCATGAAATGGTTCGGTGGGTGGGCGGATCCGGAGGGTCAAATGGCCGGATGCTGATTTAAATTTTTAATGTTAAACGTTAGGACTACGTGGGATAAAAATGGGTAATCGGGGACGAGCGAAACCAGGTAGGATTGCAAGATCCCTTTTCTTAGGGGAAAGTGATAACTGTCGTGCCTGTTTGTCAGGAAAAAGGAGTTATCGCCATGAACCAAGGGATCAAGAGAATCAAGACTAAGGATCACGATTTTGGGTGCAGAAAGCTATCAAGGACAGATTGATTATGAGAATCGGATAGAATCATTGAATGAAGGGATGTACCCCCTTGGGTTGGCATTCGAGATAGACCGGAGTCTTGTCTGATTGTCGATCTCAAGTGGGAAGGATACCTGTAGATAGATCTACGTCATTCCCTGGGACGGTCTGGAGGACTGAGGGAGGTGAGTAGGGTCGAGTCTGGGTATAGCCCTCACAGTAGCCCTTGCTGATTTTAATGGAAAAGAAATTGGAGCAATGGTGGATCTTGGAACAAAACCCTCCCTGCTTTATTTGAGAGTATCTTGGACAAGTGGTGGAGCTAGTTTTAATGGCCAAGGTTCAAGGTGAACTACAAGCAGTTGGTCCAATGGCTGGAGAAGTAGTGAATATTGGTTTAACTATAATAGAGTATAGTGGTGGACCTATAAGTTTTAATAAAAAACATAGGAGAATTTCAAGGCCTTACTTTCCAATGTCCAAGTAGCCCTTGCTTTTTTCCATTGAAGCAAGGTTGATAGTAGGGCCTTTCTTCTCAATGTCCGAGAAACCCTTGATTTCTTCAATGTAAGGTTGGAGAAGTGGTGGACGTAGTTTTAATGGCCAATGTTGAAGGTGAACTACTAGATAAGCTAGTAGATTCCTAAAGTTAAAGAAGTGTTTTCTTCAACAAGGACAAGTGGTGAATCTTGAAACCAAAACCCCTTCCCTATGTAAGAGTCTCGCTTTGACAAGTGGTGGACGTAGCTTTGATGGGAAATATCAAAGATGTACTACAAGAAAGAAACATCGCTTTTTAATGTCAAAGTTGAATGAAAACAGGGTTGGAGTAGTGGTGGACCAAGTGGTGGATTTTCACATAGAAGACCCCTTGCTATATTAGATTATGGCTTGGAATTGTGGTGGACTAAAGATTTGGGGCAAGGTCCAAGGTGAACTACTGCACAACCTAGCCCTTTCTTCTCTTGATAAGCAAGATTTGACAATTGGTGAAATTTGAAACAAAAACCCCCAAGCTTACTATGAAGAGAATAGCTTTGAGCATAGTTTAGGCATGTTGTGGATATGGTCAATGTTGGTCTCAATTTTGAGTTCTGAGCTCCAAAATAGAGTCATTTTCCATCACTTATTTATGTTGATTTTCCTTGGTGAGTTGTGAAGCAAGGAAAAACTAGGTTTTACATACATAGATTATCTAAGCTAGACCACAATTGAGAAAGTGGAATAGGGTGGTGCAAAAAGAGTTTAGATTGGGGTTTGGTTCAACACCCCAAGCGGGGTTCCGCGGGGTTTTGGGCAGCGTCTCGAGCAGGGTCAAGGGGTAGAAGCCCTTGTGGGGTTTGGGAAACACCTCAAGCAGGGTTGAGGGGCGGCAGCCCCTATGGGGTTCAGGGCAACGCCCCGAGCAAGGTTGAGGAGCCGCAACCCTCGTGGGGTTTGGGGCAGCACCCCCAGCAGATTCTAGGGGCAGCAACAGCCCCTCTGGGGTTCGGGGAAACGCCCCGAACAGTGTCGAGGGGCGGCAGCCCGTGCGGGGTTTGGGGCAGTGCCCCAATCGGGGTCAAGGGGTGGCAAGAAGTTTTTGATGTAGAAAATCAATGAGGTTTTATCTCTTTTTAACATAATTAGGACACAAGAATTTTACTTGTATGGTTTGCTGAATTTGCTTTTTTTAATAAAAAAACTCAGGTGGTCAAAACAAAAGCAAATCGCTCAAAAGGTTTAAGTAGTACATGTGGCATTTTAGATAACCCTACCATAGAAACACACAGCGAACCAAGCGAAACACAGACGAAACAGGAGAGATTCTTTCTCGCACGCACATAGGGATTTATTTCTCGCGCACAGGTTGCAAAACAGGTTGTGCACAGCAAGATAGAAGCAACATCGCATTCAAAAGAGGGACTTCTGGCTTGCGCGCATACAGGGACCAGATTGTGTGAAAAACAGAGCGTGAACATCACGACAAAGGTAATCACACTCAGGGCTTCGACATCACAGACAATAGATTCTTTTACTGTGTAAATCAAAAGCGTTTCACAAGGTGAATTTCATCTCCCCCACCACCCTCTCTCTCTCTCTCTCTCTCTCTCTCTCTCTCTCTCTCTCTCTCTCTCTCTCTCTCTCTCCATCTAGATCAGGTTTTTTTCTTTATGTTTTGCTCTCCAAGAAACCAAAACGGTTCTCTTTCTCTGTGCTACCTTCTTACACACACATATACATGGATATTTTGCACACACACACAACCCACACATAAACATGATAAAAACTTCTTTCCTTCACACTGTTCACCTTCCTTCCTCCCATAAAGACCCACATACACACCAAATCACACATATTTACATAGATACTCTATCTCTCTCACAATTACATATACACAAATTCCAAATATCTAATTCTTGCTCTATTCATCCTACTTCTGTAGGTGCATCCATCGGTAATAAATATTTATGTAGTGTATGCATGTTGTGAATATGACTGGTAGTGTGTTTGCTTTGCCTATGTATGTAGGTATATATGTTTATGTATATGCGTGGTAGAAACGTATACTATCTCTGGGTGATATACATACAGAACATACAAATACATATGCTTGTACATGACATAGTATAGATACATGACATATATACATATACATAAAAAACAAGATTGTACATAAGCATGTAAATTTCAGTAGTTGACTTACTTGTGTCTTCCAGTGAAGTTTCTTTCTTTGGTATTTTGCTGCATTGTGTCCAACACCTCTGTAAATGTGATTCCTTGTTTAATTTCTCAACAAAGCTAACGTAGCTTACTGAGGTTTCTAATGAAGATGATGGTTGAAACTAGGAGAGGCTCATAGATAATACATGAAATGACAAATTTTTGGGATGAAATAAGATAGGTTCTCAGTATAAAGAAGGTTATAGATTGAGGTTAGACAAGTGGTGGACCTTGCTCTAAAGCTATAACATCTCTCTCAAGTAGAAAATTTTGAATTGAAGCGGAAAATTTTTAATTTAAGTGATAAACTTTGAATATTGAATCCACGCAAGAAAATTTAAATCCAAGCAGGAAAATTTTAGTTTAGGTCGGAGAAGTGGTGTGGATCTAGAAACCAAGTAAGCCATGCTGCTAGATATAATAGCTAATGATAGGTTGTACATGTGGTGGACCTTGCATCAATTGTCCATGCTTAGCTTAGACTATGGTCCTTGTGGTTCTCTATGCTCCAATGGAGCTTAGATTGGACAAGTGGTGAACCTTTCATCAATTTCCCATGCCTAGCTTAGATTGTAGACCTTGTGGTTCTCTATACTTTAATGAATCTTAGATTGGACAAGTGGTGGACCTTGTGGTTATTTGTGTGTCAATAATAGAGTTTAGCATGGAGAAGTTTCAAAGATTGTCACTCTTTTTGCTTCAATCATAGAGTTTGGCTTCAATGATAGACCTTGCATCATTTCAACTTAGACTAAGGATCGTGTGGCTATGTACTGTTCAAATGAGCCTAGCTTGAATAAGTGGTGGACTTTGTGGCTCTCTATGCTTTGATGGGGCTTAGATCAAATAAGAGGTGGACCCATGTATTTTTCTTCCATGCTTAACTTAGACCGTGGACCTTGCATCTCTCTATTCTTGACTTGGTGGACCTTAGCTTGTTGGATAAGTCATAGACCTTGTCGCTTTTTTAAATGGGACTTTTCTTAGACAAGTGGTGGAACCTTGCATACATTATTCATGCTTAAATTAGACTGTGGACCTTGTGGCTCTCTATGCTTCGACGGATCTTAGCTTGGACGAGTGGTTTAAGGTTATTCCCTTCCCTCTTATCAATTGGAAAGTCATGAAACCATAAGCCTCTTCTAGCTACATAAATTAATCCTCGCCAGAGTAGCAAAGGTACGCCTAAATCCCTTCTTAAAGAAGAATTTGTTAATCATTCATAAACTATTACATGACCATTTTTCACTACACTAGCATTTCCACTCTTAGAAATGTCGCATTTTCACTCTTACACTACCATGCATGGAAGGATTTCACTCTTGCATAAAGACTCAAAATAAGTTACTTATTTCTTTGTATCGAGATTTCAAGTTGGTGCATTCCAAAGTTTTGTGTTTATCACGCATAGATCACACCAAAGCAAAAATCATTATAGAAAGTATATGCATTGTTCATTTCAAATTTGTCTACTTTCAAGATTTTTTTGCAAATTCAAAGGGAGGAATAAGGGGATAGCTTTCACGGATGTCGTGATTGTGTTTCTTGAATAGTAAACTCTTATAAATTTCATGGAGATGCCCCATGGATAGCAAATGATGCAAAGGAGACCAAAACGGGTTTCATCGAAGTCGGGGTTGACTTGTAACTTACATCAAGACAAAACCTTAAACCTCCAAGAGATTAGTTGTTTTCTTAAGATCTTGTTAGAGTATAAATTTAAAAAGAATAGGAACTAAGGGATTATAATTCAAGGAGCTTAATCTAAATTTAAATTAAGACTAAAAACTTTACCGAGAAGATTTAATGTGGATAGCCCCAGCATAATATAGAAAATTTATGTGTGAACTTTGTCTTACATGCTTGGAAAAGGCCGACGCAGGTGTTCACCGATGGGATACAACAGGGGATGGTCCTTTTTGGCTAGGTTTGATAACCGTTGGTCAATATTTGAGCTTGGGTTCATTTATTGCCTTAGAAATGGGATTGATTGGGAGTGTGTCCCGGTCGGGTGATAGGGGAAAATGGCCTAGTTCGAGTAGGCCTAATGCCGATGAAAAAAGAAGGATGGAAAATGGATCCATGAAGGGATCATGATAAGGGAGGAGGATGTGAATTAATTAAGAAATTCTTATAATTGTTTGGTAAAAATGAACCTTGGAAAGGCTAGGAACCTGAATGGACTATTCCGCAATTGTCCTCATCAGTTGGACCTTTGCTCGGCTTCTTGGATTATTGATTTACAAATAATCTAGAAAATATTATTTTTAGTAAGCCTTTTTCGACAAGATAAAGAAAAATAAGAATTGAAAACTATGTCAAGGTGTGACCTCCACACATTGGATGGGGGAAGAGGGAACACACCCAAAACCCAAACAGTGCCGAGGATAATCATTGCACCCCAATCCACTAGAGTTCACCTTGAAAACTCACACAATTGATAGAAATCCACACAAGTTCGGCTCATTTACGACCGTGCCACAGCACACACGACTCTCTCTTTCTCTCTCACACACAAAGAGACCCGAGGAGGCACACACATCTTAAACACCTGCACCAGATTGTCGAAACAGAGCAATGAGAAGAAGGAGGAAAAATGGCACAAAGGAACCAGTATGATTTTCTTTGATTATGGCAAAGAAACATCATCTACAACACCATCAAAACCTACTACAACCGGCTCAGCATTGAAACCTCGGGCAACAAGAGAAAAACGGCAATCTCGGCTTCACAGCTTGTGCACCTCTCCTTGTTGAGAGCGGCAAGCAATAGACCCTTGATGTTGCCTTTGTTGGCTTTGAAAAAACTATTTGCAAGCTTCACTTTGACCTTTGACCTGCACACTGACAGATCCTCGTTGAGCCTGCTCTTGGTTTCTATCCTCTACCCAAGGAAAAACTCTCTTCTTCACCTCGTTTAGTTCCCTAAAAGAGCTCGCCTTCTTCCTACCTTGCAGCCCGAGAACACCCCCTCCAACAAGATCTCCTATCTTGGACAAAAAAAAAACTCCTTCCTTGAGAGCTCCGTCGACTTTTCTTTGCATGTGAAACTACTTTTTTTTAGTTACCTTATAAGTAATCTCTTACACGAGGCACCGCCCTCTTCTTCTTCTTTTTTTAGAAAAAAGATGAGCATTTTTTTTCCTTGAGAACGACGTTGCACCTTTTTTTTTTCTGGCCTGCCCAAAGGGCAAAGTCTATAGCCTTGCCTTCTCTTTTTGCTGACTAAAATAGGAAAAAAGTAGAGTTATATTTTTAAACATTTTTCTATAGAAAAAAAATGTTGATTGGTTGCAACAAGATAGTAGGCACTCATTTAAATGAAAAGAGTGTAAATATAATGATGGACATGTCTTGAGACAAGCGAGAGATGATACTCTATAATCACCCGCAGGAAAGAGAACCTCTAAAAGCTTTGAAAATTTGATCACCAATAAATTAAGATATTGAAATTTGTTCTTTAAAAGAAAGCTCCTTTTTGAGATGGTGAGTTTCTTATTTTCCCTGCCCCAAAGAGGTGAGCGACAGCCCATAGTGGAAAAAGGATGAATATATTTATATATCAAAAAATCACACGTCCCCATGGAAACATTCAATAGAAAGTTATAATGCCGAGTGGTGGCCACTGGCAGTGGAGTATGGTGGGTTCTCTAGAGTGGAAGTAGTGGGTATACCACTGGCAGTGGGTCTTGTCAGAGAAAAGAGAATCATTTAAAAATTCTCTCACAATTTCCCTCTCTTTATCTCACTTCATGAAGCGAGCAGAGTGTCTTTACTCTCTGGATTTCATCCCATATCCTCGACATGGACCTCATTTCCAAGCGCGCTCTCTCTCTTTCTCGCGTATAGGAGAGCTTCCATAGCTATGTGTGTGTGCGTGTTTGTGTTACTGCGTGGAACTGTGCACATTTGAGGCTTTGGTAGGCAAGATCTCTCTCTCTCTCTCTCTCATACAAGAAAGCTTCCATAGCTATTGTGTGTGCCACTCTGTACGTGTGAGGCTATGGTAGGCCGCAGGGCTCCATTTGCTATCCTGGAGCCCTAATGTATACAGAGCCAGTCATGGTGTAAGAAGAGGACACAAACCTCTCTCCTCGTCGATCTCTTGAGATAGCTTGCTACGACGTTAAGACAATCTTATTCTCTGTGTGTGTGTGTGTGTGTGTGTGTGTGTGTGTGTGTGTGTGCGCGCGGAGTGGGCATCGAGCAGTAGTGTAAGATTGGGGGGAATTATCTCACACACAAGCAAGGTAGCATTGGCAACCAACAGCCTTGACGTGGCATTCCAGCCTAAGGTGAGCAGGGCGACGACCTGAGCTCACGAGGGTATGAGTGTTGCGGACTGTAGTCGAGGTCGCAGAGGAGGGCGAAGAGCTGAGGATGCACGGGACGTAAGCTGCATTTTCTCTCCTTCTCTATCTATCTCTGCTTTGTGTACATGTCTGTACAGGTGAAAGGGATTACGGATTGCCGTTCGAGAGTGCCAGGCGACTAAGCATTGCTACCTATGCTTCCATGGGGATGTGCAGAATTTGGTCACTGCAATTCACCCTTTCACTCCCAGCAGATCCAGAGGTCGCTGTAGTTCACCCTTTTCACTCCCGGCAGATCCAGAGGTGTCTATTGTCCGCCTTAGTTCCTGTTATCCCTCTCATTTTGAGAAGGGAGCCCATCCGCCATATTAGTTTGTTCCCTTCATATTGGGCCCTCTGTACAACCACCAATGGTACTCTGGCTGAGTTTGCCAAGTCTCTAAGTAAGGCATGCGCAGTATGTGGATTTACACCGACAGAGGTTGTTGGGTAGGTGGACGACTTCGTGAACTAGAATTAATGTCGAGGGGCGGAGGTCAGGGTGGTGCTGACAAGGAAATGGAGGACGTTGGGGCAGTCCGACATGGAGCGAGTTGGGCGAAACAGTCGAGATCAAGGTTGTCTGACAGGGAGCGAGTTGGGCGGAAGCTGCTTAGGTGGGGCCTTGCAATTGGATGCCCTTCAAAAAGATGAAATCTATAATATATGAGGTTTTGTCCATGGAAGATGATATGTCTACTAGCACATAGAAACATCAGCCTTTGTATCTCAAGTGTTTCAAAGTCCATCAAACATGTCAATCAGCCTAGTGAATAATCTGTAGAAATAAGAACTGTATTACTCAGTAATGATGGAAGAAACAAGTTCTGCAACTAGATTTTAAGTAACAATACTCACAATAGTTTGAAATGTGGTAAACATAGAACCTGCGTATTGCACTACACACAAGCATTTATGTTGTAATTTATCACCTCTTCATTTTGTTTATTAGATGCCTTTTAATCAAGTTGCAACATAGGATGTTTTTACAAGAAAATAACGTTGGAGTATGATAGATGTTTTGTTTCTAGGAATGTGATGCTTGTACAGGCGCAATTCCAAAACATTCTTCATTTTTTAAAGCCAGGGCTTTCTCAACTTGTAATTGTTACAACGATCTCACATTTTTGAGTTTTGAGAGAATATCTTAATGCTTGTGTGGTTCAATAATCCATGTGTTTCATAGCTTAATTATATGAGTTTCACAAGTACAACAAAGTGGCAACATGTACAGCTAATGTGCGATAGAGGTCAAGCAACGATTGTAGTTGAGAGCATGAGAACGAGAGGGAGACCCCAATTCCTAACAGAGAAGAGAGTCCATGCTTGCTCATCACTCTCTAGAGCGATGGGCTTTACCCACTCACGCTTTTGCTCTCATACAAACACACGTTGCTCTCTCTCTCTCTCTCTTCTTGTTAGGAAAGAAGACGTAGCTAAATAGATTTTTGAGTAGATTACCTAATGGAGAGAGATAGATTTCACACACAAGAGATTATAGAGTAGAGAGAGAGAGAGAGTACACACGATATACGTGGTTCACCCAATGTGGGCTACGTCCACGGGAAAGCAGCCACTCAATGGCTTTAGCACTTCAAAAGAAGAAGTAGTTTACAAAGGGATTAAACCCTTGATAGAGCTCCTGCCTTGCTTCACTCTCACCACTTCACACTCACCTTGTTGCATTAACTTCACACTATGAAATGTGAGTAGAAATGGGCTCCTTTTATAGGCCAAAAGGGCTACCCTCTCTTATGAGAGACAACCATGTGTAGCCGCCCTTGTGCGAATAAGTCCAAATCGGACCCTCCAATCCGCCCATGTGTGGCCGCCCTTGAGAAGACAAATCCGCTTTTGAATTCGGCTACCGGCCACTGGCCATTGACTTCCGACCACCGGCCACTGGCAATTGACTTCCGACCACTGGCCATCGGCCATTGACTACTGGCCACCGGCCAACCGATTGGTTGTTTTCCTACCACTTTCCGGCCGCCGTCCGACCATAATATTCCGGCGAAAAAAAAAGTCTCAAGGGCCTCCGTCCCCGAGGCCTCTAAAGTTGCCCCTGATTCTTGTCCGTGAAAATTTTGGTTTCCGGTGAGTGATTTTCCTTCACGCACGATGGCTTCTCCTCATAATGGGGGCCTTACAAATGTGCCCTTTTACCACAGAAAATTACAAGGGTAAATCAGGCTCCATACTTAACAATCTCCCTTTTGGAGACTGATCTCCAAACCAAACCTGTGACTGCTTTTCATCCTGGCTTCTTATCCTTGAATGCCGATTGAAGATGAGCAAAAACTCAACTTCTCTTTGTTGACCACCTTTGTAAACATGTCTGCAGGATTTTCACTTGTATGCACCTTTCCTAGCTTTAGCTGTCCCTCTTCCAAAAGAGTGCGTATGAAGTGATATCTCACCTCAATGTGCTTTGTCCTTGAATGAAAGGCTGAGTTCTTCGCAAGATGGATAGCGCTTTGGCTATCACTGTACAAGACACAATTGTCTTGTTTGAATCCAAGCTCTTCTAAGAATCTGTGAAGCCACAAAATTTCTTTGCTTGCCTCCGTCATTGCTACATACTCTGCTTCCGTGGTAGAAAGTGAAACCACTTTCTGTAGCTTTGAAGCCCAGCTTACTGTTGTGCCTCCAACCATGAACACATAGCAAGTAGTGCTCCTTCGAGTATCTTTGTCACCTACAATATCTGCATCAGCATACCCTTCTAGAAAAATATCAGTTCCTCCAAAATACAAAGCATTTGTTGTTGTCCCTTTTAGATACCTAAGTATCCACTTCACAACTTGCCAATGCTCTTTACCTGGGTTGTCCATGAACCTACTCACAACTCCCACTACATGTGCAATGTTTGGCCTTGTCCAGACCATAGTATACATTAGAGAACCTACCGCTGCAGCATATGGAACTTTAGACATATAGGCTAGCTCCTCTTGTGTCTTTGGACACATATCCTTCGTTAGTTTAAAATGACTAGCCAAAGGTGTAGAAACTGGTTTTGCATTTTGCATTGCAAACCTTTCTAGTACTTTCTTGATGTAATCTTGTTGAGATAGCTTTATTGTCTTCTTCATCCTGTCCCTTGATATTTTCATACCAAGTATCCTCTTTGCAGCACCTAAATCTTTTATTGAAAAAGATTTAGACAGCTCCTCTTTTAGGTCTTTGATGTCCTGCATGTTAGCACTTGCAATCAGCATGTCATGAACATACAACATTAGGATGATGAACTTCCCATCTCCCAAATTCTTCGTGTAGATGCAGTGATCCGAGTTGCATCTTGTGAATCGTTGATCCAACATCCATCGATAAAACTTCAAGTACCATTGTCTTGATGCTTGCTTTAAACCATACAAGCTCTTCTTTAATCTGCAAACCATTTTCTCCTTACCTTTTACTTCATACCCCTTTGGTTGAAGCATGTAGATTTCCTCCTCTAAGTCACCATGAGGGAATGCCATATTTACATCCATTTGCTCGAGATTTAAATCATGAGCAGCCACAAGGTTTAAGACAAGCCTAATTGAGTTCATTTTTACAACAGGAGAAAATATTTCATTGAAGTCAATACCTTTCTTTTGAGAAAAACCTTTTACCACAAGCCTAGACTTGTACCTTTTCTTCCCACCTTCTTCTTCGTTCAGCTTGTACACCCATTTGTTTTGAAGTGCCCGCTTACCTTTAGGCAACTCAACCAACTCCCATGTTGGGTTGTGATGTAGTGAGTCCATCTCCACTTGCATGCTCTTCATCCATTCTTCTTTGGATTCATGTTGCATAGCTTCTTCGTATGATTCTGGCTCTCCAGAATCTGAGATCAAGAGATGGTTGAAGGAAGGAACAAACCTTTCTGGAGGTCTACTTGCTCTTGTAGATCTTCGAGGAATAGGTCGAGGCTCCTCATTTGGTTGACGTTGTTGCACATTGTCACCGTTTGCAGTCCTTGAGTCTTCACCGTCCTCAAGCTCCATGTACTCATCACCTTTTTCTTTTGTTTGTTTTCTTTCCAAGTAATCTTTGTACATATTTTGTTCGTTAAAAATTACATCCCTACTCCTTAAGATTTTACCATCTTCAGGATTGCATAGGCGATACCCAAAGACAATGAAGAAACACTTTTTAGACTTTGCATCTAGCTTTGATCTTAGGCTTCTATCTATGTGCATGAAAGCCTCACACCCAAACACTTTGAGAAATGCATAATTCACCGGTTTACCTATCCATGCCTCTTCTGGAACTCCCCCATCCAATGCCGTTGAGGGTGACCGATTGATTACGTACACGGACGTACTTACAGCTTCCGCCCAAAGCTAATGCGGTAGGCCTGCATATAGCCGCATGCTTTGTGCTCGCTCCATGATTGTCCTGTTCATCCTTTCTGAAATACCATTTTGTTGAGGTGTCCTTGGGGTTGTCCTTTGCCTCCGAATGCCATTGCTAGCACAAAAGCTTTCAAAAGCTTGGCTGCAATATTCAACTCGATTGTCGGATCTGAGGCATTTAACCGGCCTTGGTACCTGTTTCATTCTCCACAAAGGCTTTCCACCTTTGAAATATGGAAAATACATCGGATTTATTCTTCATGACATAAACCCATGTTTTGCTAGTCGCATCGTCTATAAATGTTACATAGTACAATGAGCCACCAAGTGATGGTGTACTTGTAGGACCCCAACCATCAGAATGAACCAGCTCAAGTTTTTTACTTTTTCTTTCATTTTTTGATTTTTGAAATTTTACCCTCTTTTGTTTACCATAAACACAATCTTCACAGAACTCTAAGTCCACTTCTTTCAAACCTGGTAGAAGCTTCTTTGTTTGAAGCATTTGCATTCCTTTGGCACACATGCCCAAGTCGGTAGTGCCACACCGCACTGTCAACTTCTGTAGTTGCTGCACAAGCTGAAGGTTGCGTGCTAACAGTACACAAGTAAAGTGTACCAACCTTTTCTCCCTTGGCAACCACCAAAGATCCCTTTGAGATCTTCCACCGTTTGTTTCCGAATGCAATGTTGTGACCTTCATCGTCCAATTGTCCTGTAGAGATCAAATTTTTGCGAATAGAAGGAACATGACTAACATCTTTAAGCTTCCATTCATTTCCGTTAGTAGTTTTGACAGAAACTGTACCTTTGTCGACAATCTCACAAGCTTCATCATCTCCCAGGTATACATACCCAAAATTACCTTGGTGTAGTCTTGGAAATGTTGCTTGTGTGGTGTCGCATGGAATGAAGCCCCGGAATCTACTATCCAGGAATTAGACACATTGTTTAATGAGAGAATTAGAGCATCTTGCTCTACTATACCTGCCACATTGGCCTCCGATGTTGGCTTGTTGTCTTGAGACTCTGTCTCCTTCTTCTTCTTGGACCAGCAATCCTTCTTGACGTGGCCCTTCTTGCCGCAGTTCCAACATTCAAGAACTGACTTTGTGCGTGACTTGCTCCGCCTTGAGCGATCACGACCCTTTTGGTTTTTGAACCTCTCCTTAAGCCTTCCTCTTGTTTCCACTGATAGTGCAGCACTTGATGATTCTCCTGTGCTTCTCCTTCGTATTTTCTCGCTTAGGAGAACACCCACAATATCATCAAACTTAAGAGTATTTATGCCAGAGATAGAATTACTTACAGCCATCACAAGGCTGTCCCAACTATCCGATAGAGATGATAGTATAAGGAGAGCTCGCACTTCGTCATCGAAATTGATTTTCACTGATCGAAGTTGACTTATGTTTGTGTTAAAGTCATTTAGGTGTTCTGCAACTGAACCATTCTCTGCCATCTTTATATTGAACAAGCGCTTCATAAGAAATACCTTATTGGATGCCGATGGTTTCTCGTAGAAGTCGTCAAGTGACTTCATCAAGTCCTCCGTGGTCTTCATCTCCGAAACATTGAAGGCCACCGTTGATGCCAAGCTTAACCCGATTGTTCCCAGTGCCTTTCGATCGAGGACAATCCATGCTTCATCTGCCATTGTTGCGGGCTTCTTCGCAAGACCGCCTAGTGGCAAATAGAGGTCCTTCTGGTAGAGATAGTTTTCAATCTGCATCTTCCAATGTTGGTAGTTTTTGCCGTTGAACTTCTCAATCTTGAGCTTCCCTTCCTCCGCCATAACTCCCACTCAATTCAAGGAATCCTTTCCTTGAGATAATTTAGCTACGAGCAAACCTTGCTTTGATACCAGTTGTTAGGAAATAAGACGTAGCTAAATAGATTTTTGAGTAGATTACTTAATGGAGAGAGATAGATTTCACACACAAGAGATTATAGAGTAGAGAGAGAGAGAGAGAGTACACACGATATACGTGGTTCACCCAATGTGGGCTACGTCCACGGGAAAGCAGCCACTCAATGGCTTTAGCACTTCAAAAGAAGAAGTAGTTTACAAAGGGATTAAACCCTTGATAGAGCTCCTGCCTTGCTTCACTCTCACCACTTCACACTCACCTTGTTGCATTAACTTCACACTATGAAATGTGAGTAGAAATGGGCTCCTTTTATAGGCCAAAAGGGCTACCCTCTCTTATGAGAGACAACCATGTGTAGCCGCCCTTGTGCGAATAAGTCCAAATCGGACCCTCCAATCCGCCCATGTGTGGCCGCCCTTGAGAAGTCAAGTCCGCTTTTGAATTCGGCCACCGGCCACCGGCCATTGACTTCCGACCACCAGCCATCGGCCATTGACTACCGGCCACCGGCCAACCGACCGGTTGTTTTCCGACCACTTTTCGGCCTTTAGCTGGCCATAATATTCCGACGAAAAAAAAAAATCTCGGGGGCGGAGGCCTCTAAAGTTGCCCCTGATTTTTATCCGTGAAAATTTTGGTTTTGGGTGAGTGATTTTCCTTCACGCACAATGGCTTCTCCTCATAATGGGGGCCTTACAAATGTGCACTTTTACCACAGAAAATTACAAGGGTAAATCAAGCTCCATACTTAACACTTCTCTCTTCAATAGGATATCCACTGAGGTAGACTTGCATTCTCTTCTAGTTCTCTGTCAACTTTCAATAGTTTGATATCTAGTGAGGTAGATTTGCATTCTCTTCTAGTTGAGAGAGAGAGAGAGAGAGAGAGAGCACAACAATGTAGTTGCTAGTGTCCCTTTCATGCATTACAAACACAAAAGAGACCTAGATGCTAGAGTTTTCAAGGGCTTCAATTTGCCTTCATACCAGAGTATAGCACCGCAAGAGCAAGCAAGCAGGTGAGACAAGAGAGAAAGAAAAACTGCTTTGACTACTATTTTAAATTGCAACAATGGACTTTTCACCTTTCACCCTTTCTCTCAAGGTCAAGTGTCCAACATGGAGAGAGAAAGCAAGACTGCTTTGGCTACTTTTTTAAATTGCAATGGTGGACTTTTTACCTTTCACCCTTTCTCTCAAGGGCAGGCTTGGTGATTTTATCACTTGTTTTCCCAACTTCATTCTAAAACAAGCCTTCATGGCAAGTTGGCAACAAAGCCTGACTTTACAAGTTTTAAGTTCTTTGAGCTTTCACTTTAGCCTTGGAACTTCAAATCCTTTACTTTTCCAAGTCTAGCCACCGTTTTCCTTTTGAATTTACAACATGGATATCTTAAGCCTTTGATTCCCACACCATGGACGCTTGCACATGATCGGAGATCCAAGTACCCAATTTGTAAAGTTGCACCAAAGTTCCATCCTGCCTATTTAAAACCATGAGAAATTTGCCGCACTTTAACCTTTCTGAGCCCATCAACTGAGACCACGAAAAAATGAAAAAAATATTTGTGACCACCCTACATTCACCTTGGCATATCTGGCCACCTGTGATTTAGATTTTCAAGCTATCGATCTCTAATGACTCCACACAATGCATGCTACCTTCTTGAACCTAGTCGAGGCGAAAAAAACACCTAATGGAAGGCCTTTTAATGCAAAAAACTTGACACAAATCCGATCCCCGAAAAACTTTCAATTGTCAATATCTTGGCATCCATGACTCAAATTGCCGATCTGAAAAGATTAGCACGCTCCACACATAACACACTACACATGCATAACTTCAGATTGGCTCTGACCACTTGGCATCACCTGGCATGTCCGTCTTAGGTCTGCAACCACCTCCAACTTCAAAGCCTCGTATCTTGCACACCGTGGCTCCGTTTGACAAACCGTTTAGACTTGATCCTTCATCACTTCAAGCTCTACATATCTGAGCCAAGAACCAGAACCTTGGACTTCTTCCCCTGCCACCCTTTCAAGCCCTATCTGGAACCCTTTTGGCCTAAAAAACCACATAAAGCATACATTTTTGCTACAAATTGCTTGCCTAGGCTCTTCTCGTCTACTCTAGCCCTCTGCCATGTATCTATAAGCATACACATCACTACCTGTGCCCTTTGCTAGGGTGAACACACTTTGGCTGCACCATCATTGCCCCATTCCGTTGTTGAGCATTCATGTTCAACCAGAAAGCATCTTTATTCATCTATTAAGTGCAAAAACTAGCAAACACCATCCAAAACTGTGAGCAAACTACAAAAAACCTACCATATGTATAAGGCCCTACTCCTTCCAACTACTACCAAACCTCCAGTGGGTTGCCCCATCCCCTGCATCACATAGCTTCCAGTTGGATCAAAAACCTGGCATTGACTCCTTCCATCCTTCTATAGCACCCTCCAATAGTGCTTCACCTATGTCCATAACCACCCATGCAAACAATATGCCCAAAGCACTTTAGCATCTCTTCGCACATTTACATGCCTCATCAACACACCTGGCCCAGTGTTAGCGGGTCGCCGCCACGGACGTATCCAACATAGCTTTTTGTACTAACATAATGTCAATATGCAAGGAAGCAACTCGGGATGGGACACAGAGACTTAATGAGAGTGTCAATCTCACCAAAGTGAACTCAGAGGGCTATTCATACTATGACAAAAGCAAATCAGCCACTTCCTAGTCAGAAAATCAGTCTATGTCCGATCTCATCGCTCTAAGTCATCACGCCTTTTCGGCATCCAAACAAATTCAGAATGCAACAGAACTTAAGAAGAGGTAATACAACACCTAAGGGTACAATCCTACCAAGTTCTGCAGTCATTTGGGAAGGTACATAAATCACAATCCATCACAAAAAATGTGCAGGAAAGTAAAATAGAACTACACAAAAAGGTCCCCCTTAAGCATAGAAACACTTATCCAAGGTCAAAACATATTAAAAAAACCAAGACGTCAAATCAATGCATTTAGCTCACAAACAAGACATCCTGAACCACAGCAGAATTGAGAATGATTACACGTAAATTATAGAGCAAGGGACAAGGAACACAATGTGCTATTTAGAATTGAATTTTGATTACCAAACAAGGAGAAAGCGGATTACAAATTGTAGCAACAAGAAGCTCTCATAGTCGACGTCCAATACTTCTTCAAGCTAATGATTATGTGTTTTTCAAAACTAAGGGTTTTGACTTAAAAGCTAAGGGAACTTTCCTTCAGTCATTCGGCCATTTACAAGGTGTGTTGAATCAGAGAGGCTAAGAGGGCATGACAAAATATATTACAATTGAGAATCCTCATCAAAATTACATCACTTCTTTTGAAAAAATGAGAAAGTACAACAAGGTTTGGTTTACATCCGCCTCTTACGTGTCAGACCGTTGTGTCCACCAAACATTCCCCCATTCCTATTCATTGCATATCCTTGTGCAATCTATCTTTGACTGTCTTCTAGTTATTGATCAGTCTCTTTTCTAGCGTCCCAATGAGGTGCCTGACCTTTTGTGCCCTTGCCTCGATCTCCACTTTTATTGCCAGCTCCCTGAAGGGATTATTGCTGAGAGTGCTCTGATAGGCTCTGTGTTGGGCTGTCAGATCTTTGGTCATGAGATTAAATATAGAGGAGTCTACCTCAAAGAATCCTGTCATGAATGCCTCCTCAAAGTTCTGCATGTAGGGGGAGGGTAGTAGCATGACTCTCGCATATAATCCCATGATGAAATTTTTTCTTGGGATTTTTGTCTCCATATTCTAGTAGAGCCCTCTTGTGCCTTCCACAAAACCCTATCAGGGATGCTCCACTACCTCTATATCATTGAATGTTGTTATGTAGGTGATTAGCATTTTGACAATTTTCACGAGCATCTGACATGCAAGATCTGGTATCTCCTTCACCATGTTGATGAACCCCTTGAGCGTCTGAACCATATACTTTCCTTATGCGGGATTGTTATTGCATGGCTTTGTTATGACCAGGTAATTCAACACTGCCGGTATTTTGCTTTGCCATGAGTAAAGATTTTCCAGGATTGCCATTTGTTGATGGGACGTAAGTTGGGGCGATCTTGAGATGCTGCGGAGCATTTATATAGTATGGTTCATATGTTGATCGTTGCTCAAACCATTTTTTTTCGCCAGAGGGATTGAGTATCAATGATAGTCTAAATTTGGAGCACAGTGATAGGAACATCCCTGTAATCCCCTCTTTTGTTTGGCTCAAGGGCAGGTAGCATTTTTTGTTTCGATAATAGGACCTCTTGCCTCATCAGTGGTAGGGTGACCATCTCATGCCCGAGATTCTTCACCACTTCATCTTGAGTGATCATGAGCAGGGCTGCTGACTCCAACACTTTGAGCTCATATTGTAGATACTCCTTGTGTGAAGGGTCTTTGACTTCTAAGATCCAGCGCTGAATTTATTCTTTTACTGTATCTGGAATGGATGTTGTGGCTGAATCTTCAGATTCCTGCGTTTATTTTCCTGTGCTTATACCTGGCATATCCATTTGGTGAGCTTTGAAAGTCAAATTGTCAAGTCCTCGTGTTTTCTCAAACTCCACTGGGGTTGTTTTTTCGGGCTTTTCTTGTGTTTCCCTTAGAGCATCCAAATCTCCCTATGCCTCCGCTAGATGCTTTCTCAAATTTTCAATCTCCTCATCTTTGGCTTTTCGCAATGCTCTATGCCCTCTTGTCATGATTTGTATGTCGTATTTCTCTTGAGCAAGGGCCTCCTTTAGATCTTGGACCTCTTTGTTCAACAAGATCGATCTAGCTGTCATGCTTGAGGAGCTTGGCGTCTCTTGCAAGGTTAAAAGCTGGGTCAGAGTCTTACTGACCACCACGTAGGGCTCTTGCAGCTTTTCACTCTGCTCTCTTTCCCTGACCAGCTCTTCCTCTAGTCGTTGTTGCTCAACCTATAGAGTAGTGTTGGCCTCATTAAACTATTGGACCTCCTTGTAGTAGTAGGTAGCATTCTCTTGTTTCCTTTGTAACTTTGATTGGAGTTGCAGATGAACTTTTTGCAACTCCTCTATTTTATTTTGTAACTGTAGTGTGTTTTCAACTGCTTTCGTTGCCTTTTTCTTAGTGTCCTCCAGCTCTAGCTCTTGTAAGTTCTAGAGAGCTCTTTGGCATTGGAACTGGAGCTTGATTTGGTTTAAATGTGCACCAATGTCGAACGACCGGATCATTTCTGCTCCCTCCTCTATCATCGCTTGCGAACGAGGCGATGTTTGGCCCTAGTCCGAGGTTCCAGCCTCATCCATGGTTCTTTCCTTTGTTCTCAATACTTCAACAACAGCTGGAACTGTAGTGGTTTCTAGTGGTGCTGTCTCTTTTTCTTGATCTGCCTTCTTTTGTGACAGCACTTTGTTTGCCACTTGTTCTGGAAGATCTACAGCTTCTTCTTTTTTCTCTGTTCCAGCCTCTGAAGGTAACTCTTTGTCTTTTGGTGATTCAAAATCATATTCTTGTTGGTCATGTGTGTCCTGCTCACCCTTCTCTTCCTGGATTTCATCTTTTCCCTTGGCCCTGGTAGGTTTGTTGGATGATTCGAGATCATCGACACGTGGCCACTTTGCATCCTCTCTTTCTCTTTGCTCCATTTTTTGTTTGAGCTTATTCTGAATCCGTTGCCGCATTCGCTGGTAATGTTTAGATTCTCCTCCGCTTCCTCTCTTTTGCGTTACTTGATCTGTTCTAGGGATGTTGATTTTCTATACAATAAAGGTACATCTTCTTCTTCTTCTTCTTCTTTTTCATCATCCACTTTTGTTCCCTTACTTGTTTTTTCTTCGTGTTTTTGTTGGCGGATTCTTTCTCTTTGCACCTACACTTCTTCCATTATTTCTTCTGGCTTGGGTAGCTGGATGGCCTCTGCCGTTCGGGGTGGTTCTTTTTTTTAGTCTTGTGTATTCAACTGATAGCTCACTCCCATGTTCCTCATCTAAAGATTGGTATTCAGAAGGAGTATCTCTTTCTTTTGACTTTGCTTCCTCGTTTCGGTGCATCCGACTCTGTCTTCTCACTGTTAGTGTCAGTTCTTGCTGAGCTCTGCCTTGTTTGTTTGAGCTCTGGTTTTGGCCTTGTGGATGGTCCTACTACTGGCTTTACTGCTCTTTTGGATTTGTGGATCAAATCTAGCTATGATTTTTCTGGTGGTAGATCATCAATCATTCCCAGTGCTTGGTAGGAGATTCGGGTCAGCATTGGTCCAGCGTTCATGTAGGTATTGCTCTTTTGGCTACCCTTAAGATTTGCTTCCACTATGTTGTCAAGGAGGTAGATGCCAAAGTCACATGACCACTCTTCTTTTTGCTAACCCCATTGCCATTACTACTACCATGTGCAAGCAATGGTTCAATGTATCTCGATGGCTTTTGCACTTTGAAGTATTGCGATATGAGGCGCAACGGCAATTCTGTCTCCGAGTAGATCAAATCTTGATATGTCAGTTTGTGTCCTCTTTGCTTCAGAAAGGCTTTGTCATTATTTATTGCTTTTGTGTTTTTCAAGAGATTGTGTGTTCCTTGTTGCAGATGGAGAGCTTCATTGATTATTTCCGCAATGATTTTAACTTTGACTATTGATCCATCTTTGTCCATAAGGGTGGCTTCCCCATTGTACTGAATTGAGCTTATGAGTTCATGAGCTCTTTTGAAATCTGTTCCCCATGGCGGTGCGAGTGGGATGGAAACACACACAAAACCTCTATAATCACTCAACACACATTCTTGGGATAATACACACACACACACACACACACACACACACACACACACAATGGGACACCACTCGGCTTATACAACCCACCTGACCGAGACAGGGAACGCACAGATGGAGTGAGAGGAGAGAGACAGTATCCATTTGCCCAATCAACACAAACACACACACACACACACACAAATCATCTCAAAGGACGAAGATTTTTGAAACTTAGATACAATTGATCTTGGGCCGACACCAATGGGGCAAGTATCTCACACCATATGGATGAAATATGCCAGAGACAATCACAAATTAGAGCAAAGGCTTCGTTCATCACAGGAGAAACTTACACAGCCAAAATAGCAGGAAAACAATGAGGAATTTGGAAAAATGGACATTGCCAATGCATTTGGAATGGCCAAAAACCCCAATCTACAATATCAAAGTGCTCAACTCCGAGCTCGGATGAATAGTTTATGGCCAAAACAGACTCCAAAAATAGCAAAAACTGAGTTGCGGATGTTCCTTCTCTTCTCTCCACCTTTTTCTTAGGTTTTTCAATGTCCACACTTAACTTTATTCCTTGGGCACCTTTGGCCTTTTGATTGACCTCAAACACACCCCTAACATGCCAAAAAATGGCCACACAGTGTGTTTTTGTTACCCTTCTACATCCATCCGCACACCTGGTACTCAACTTTGCTCAATAATGCATCCCGCAATCACATGAAGTGGCCCCCAAATATAGTTCTCATGATGAACTTTTTGTACAATTCATCACAAGAAAACACTCCTATTGTGTCCTCACTTATCCACGTGCAAGTCTTGATCCCATTCGTCCTCCTGACGCCATTGGATTCCACTTGATGCACCTGCTTACCTCATCTCGTCGGCCCGCTGATAGCTTCCTCGAGAAGTTTTAGTCTCTACTAACTCCTCATTATTATAGAAAAACACAATGATATTGGTGACGATGAAAATCGATGTACTATGTACACACTGGCCTACCTGTATACACGTGGGCCCCACTTAACCACTTGGCTCTGAAAAATGGGCAATTCTTTATTTGATGCACCATGCATGTGTATATACATATGTGCAATCACTTCTTCCAAAAAACTCCTAACATAATTTGCCCATCTTCTAGCTTGCTAGATCATTCATGATCAGCAGCAGCAAAAAGAGATATGAGACTGGCCGCATCACATGTCCCCTCATCCCTCACAGACATTACTTGTTCTGCAGACAACTCATCTTGCTCCACCATCATTAATCTAGCATGATATAATCTAAGATGCAATCCATTTACCCTTGACTTATGTAGAATCCCATCCAGGTTAGCTAGCTGATATGTACCATTTGGAAAACACTCCACTACCTTCAAAGGGCCTTCCCACTTAATTTGAAGCTTTTTTTGGAATGTCTTGTCCAGCTTACTATTGTAGCGCAAAATCAAGTCATGTTTCTTGATACCCTTAATTTTGACCTTTTCATTTATCTTTGCTAAAGCCTTATCTTGCATCTGTCCATAATGTTCCAATGCGCTCATCCTATCCAGTTGAACCTCTTGTAATTGTAAGAGTCTCTCTTTGAATGCATCACTGGACTGCCCAAGCAACTTCTCTAACATCTTGACCGTAGGAAACTCTGCTTCCATAGACAATAGTGCTTTTCCATATACCAAATGAAACGGAGTAAACCTTGTACCTGTCTTCACCGAAGTACGGTAAGCCCATAATACACTAGGCAATTTCAAATCCCAATTCTTTCCTTGGTGCTCTGTCACTTTCAAAAGAAATTGTACCAGTTCAACATTGAATCTTCCATATAAGCCACTACATTGTGGATAGTAAGGAGTGGTATATTGGTGCCTAATCTTCATCTTCACGCATAAAAAGTCTAATAATTGAGCTCTAAATCCTGGCCGGCCTTATCCGAAAGTAGCTCCAGTGGCACCCCAAACTTGCAACATATTTCATCATACACAGATTTTTCCACATCCTTTGTAATGATTTGTTTTGCTGTTGTAGCCTCTGCCCAGATATAGTCCACTGCAATCAAAATATAGGTTTTTTCCCCTGCTTGTGATAGGTAAGGGGCCTATTGCATCAATCCCCCACTTTTCAAACACATCAAATGCCATAATAGTTTTTCATAGCTCTGGCTTCAACACTCTCTTCCCAAATGCTTGACATCTATTGCAAGACCTACACCAATGGTGAACATCCTTGTGCAAACTAGGCCATACATATCCCTCTTGCAGGATCTTATGCAAGGTCATCTTTAGAGCAAAATGTCCTCCACATGCGCCTTCATGATTCTCTTCCAACACTCTATAAAGCTCCTCCTGCCAAGGTACATGTCTCAACATGAGATCGACCCCTTTCATGTACAAGACATCACCAATCAATTTGTACTTGGATGCTCTATGCACAAAACCATACTTCTTAGACTTTCGAATGTCCTTCGGAATGATTCTTGTTACCAAAAACTCCTCTTCTTGAACCAAACTTTCTCAGCCATAATAAAGAGCTAAATTGGTCCTTAACACAAATAGCTCCTCAATCATGCTTTGAGCTACTTCATGTGCCTCTCCATTTAGAGTACGTTGGAGAGGGGGGATGGAGAACACACCCAACACACACGCAATGGCCCCTATATAGCTCAGGGTATTCAGAGCACCCATGTCCTCTCGAAAACACCTTCAAAAAAGACGATTCACACTAGCAGGGCCTCGACTGTACTTCGCTCAACGCACACACTACCTGCACAGTCGCTAGATAGCAATCACACCGATCTTGCCCTCTTCCAGCTCTTCCACAACTCAACACCTCTCTCTCTTTCTCTCTCACACACAGAGGGGGCCCGGGGGTGCACACGCATACACACACCGGCACCACACACCCTGAGACGAGCAAAGAAAAAAAGGGGGAAAGACGATGCCAAAATCGACAATGATAACTTCTCCTTCAAACCAAAAACACATGTATAGAACCAATATGGTTTACTCTTGGCCACACCACCGTTTTATACAGAGGGGCATACACATCCCTCATAGCTCGACTTTGCCGGTACACACCTTGACGGCAAATCCACCGTTGTTTTCACTCGCGTAGTAGCTCCTCCTTGTGTAAGCCCTCATAGGCTTCCTTTTCTACAAAGCTTTCGCCCTTTCGAACCTCTTCACGGCGATTTGCCTTTCGTGCTTGCTTCCATCCCCGAGTGCACGAAGAGTTTCCTCTTTCTCCTCTTCTCTTTTCTCCTCCCCCAGCCGAAAGAAGAAAACCCTTTTTTGAAAACGCAGTCTCCTCCTTCCTTTCTATTTCACCTCCTTTTACTTTCTAAAAAAGTCACTTTTGCAATTTGCAATAGCGCCCGACGCTACAATTCTTTGGGCTCTCTTTTCTCCTTCTTCTTTGCTCCCTCTTTTTCTTTTGAAGCTTACTCCACTAAAGTGTTAAGCCAACCTTTGCCTTTTGAATTTACACCCAAATAGTTTTTTTTCATTCGTTTCCCGCGTGGTCGGCGACTCCACTTACTCGGGTTTGCCAAACACTCATTTCGTCAAACCACCTCAGAACCTCGTGCTACCTGCTCCAAATCTTGAGAGCTTTGTCGTGTTTTGACCATCTAATGCCCTTGAAAAATATATTCAAAAAACAAGAGAAGCCACCTGACGATCCCTTTCCACCATTCTTGCATTTCAGCTTGAACTAGGTCCATCTCGATGCCCTTGGCTCTGATCAACGAGTCACCAATTTCGGCTAACTCCCCACATTGCATGCTATTTTCCAAAATCTTTGTGAGCTCTAAAAACATGCATATCACCGTGCCTACCACCACGACCTGATGAGCACATACCCGACCCCTATCAAATATTCCACAGGCCATAACTTGCTCGTTTGAGGCCCGATTGACAATCCGAAAAGATCGACATGCGTCCTAGCTCAAACACTTCACGTGTATCCACTGATCCTGATTATGTCTACATGTCTATACGTGCCCTGTCCATCCGGGATCTGCAAAAACTTTTAACTTTGGACTGGCATATCTTTCACATCGCGGCTCCATTTGATGAGCCGTTTGGACGGGCTTCTGTCCGCATCTCGAACACCTTGACCTGCCATCATCATTATCTCACTCCCATCCTGGCCTTAAAAAAAAAACTTTAAGCATGCATTTTTGCCATTGTGTTGCTGAGGTCTTCCACAGTGGCTTTAGCCCTCTACCATGCACCTGTCAGCATACACATCATTGCATTGCACACTTCCTAGCACATACCAACTTTGGTTGCACCATCATTGCCCACGCTCTTGTTGAACGTTCCTATTCAACCACACGCATATGTACAGAGCTTAAAAGCTACCACACAACGCAAACACACTGTACAAATCGAAACGTGCTACCTTATGTACAAAACCTGGCTCTTGCAACCCGCACTGTTTGCTCAAGCGGGTTGCCCAACCCCCTACTTTACAACATGGACACGAACTGGGTCAAACACTTAACTCTGATCACTTCCATCCACCTGCCACACCTTACCATAGTGACATACCTGTGCATCTAACCAACCATCCACATAAGCTGCCCTCAACATGCTTCCACTGCTCCCAACATTCATTGGCATACTGTCCACTTCAAACAAAGCATCACCAAACACATCACCACTCCAATCAAACGTGTCATCACTGACACGAAATATACCATACCCTCGCTCCCAACCATATGATGCAAGATCCTTCTCAAGCAAATCTTGTACCTGCTCGACAACCCACTGCATAGCTGTGTTTATTAGCATCCCCTTCAACCACCATATGCAAACTTCCTTTGACAACTTGAACAAATCCACACCCTTAGACTTTTCTTCATGCTCAAAAGGATCAGTCCGCTTACCGGACAACCCTCGCAACAAAGGCATCTCGGTCACCATCACTTCCATACTCACCTCCATACCAGCCTCTGTCGATACCACCATAGCAGCAGACTTTTGCTCTCCAAAAGAAACCTCCACCTGTAGAGGGACAAACCCTCGTATCACCTGCATTCTGGTCAAAGATTTCCCAGCAATCACTTGTGTCTCTTCATCCATATCACCTATTGGGTCATCAAACCCCCAATCATCTTCATCTTCAATGTATTCCTAGCCAAAAGAACCTGTATCCAATGAACTACTTGTACAATCCATAGGAAGTTGCAGCTGCTCTTCCCTTTGATAAGTATCCGATGCCTCTTTCTTGCCATCTTCTTCAACCTGTTCTTCTTACTTAGCGACAAAAACACTCTTCTTCTTGAGAAACCCATGTGCCCTTTGTACACTCAAAGCACATTCCACAGCTACCTTGATGAGCATCGTCATCAACATAGTGCTACACAGCACCCTCACTTGCATGTCGTCATTCTCAAGCTCCGACACTCTTCCTTGCTCTTCATTCATAGTGGCAAGCACCACATCTTTATGCATATAACAAGGTAACTTTACCTTTACCATTACCGGCTCTTCGGACTTTGTCTCGCAACGTGTATCTCTATCCTCCTCGCTCATTTCCCAAAAGCTTGAGCTTGTAGCCTCATCATCTTCACCATAGGCCGATTTGGTATCAGCATCATCATCCTCTAGGGTCTCCACAAAAGCTGGACCATTGTCATGCCCACTTTTGTCATCCAACCCCACGCTCTTGTTATCTACCATTTGGCCATGATCTGTTACCCTTTAATACAAGCACTCCACGAGAACAGGCTCCACCTCTTCAAGTTGCACTGGACACTTGGCATCTGCTAACTCCTCTACACACATGCTCTCTTTAACCAAAGGCTCATCTTCGCTGACAAGCTCCTCCAAAAATGGAATAGACACTTCACCAATAGTTAATTTCCAAGGAACATAGTCAATCATAGGCCTTACCCTAACAGGCTCCACACTTTGCATCACTGGCACCATCCTCAACGGGCCCATTGAATAAACTGCTGCTTCAATAGGCACACAATTTGCGGGCTTTAGCAAGCCTAACTCCAGCTTTCTTTTCATTTTTCTGCTCTTCACCCGGGCAACTCTGACTGCCTCGGCATAACTCTTTGGCTGTTAATCATCCACTTTATCTCGAACTCGAGGACATAGGCAAGCTAGAAATTTCTCCATCTTGAAATCATCCGCATTGACCACTTGGGTGGCAACAACCAGATCACTCCAAAAAGATTCAAACTTATTGACAAAAGCATCAAAATCTCCTCTTACTTCTTGTCGCAGCTCTTTAATCTTTGTATCTGCTTCAGCAGTCGACACCACTTTTTGAAATCTATGTAGAAACTGCTCTAGAAAACTAGTCCAATCTTGCTTATCCGCAACTTCCACACCATCAAACCATGATTTTGCTTTACCTCGCAACACCAGCGGCACTGTATGCATCTTCTCTTCGTCACTCCACATGTGCAATGATAGAATAAATAACTCAAAATCTACCAGCCACTCGTCCACATCTTCATCACCATTGAAAATCGAACCAGCACTCTGCCACATTTTTGCTTACAAACATATCACCAGGGAGCAATCAATGTGCTCCTCCGTGGGGGCACCAGAAGATGGAGAGGGAGAATGGGGAACACACCCGACCCACACGCAATGGCCCCTATATAGCTCAGGGTATTCACAGCACCCCTGTCCTCTCAAAAACACCTTAAAAAAGACGATTCGCTGTTTTCACTCGCGTAGTAGCTCCTCCTCGTGGCAACCCTCACTGGCTTCCTTTTCTACACAGCTCTCGTCCCTCCGAACCTCTTCACGACGATTTGCCTTTCGTGCTTGCTTCCATCCTCGAGTGCACGAAGAGTTTCTTCTTTCTCCTCTTCTTTTTATCCTCCCCCTAGCCAAAAGAAAAAAAACCCTTTTTCGAAAACTCTGTCTCCTCCTTCCTTTCTATTTCACCCGCTTTTACTTTTTAGAAAAGTCACTTTTGCAATTTTCAATAGCGCCAGGTGCGCTCCAGTTCTTTGGGATCTCTTTCCTCCTTCTTTTCTGCCCCCTCTTTTTCTTTGAAGCTTACTCCACTAAAGTGTTAAGCCAACCTTTGCCTTTTGAATTTACACCCAAATAGTTTTTTTGCATTCGTTTCCCGCGTGGTCGGTGACTCCACTTACTCGGGTTTGCCAAACACTCATTTCGTCAAACCACCTCGAAACCTAGTGCTACCTACTCCAAATCCCGAGAGCTTTGTCGTATTTCGACCATCTGATGCCCTTGAAAAATGTATTCAAAAAACGAGAGAAGCCACCTGACGATCCCTTTCCACCATTCTTGCATGTCAGCTTGAACTAGGTCCATCTCGATGCCCATGGCTCCGATGAGCGAGTCACCAATTTCAGCTAACTCCTCACATTGCATGCTATTTCCAGAATCTTTGTGAGCTCTAAAAACATGCATGTCAGCGTGCCTACCTCCACGGCCCGGTGAGCACATACCCGACCCCCGTCAAATATTCCACAAGCCATAACTTGCTCGTCTGAGGCCCGATTGACAATCCAAAAAGACCGGCATGCTTCCTAGCTCAAACACTTCACGTGTATCCACTGATCCTAGCTCAAACACTTCACGTGTATCCACTTCCTAGCTCAAACACTTCACATGTATCCACTGATCCTGATTATGTCTGCATATCTGTACATGCACTGTCTGTCCGAGATCTGCAAAGACTTCTAACTTTGGATTGGCATATCTTTCACACCGTGGCTCCATTTGATGAGCCGTTTGGACGGGCTTCCAGAGCATCTCAAATACCACTTTTCGGGGCACATTTTCCGCATCTCAAACACCTTGACCTGCTGTCATCATTATCTCACTCCCCTCCTGGCCTTAAAAAAAAAACTTTGAGGCTGCATTTCTGCTGCCATTGTCTTGCTGAGGTCTCCCACAGTGGCTTCAGTCCTCTACCATGCACTTGTCAGCATACACATCATTGCATTGCACACTTCCTAGCACGGACCAACTTTGGTTGCACCAACGTTCAATGTGTCTGATGCTACATGCTTCAAACCTTTTTAACAGGCCTTTAATTCTGAAACACATTTCCTTCAATGAGGTGTTCTTGCTCTTCTACACACCCAACACTTGCTTCACAACTACCAAGGCATCACCTTTTATGCTCAACCTTCTAATCCTATGCTTCAAATAAATGTGTAATCCGGCTTAGAACATTTCAGTGTCTTTATTACTATGCGCATCCAATTTGAACCCTCTCTTGCATACTAGCTTCCCCTCTAGATCGTAAAGTGCTATACCCCTTGAAGCCGTATCATGGCTCTTTTTGTATGAGCCATCAAAGAACAACACATGTGCATCGCTGATCTCTGACACTTCTTCAACTACCCATTTCACCACCTCTTCCTTAACAAGAACGGGATTCTCCTTGTAAGTCAACAAATCAGCTAGGGTAGCTCTTGTACTACCTTCCACTAAATAAGAGAACTCAAACTCTTGGAACTCAATTACCCATTTCTTGACCACATTTGACATGTTAGTGCCGTTAATTAACTGTGGAAAAAAGGTGTAATTCGTTAAGAAAACAAAAGGTCGTGGTAGCAAGTAATGGAAAAATCGTCGAGAGGCAAATATTACACTGGCCATCACTAGCTCTACTTCCAACAATTTTCTTTCTGCTACCAGCTTCACTCGGCTTACACAATACAATGGCCTCAATATAATGGTTGTCCTTCCCCTTTTGCAATAGTGATGAATTTACATAAAACACTTGCTCCCAATCAGGAGCCTGCATGACTAACAGCCCCACTAACACCTCTTGAAACATTTCTTCACACTTGTTATCCCATTGCAATGGATCATGATTCACCACTTGTTGTAATGGATAAAGGAGCTATGAAGACAATGGAATAAATTGTGCCATGTACTTCACTTTGTGTATAAAGTTTGCTGCCAATTACTTTGTATTCTCAGATGATGGAAGAAGAATAATAGACTTAACGTTGTCTGGATCATCCTCAATGCCATTTTCTGACACCAAATGGCCCAATAACTCCACCCTTGGCTGTGCTAGATGACATTTCTTTGGATTTAGTTGTCCTCCACATTCATCATATCGAGCCAATACCATCTGCACCTTCTCATGGTGTTCAGCCCTACTACTGTAGACACAAAAGTTGTCCATAAAATCTTTAACACAACTACCAATGAATGGTGCCAATACCCAACTTTGTCTCTCTTGATAAAGGATGGTCCATTTGACAACTTAGATGGCAATATCGTGTAGCAATAACAACCCCATGGCGTAATGAAAGTTTTCTTTGTTCGGTCTTTAAGAGCAATCTTCAATTGAGAATAGCCTGAAAAACCATCACACACATTGTACCTCTCATAACCTGCCACTAAATCCAAGATTTGATCAATGAATGGAAGAGGATATTGATTCTTCTTAATGGCTGTGTTTAAGGGTTTTAAATCTACATAGATCCTCTACTTTCCATCCTTATTTGGGCTGACCACTACTGGACTCACCCATTATTTTGTGGTTTGCACTGGGACTATGAACCCTGCCTTCAATAACTTGTCCACCTCTTCCTGCAAGACTTCCATCTGCTCTTGACCTATCCTTCTTAGCCTTTTTCGCACTGGCTTAGCACCTTCCTTCAGCTCTATATGCATCTCTTCACCTTTGAACCCTCTAATCTCTTCATATAAAGTAATGTATAGATTAGGAAAACTAGCCAGCATGTGCAAATATATCTCCTTCTCCATAGCTAAGAGGTCTCCACTGATCATTGTGTCATCAATTCTTTCTTTTTGACAATTTAAACTTGGTTTGCATCAGCCCTTAAATCACCTCATAAGGCCCTTCACTTTCATCTTCAATCTCATTTGCAAATGCAACTAAACCAGACTCATAAATTTCTTTGTTCATTTCAACATTCTCCTCACTATTGGTAGTACTACCACTATCCTTGTTAGACACTTTGGAATAGTCTTCATCAATAGTTTCATCCTCATCTTCATAAAGTTCCTCCAATAGTTTCCTTGTGTCCATATTATATAGCTTCTTAGCACCTGTCTATCCATAGAGGCTAACCACATCTCCAATCTTAGATAGCTCCCACTGCACGTAACCATGGTCTAACCAATATAATAGGATATACTCTCAACCTTGCTGGCATCACATGAAAATCAACCATCACCTTTGCATCATACGCCTCCACTTCTAATCTCTTTACAACACCCAAACATTTTACTTTTTGATGCTTTTCCAATCTGATCCAAAAGATTGACATCCCAGTTATTACTATAAGACCCATTTTCTCAATGCATGAGTGTGTTATATTTGGGATCCACCATCAACATAACCTTGTCCTAGATTTTTTTTTATTGCCACACATCTACTATTGGGAAAATGTCTGGTAGCTCATCCATCACCAACACCTTCACTGAACCTCTCTCTGGTTCTTTCTCCATTGGGTTAACCATCCTCTTCCACTGTCACTTTAGCTTAGGCACCATCTCTATAAGCTGCCAGAAAGTATATCTACTTTCTTGCTTGTCAGATCCTCCTTCAAGTCATAGCTTAATTGCCCATCCCCTAGTGGAAAATATGAAACATGAAACTTGTGACGAGCCCTTCTTTTCCTCTTGGCCTTGACATCCTCGTCTTCGTGGCTCTTTCCCTTCTTCTTACTAGGACCTGCTTCACTTTTTACTTCCTTATCCTGTATGGTCCTCTTCCCAATAGGCATCACTAATGTATCCTCCAACTTTGCTACCTTCTCCAAGGTGACTACGCTTATCACTTTTGTCTTTACCTTTTCCTCTTGGGTTAATCCACTGGTTTCTTGTTCTTCCTTAATTTCAATGCCATAATCATTTGACCTAGTTAGCACCTGTCTTGGCAATGGATACATGTCTCTCCCCATCCTTGGTGGCTTCTCACATTGCGGGTTGATGTGGCCCAACTCTCTGCAATTATAACACGTGGGTGTCTACCTCCATACCCTACCATTGCTTTGTCCAACACCATTCCTGGGTTTTCCATCACCTCTTGTGGCTGATTTGCAAACCTTACCCGACCTCAATTATTTCCCAAATTCCCTAGCATGTTGATGTATAGTCAAGTCTCAAAAATGACTATCTTCCAGACCAAGTCTCAGAAATGCCAGGGACTGCCAAATAAAACCAAGTATGGCTCCACAAAGGCATACAATGGCAGTATCCACAAGTAACATACAATACAAGACAATACGCTCAAACAGGTGCCAAATGATGCATACCCACTGCATCTGCAAGTGAATTCCACTTGCCAGTATATCCCTCTACTCCAGCTACCTGTACACATGTAACCTATAACCCGTAACCTATAACGTGTAATCTACAATCTGTAATCTCGAGGCTGAAGGTACTCAAAGAAGATCCTCCATGGGGGCGCCAAAATAATGTGAGCAGGATAGAAACACACACAATGCCTCTATAATCACCCGGAACACACTCTTGGGATAATACACACACACACACACACACACACACACACACACACACACACACACACACACACACACACACACACACACACACACACACACACACACACACACACACACACACACACACGCACGCACACACACACACACAAAGAGCAACCACTTGGAGATGGTCACACCGGCCTATAGCTCGCATATTGAGAGCACAAATCTTTATTGACTATTGAACAGTTCCTTGAGCAGGTCTTTTGAAAGATCAAAGTGCAAGGCCTATTGCTATCTTGAGATGTGAGTAGAGCAAGACACTTTGCCTCCTCCTTTTGGCTTGTAGGCACACTCAAAAGTCAAAACGAGCCAATGTTTATACGCACTCTTCTTGTAGCTGCCACATCCTTTGGCTCTTTGAGCTTACTACCTCCTCCTCCAATAATACATCCACCCACGTGCTATCGTGCACTCTACTAACGGCACTCTTTTATCAAGGCTCACGCTCAGCATGGCTTGCACCAACAACTATTGGACCTCGATTGTTACACACTCACTTGCATGATCTTCAGGCCAGTACATTGTTCGACTGTTATTTTTTAACTACCTCTGTCTCCCTCTCCCTCTCCTTGTTTCTCTCAAAGGCTGCAATTCCAAGCCCTTCAACTACAACACCCCAAGACCTTCAACTACACAAGGCCCACCACCCTTCAACATCTCCATATTCCTCCCAAGTTTTGATAGTAGTTGTGTGTGAGTTAAAAGTCTAGTGGAGAAGGGAAGTTTTATGACATTAGACTTTAATGAGATGCAAGGTAGTGGGAACATATCTGTAAGCTTGCAGATCTTCCACACAGGGTCAAGGACACTGAGCTATTGGCCTTTAAATGTGAGTGTCGGCCACTCGATGATGGATTGACACTCAGCTGCTGTTGGCCTTGAGATGTTGTTGGCACCCCATTTTGTGCCCTGAAGCCTGTATGAATTTCCTACAAGATTGGGGGGCCAAGGCTGCTTAAAAAGATCACCTCCAAGATCGTGTGCTCCTTCCACACCAATCATGTAGAAGCCTTTGGTACTTTTTTGCCTACCCCACCTAGCTCCACTTGAAATCTCACATTATGTATGATGACCCGGACTCCTATGCTACTCATCCAATTGGCCATCCCCCAACAATCACAAGCATTAGGCTCTTTGAATGCACCATCCACAATTTCTATCGAGAGAGATAGATAGATAGATAGATAGATAGATAGAGAGAGAGAGAGAGAGGCACACGCAAACCCTACATGAACCTGTGTTTTATAGTTGACTCCTTTTCTCGGGGGGTGCACTATGTAATCATGTTAATGTGTAACGTGAGCTCAATAGGAGGGGTTTTGAAATGCAAAAATTTTAGGCAATTTAACATAGATACATTAAAATAAGGGGTTTTAATATTCAATTTTGGAAAAAAATACTAAAATAAGGGGTCATTTTATTCATTCAGACATGTTAAAAGAGGGGGGTTTTTAATACCCTGCAAACGCACGTTATATAGGGGGTACTGAACAGTGACCCCTCGATCTCCTCTTGAACTATTGTGCATGATCAATCATATTGCACACTGCATGATGAAGATGAGAAAATTGCATGATGAGTAGAGGACGGTCCCTCTTCTTGGGTATAACCTGCAAGAAGGCTTTGCCTTAGGTCAGCTCACTATCCACTTTAGTCTCAAAAATTAATCCCTGACATAGGATTCCCTCCACTTATGATGCTTCTATAGCATCTTACGGTGCAGGGCATGTGCATTGCAAGCACTTGCAAGGATCACCTCACAAGCATGGAGGCATAAATTCCATACATTTTGATTAGCAACTTCACTATCCAGACTAAAAAGAAGGAGCTTGTAGTTCATGAGGATGAGTGATTAATAGTTGTACTTCCATGGTGTGCCTTGCGTGATAAGAGAGGTCTATATCACAATGATCTTGGTATATCATCATTGGTAGGTAGCATCTACAATTGGCCAACCGTACTATTTCCCCTCATGCATCACATAAGAAGGGGAACATGAAGGGCAAGGCAGCTGCATCACTGGCTTGGAGGGGCTCAACTTAAAAAATTCTCCTCTCTCTTTTGATCTTCTACATTGCAATGCACTAAGGTTCTTAGACCTTGGGCCTAAACTCTTCTCTCTCTCTCTCTCTCTCTCTCTCTCTCTCTCTCTCACACACACACACACACACACACACACACACACACACACACACACACACACACACACACACACACTCATATTGGCACAATTGATAGGGACAATTAAGGTTAGATATAAGTCATGAGGAGTAGAGTCTTGACAATGATGGAAACCTAATACTTAGTACTAACTCTTCTATCCATGATCTATTGGGACTTCTACTTACTTGACCAATATCAATTATCTTTGATTGAGAATTGCAAGGGTTACTATCCACCCCTTCTTATTATGCACCATGTGCTAAAACAAATCTTACTTGATCAAACCCACATGATATTGCTAAGTATCATGGCAAGCAAAAGGGGTGTATGACAAGAATGAAGAAACCCAAGGAGGGTAGGCCGATGGGTCTCTTGTAAAGTTGTGTAGAGGTAGGCGGTTACTTGCAATGGTGAAATATGTGAGTATTGATATATGTCAATGTGTATGAAACAAAAATCCCATTTTGAGAGAGACAGAAGAGTTGAATGTTGTAGGGGAGGGACTAGCAATAAGCTCAATTTTATGGAGACACGTTGTTGCGTGCATTTTGGACACCATGTTTTGTGTAATGTTTTACATATGGACATGATTCCCAATTTCAAAATTGTGTTTGGGATTTCTTTTTGTGGGCTTTTTAGCTTGGTTTATCAAGCACATGTACATACATTGCTAATTGCTAGTGTAGTTCTAGTTGTTGGGTTACTTTAAGTGCCCGTATGTGTACTATTTGAGTTGCTTCTTGTATATAATCAAAACTCATGTTAAAAATTAAAAACGTCCAGCCAATGATAAAAAACTTTCAGGTTTTAGCTCGTTGTGCCTCCTGGATGCTTTTGGATGCAGTTTTTTGCCCTTGCCTTCCCTTCTCTACGTCTAATCGTATCAGGACAGATCTCTATTTGCATCAACTTTGCATGTAGCAGCATGTAGATTCAATTTTGTTCATCTTCAAATTTCTCGCAATTAATTTTTAAAGATTTACTCCAAGCTTTAAAGTTCCCAAATTGGAGTTGTGCTCTTCAAGTTACGACTAGTTCTCTACAGGGTTATGGCTATGGCGGCCTAGCGACAAATTGTGTGCATACAAATTGGGAGGGCATGTATCTATGGATTTTGGAATTGATATTGAATTTGTGGATTTATGATATTCAATTGTGAAAGAGGAGGCTCTTGTATTAATATGCATTGGCCGGAGTGTGTTGTAAATCCGTGCTTTGACAGGGTTTTGCTCCTATGTGCTATGGTCCTTTGGGTGGGTGTGTGTTTATAACTTCCAAAGGGAGCATAGGACTTTTGGTTGGGATTTACTAAGATTTGATTTGGTATATGTTTTGGTTTTGAGGTTGAAGTTTGAACACTCTTGGGGTATATAGCTATAGAGGTGTCCCACTTTTTCTTTTGCCCAACAGTGTTTTGGTGCCTTCCATTGAGGAGTTGTTTCAAATTACCTTCAATGTTGGTGGTTCATACATAAAAGTACAACCATGTTCAAGGTAGTGATGCGTTGTCGAGGATAATTGATATGATGAATAAGTTGAAGCTAAGAGGAATAGCAGAGTTAGACTTGCACTACATGAGGTTTTGCTCTCTAAAGCAGGAGCTAGAGGTTCTTGAGGGTATGGTTTTGGATGCAAAGGAAGATAAATTCTTGTTCATTGGTACTCTTCTAGGGTGTCTGGAAATTAATGTTGCTTGCACTGACTTGTTGTGTGTGAAGAGCATTGTTGATTTCTTGAAGCAAGGAAGATGGTCGAAAGATGTCAATCAGTCTTTTACTTTTTCATGCATTTCACACAAGAGCTTCTTTGTCACTAGTGATGATTGTAGCAGTAATGATGATGTTGATTTAGACATAAAAAATGAAGTTTTGTCTCTTGATGATGCGGATTTTATTGAGGAGCTATGTGCAAGAAAGAAATATTGTGAAAGAAAAGACCTTGAGGTGCATGTATGAAAAAGAGAGCCATGCCATGGATGAAATATTGGTTTCCTATACAAATGCTTGTGAAGATGAGGTCTGTCATACTTCTATGTATTTGGATCACATGATTATCTGTTGTCCTTCTTGTGGTGCAGATGACATGCATGTTGAGATTATGGGTGAAATTTTCTCTTCTCATTCAAATGAGTTGACATGGTATCGAGATGACTTGTGGGCACGCGGGTCCATTTGGGATGTTGAGATTGATGTTTGTGGTGTTGATGATACTATTGGTGGCACTTAGTTTCTTTCTAGTTATGATTTACTTGTGAGAAAGAGGTTGATTTAAGTTACATGGACTATGAGGGTAGTCTTGATTGGGGCTTTGATGATCCACAAGTTGAGATGGATGAGGAGATTTAATTCAAGGTGTGTCATGCATTGTCAAGGGTGAACAAGCTTATGAAGACCTCACATGCATGTGTGGATGTTCAAGAGGATTTTAGCTTAGAAAGTTGGGACATCCATGATGACATGAATAGAGTGGATGATTTTTCTTGGCTTGATGCAAGTGATACATCTCATGATGGTGAGAATGTTGATCCATGATCTTTTGGTTTGTATGGCATGAACCTTGATGGTTGGAGCTCACTAGTGATTGATGATTGTCCTTGTGACTTTGAATCCTTTTGGTCGTACACTGCTCTAGTTTCATCCATGTGTCCACTCTGATCACGATGCTCGAAGTGAAAAAACACTTCATCTTTGAAAAATGCTCTTCTAGCTACATTCCAAAAAATCTATCATCAGCTCACACATAAAACCCAGAGCATATATGTCACTGGACTGTGTGTATGCATCATTACAGTGTGGATCATAAATTTTTAAAGCAATCCATGGTCACTTTGACAGTTCTCCTACACTCTTTGCTTCCAAAATTGATGTCAAAAATTGTGATGCATCATATACATAGTTATTCACCGCTCTCCTCGTCAGGGTTTGAGCATCATGTCACAATTGATAATGTCGATGCAGGTCGATTTGCTCATGTGAAATCTAACATTACATTGTACAATTGTAGATGGCAATGCACAATGCCAACTGAGTGAGCGGCTATGGTATCATCCGCCAATCCATGCAAAATAGTTGACATGTGTTGAATCACCATTTTGAGGTCTGATGGCCATTATGTGTGCATGATGGATGAAAGGGATAATACTTTTCCATTTGATCGTGGTAAGGGTATATGGTACTGATTCCTTTTCATATGATGTATCTTTGTCATAATCTTGTGCATAGTCTACTGTTGAGCATGAATGCTCTAGGAGACTGGGGGTTTGGCAAACTATGTTGTGTGCATTTTGGACACCGTGTTTTTTGTAGATTTTTACATATTGACATTATGCCCGATGTCAAAATTTTGTGCGGGTTTTCTTTCTGTGGGATTTTTAGCTTACTTTAGCAAGAACATGTACATACACTGCTAGTCATTAGTGTAGTGATAGTTTTCGGGTTACTTTGAGTGCTCGTATGTGTGCTATTTGAGGTGCTTCTTGTATATAATAAAAAATCATGTTAAAAATTAAAAAAATTCAGTCAAATATCAAAAAATTTCAGGTTTTAGCTCGTTGTGCCTATTGGATGCTTTTGGATGCAGTTTTTGTCCTCGTCTTGCCTTCCCTACGCGTAGTCGTTTTGCATGTAGGGACGTGCATATTCAATTTTGTTCATCTTCATCTTTCTTTCAGTTCATTTTTCAAGATCTCTTACAAGATTCAAAGTGCCCCAATTGGAGTTGTGCTCGTCAAGTTACGATTAGTTCTCTATGAGGTTATGGCTATGGCAAGCTAGCGGCAAATTGTGTGCAGACAGATTGGGAGGGCATGTACCTATGAATTGTGGAATTGATGTTGAATTTGTATGTTTGTGATGCTAAATTGTGAAAGGGGGGGCCCTTTTCATGATATGAATAGGTCATTATGTGCTATAAATATGTGCTTTGATAGGGTTTTGCTCCTATGTGCTATGGTCCTTTCGGTGGGCATCTGCTTGTAGATTCCCAAGGGAGTCTAGGCCTTTTGGTTGGGGTTTACTACAAGGATGTTTGGTATATTTTGTGGTGCTAAGGTTGAAGTTTGAATTCTCTTGGGCTATATAGCTATAGAGGTTTCCCACTTTTTCTTTTGCCCAACAATGTCATTATGCTACTTGCTATTGATGGCACCTTTGTATGCAAGGGAGGTTATAGGACCTCATAAACATTGCATGTTCATTTTTTCTTGGTAGGTTATAACAGGTCGTGTGTGTGTGTGTGTGTGTATCTATCTATTGGTAGGGTTGATAGGGATCTCAAAAGGTCAAATATAAATGATGAGGACGAGAGTTGTGACTGATATGGCAGCCTACTACTAATTCTTCTATCCATTGTCTCTTGAGATTTTGATATATTTTACCAATATGACCACTAATTATGGCTTTGCAAGTATTTATATCCACCCCTTCTCATTATTCACAGTTTGTTGAAACCTATCTTCATTTGCTTGCCTCTCTGCTTCCTCTCAATGTATAGACACCCCCAAATTGGTGTTTTATTTGTGATTATAACCTAGCTATCCCTCAAGGCCACCCATTTTCTCTCAAAGATTTTATCCTTTGTTCACCATCCAGCTTAGTGTTGATTTCTTAGTTGGAACATCTCTCTCTCTCTCTCTCTCTCTCTCTCTCTCTCTCTCTCTCTCTCTCTCTCTCACTCACACACACACACACACACACACACACACACACACACACACACACACACACACACACACACACACACACACACACACACACACACACATGGGAAACTTCCAAGCGTTACGCAAATTTGGAGAGACATCAACGTTTGCCCATTGCAGGTCTTTCTATAGTAATCACATGAGCGTAAGATTTATTTCATAGCTTCAAGAATTATAGTTATTGTAGATTCTTATGGTCCATCTTCCCATGTCATTACCATTTCGTTCACATCCTCTCCTTTTGATTAATTTTTTTTCTATGGGTTGCTTCAAGAATACATATGGCTGCAAATGCTTGCAACTATGGATGGTGCTCCTCTTTTTGGGTCATTTCCCTTGCCAATGTGACCCTTTGCCTTCCTAGTCCAAGCTGCGAATGGGACCCCTTGCATAAAGCAATGTGGCATTCACCTTGATCAGCACACAACACAATAAGTGGAGTAGGCATCGCCTACTAGCTTCACAACCTGAGAAACCTCACCCCGCAGCGAGAGGACTCACTATTAGCGGCAGCCACACGATCTTCACTCCCCGCAATCTAGTTGGGGGCATGCAACTCATCTTCCAAGCTAAGGAATACTTTGAAAGTTTCAAGAGAAGGAAGAAAGAACAACAACAAAAGAACCTACATCAAACAACATTTGGTGTTGCAACTTATCTATTATCGTCATCATCAATATGGTAGCAGCATGCCCGTCACCTTGCAATTGCAGATCCTTCTTGCGCCTCACACAACAACGCAATATGCATGTGCTCCTCATGTCTATTCACGCCTCCCAATATTTTGGCCACTTGCTTAGAAGTTTTTCACCTACCATCCATCTCCCACTCTACAGCTTCAATGGAGACCTCCGTCGCATCACTCTATCAAGTGTATCCTTTCTCATCATCTTCTTGGATCTTTCACCTGAAGCTTGTGATGGTGTTGCGGCTTATCCGACGTACATGCAGGAAGCGAGCGGATATGGCACATTGATGGGAAAGTGGACGTGCCAGCTCCAGTTCAAGAGGCACTTGGGGACGTAAAAGCAAGCATGAGACTGCACACAGGGTGTAATTAGCAAGGATTGGGGCTGTGATAGTATAGATTGATAATGAGGACTTAGATTTTTTTGGAATTTTTTTAGTTAGATGGATACAATAGATCTAGATAGATATATAATAACTTCCAAATGAGCATATCTAATGCAATATAGAATAGAGTAGTTTAAATATGGATATAGCTCCAAGACCAGCAGTCCAAAAACACCCAAGAGAACACGCACTAGCTTTGCTGCTATCGTAGCAGCCCTGAGCAAGATAGATCGCATTGAAGAATTGCAAATCACCCTCGACAGGGTCATGGAACAAAATCAAGACCTCAAAGCGCACCTCAGTGTGCTCGAGGAACGATTTGAGTCCATGCTCGGCCTCACAACAGACAAGGTGAAGAAAGTCGCAGAAAAGCTTTCTCAAGATCACACAATCACCCTCGCCAAAGTGGAAACTTGTGTAAAGAGAAAACTTCGGGAACGTCAGCTCCAAGAAGAGAACTTCGGGAACGTCAGCATGGGACGAGTGAAAATAATACTTCTCTGAATGCATCAACTCCTCAACGAAACTCTTAAACAGGTCCATGTCGCCTACGATGCGGTAGAATGTATCATCAACAAGTACAACACCAAGCACACACTGAGCCATTCTCAAGTTCAGAGACAAGGAGGGACGGCTACGACTACTCCAGCAATCACAACTTCTCAAAGACACCGGTTTTTGGATTGCTAAAGAACTAACCCCGGCACAAGTCGAGCGCAAAGGTGAGGATCTCAATAAAGTACGCACAGCACGAGCCAAAAGCAAGTGGGCAGTATACCATGGAGGGAAGGTCATCATCCAGGAGTTTCGAACCCCTAAGCTAGCTCTCCCCTCACAAGACTCCCTTAGGTTTTGTGCTTTTTCTTTTCACAGACTCTCAGTTCTTAACTGATTTGTATCGATTGCATTCATCGAGACGAAACGGTTGTAATGTTTTGTTTTGGTCCCATGGGTCATATCTGAACTCTGCGGATGATAATTCAATCTCTCTCTCCCTCTCTCTCTCTCTCTCTCTCTCTCTCTCTCTCTCTCTTTCACACACACACACACACACAGTTTTCATCATCAAAGAGAGATAGATGTATTTGGAAAATCTTCTCTTCCCTGCACAACTTTGGCCATACTCACTCCAAATTTGTCTTACGCACCAAATCTTTCCCTCTCTCTCTCTCTCTCTCTCTCTCTCTCTCTCTCTCTCCACCTTATGGCAGTTAGATGCATTCAAAACATACTTGAGGGGGAGAGACTCTTTGTCTCTCCTCTCTCCCCTTCTCTCCACCTTATGGAAGTTAGATATTCAAAACATACTTGAGAGAGAGAGAGAGAGAGAGTGAGAGTTATTCATGTGATATATGCATCTAAAACATTCTAAAAAGGCCATGTGGGGAGGGGGGAATCCTCTCTTCCTTACACAACTTTGTCCATACTCTCTCTACCTCTCTCTCCCTCTCTCATAGTTTCCATCATGCAAGAGAGATGGACATAGTTGGAAAATCCACTCTTCCTTTCACAACTTTGACCATACTCTCTCCTTAATTCTCCACATATGCGAGTACTTATAAGATTTATTTTTTGTCTAGATTACTATTGGTCTGAAGGTGTTGTCTCCTAGACATGCAAGACGTAGTAGGACCTGTCAAGCCTCTTGAGCTATGTGACAGGAAGCAGCAAGAAATAATGAGTTGGTAGATAGTTTAGATTTTGGGGGAGGTTTTCTATCGCATGTTTTCATTTGAAACAAAATGTTCCAGTTATGGTGCTCTGCAATTTGGATCCAAAAAGTGGTCTTTGTAATGCTATATATTTGCACATAAAGGCAAATTGTGAAATCTTTTGCCTAAGTGATTGCAGAAAGAGTTGAACATTGTCTTTTCAAATGCTCATTTTCAAATTACATGAAAGTTCTAACACATGTACCATACCATCACCGTGGGTGTCACCGTAAAGTAATGTGCTCTCTAAAATTTATGTGTTGTAGAATAATATATTGTTTGAAAAAACTCTCTTTAATGATGTGATTATTTATACTCTCTCTGTTCCTCTCCCTCTCTCAAACTCCTACTCACTATGTCTTTATCTTGTATTGAAGGTGAAGTGGGACAAACTAATTGGTAGGTCATTTTGGATCACCATGTATGTATCAGATAATGGCCAGTTTGGAGGGCCTCTATGCTTGCATGTTCCCATTCCTCTCTCTCTCTCTCTCTCTCTCTCTCTCTCTCTCTCTCTCCCCAAAGGTAAAGTGGGACAAACGGTTTAGTACTTGGAATATGACCATTTGGTAGATACTTTGTACAAGGTCATGCACCAATATGGGTTTAGAAGCTCTAAATACCAATGTCACCTTATAAATACCATGTGTGGCATGGTAAGAGCGAGCGAGATCCACCAACGTGCAGCTAGTTTTTCTTTCAAGTTTAAGGATTGCTTTGGTGTTTCCGACGAGAAAACGTTCAACCACAAGCACAAACTTTTATAAAGCTATAGGCTCTTAAATGAAGGGACCCATTGATCAACTTAATAAACACTTTAATGAAAGAGACCCATCTGACGCACTTAAATGCAAGGAGTCTTTTATAAATTAAAATATCGACAAAATAGTCACATTCATAAGCTCTTAGCTACCTATGATTATCGGACCTACTTCGTTGGGTATTAACAATAATCTTTTTTTTATCTCTTAGTACATTCCCCGTGCACTCTCGTAGAGTATCAAGTAAAATTTATTCATGGTCTAATATATGCCTAAATGTCTTCTTCAAGGCGTGTTTTAAAAATCTTAAAAGAGACGTGCACATGTGCATGTGCACACACTCACACACACATATATTTATTAAAACTATTCTTTAGAGGGAGATCCATTTTTGTGGCTTAGAGAAATTATCTAAAAGATTTACTTGACTTCTAAATTCCTCCAAAACAAAAATCCTGTTGGAAAAATACATTGAAAGTATCGTACAAGATGAAACAATACATCAATGAAATATATCATGGACAAACTTTGTTTTTCCTCTACAAACTCAAAATTATCTCAAAATTCTTTGAGAATCTAAACTATATATAATGCACCTTAAAAATTTCACGCCCAAAGAAACCCTCCACGTGTCTCTTTGTGAAGCTTGAAAGGCATGAACATTTTCAACGTTCAACCTTTGAAGTCAAGATAAGTGAAAGAGTCACAGTGACAGTCTAAAACAATAATAAAGTGATGAAATCATTAGCTTCATTCTAACTAGAATCATATAAGTTGAAGTATTTTTCAAGAATGTCTCTTTTATTAAGCGATTGATTTTCCTCCTTGTAAAGAGGCAAACCCGAAATACTAGCCAACTTTTTATAATCTGCAAGATTTTTGAACTAAGATATTTCACGATTTTTTCTTACCTTTATCATGGTTTGCTCATTAATATATATATGTCTAAATGTGTATGTGTGTGTGTGTGTAAAATAAATAAATAAATATATATATATATATGTGTGTGTGTGTACGTATGCTGTGTGTATATTTATACTATACTAGTAAAATGGCGCCGTCTTCGGCGGCGGCATGGCCCCTCTTACCCTCAAACCCCCCCCCCCCCCCCCCCTCTCTCTCTCTCTCTCTCTCTCTCTCTCTCTCTCGCAGATGCACATCAACAATATGCTCAGGCGACCCCATTTCAGACGCCATCTTTAGCAATGTGCTCATGCGACCCCAACTCCAAGTGATGTCTGATTAGCAGTAGAGAAATATCTCTCTCTCTCTCTCTCTCTCTCTCTCTCTCTCTCTCTCTCTCTCTCTCTCTCAACAGAATGTAGGTCATTGATTGAGGAGTAACTCAAATTTTGACCAGTCTCATCATGTGGGCTATGTGCTTGGCTATGTATGTTCATAGGGTTTCTTCCCCATAGTTGCTCCACCATTGTAACCTACGGGATGTAGGTCATGCACTCAGAAGTAACTCAAATTTTGATCAGCCCCAACATGTGAGTTGTGTGCGTTCATAAGATTTCTTCCCCACATTTTCATAGGGCTATCAGAGAGCATCAAGTGGTGAGATGGTATGGATAATGCTGATGAAGATGAAGGATTGGACAATCGTGATGTATACGATGACATGCCATACTCCACCTGATAAGAAGAAACGCCCACCTGCCCTAATCTTGAACTATCGGAAGCACTTGTATGGTCTAAAGTTTTGAGATCAAACAAACCCTTGCTAGAAAGAGATGCCAAAGAGAGGGCTTAAGGAATCATGGAATGATGGTACTGGTAATGATATTGTTGGTACGTTAGTTCTATTGTTGTTGTTGATCTTACTGCTCAAGATGATGGTGATGGTGCTAATGAAGATTTTTGCTACTAAATACCGATGAAGATGAAGGATTGGATGGTCTTGATGTATACGATGACATGTTATACTCTGGTTGATAAGAAGAAGCACCCAACTGCCCTAATCTTGAACTATTGGAAGCACCTATATGGTCTAAAGTCTTGAGATCAAACAAACCCTTGCCCGAAAGAGGCGCCAAAGAGAGGGCTTAAGGAATCTAGGAATGATGGTATTGGTGCAAGAGATCCGTGGAGGAACCTCGCAGCTGCACGCAAGGACGCTCCTACTCCCAAGAAGGTGAAATGTTCGACAGTAGCACCTAGCTCCTCTCTCTCTCTCTCTCTCTCTCTCTCTCTCTCTCTCTCTCTCTCTCCTTCTAGTCTTGCTCAATAGCTAAATCATGTAAACTATTAACAATTGATTGCTTTGCCTACATATGCTAGATTGGACATTTCAGTCAGGCATACGTATTAGCTTGAGGTGTGGTGCAAGCTTGCAAGTCCTTTGAACAATTGTAAGGCCAACTTGCGAGCACAGGATATTTGCAATTAAGAGAGTTCTCTCCCTCTCTCTCTCTCTCTCTCTCTCTCTCTCTCTCTCTCTCTCTCTCTCTCTCTCTCTCTCTCTCTCTCTCTCTCTCATTGAGGTGGTCCCGCTTGCGGTCTTTCTTCATCTGAATCATCTCTGTCTCCTCGGAGTGTTGCAAGAAGCTGATTGTAGGCCACTTCTTACTTTGTCGAAAGTTGATCTCTCTCTCTCTCTCTCTCTCTCTCTCTCTCTCTCTCTCTCTCTCTCTCTCTCATATAGCAAAACGATGAATTCAATATGTATGTTGTGTGATACATGATAATACAACAAAAAAAACCATGAGAAGCATTTGGGTAATTACATGGACAGAGGCAAAGGCATGCAATATGTTTCCTTTGCTCTCTTCTGCTACTACCGAGTTAAAATTATAACAGGTGGAAATAAGGGCTAGTTAACAAAAAAAAAACTCTTATCAGCAAAGATTTGACATCATTTGGTGTGCAAAGTTGATCTGTGGAGAACGTATTCCGTGAGTAGGCCGACCACAATGCCAAACATCCCTCGGCAGCCTGCCGCTCAACCTTACAATCGAGGAAAGATTGTTGGATTTCCCTAGCGCACTGGCACTAATACTCAACAGTGACAAATGAGGAGGAGGCAGGGGCCGGGGCAAGTAGGTTTGGAGAAGGGGGAGTGTCAGGAGGAGAAGGCCTTGCAAAGAGAGGGGGTTTAGCCTCTCTCACAGGCATGGAGTCTCAGTGGACCATCTGCTTGTGAACTTCTAATGGTGTTGTACATGGGCGAAGATAATCTCCCGGCCGGATTGAAGGCGAAAGAGGACGCCATGGGTGTTGTGCTGTGTTTGTAGGAAGGAAACAGGCAAAGAGATTATTTGCTCCTACATCCACACCATCTCCTGATATCTCTCTCTCTCTCTCTCTCTCTCTCTCTCACACACACACACACACACACACACACACACACACACACACACACACACACAGACACACAAACACACAGGTTGCATCGGTAATTACTAATACATGCACGACAGACTCTGTAGACCCAGCTATGAATGATTCGATTGCATTAAACGCTATCAAAAGTGTGCTCTCATCGGAGAAACAACGAAGCAGAGTTACCTGATCAGGCCCCTGCTTGAGGACCTTAGGCAGCGGGCAAGGTTGATGATGCGGTATTCCATCAAATTGGGCGAAGGATGCAAGCCTGAGGACTCAGGAGTAGCTGAAGCTATGTGAGGTTATGAGGTGTGCTTACTGTGCAGTATACACACCTAGAGGCGAGTACCTAACCAGGAGTGGAGCCAAGCAGAAGAGGTGAAGAGTTGTAGCAGGTAACATTAAAGGTGGATGCAGCAGGGTCCCTAGATAAACTCGTCAGTAGCCGTTATGGGTGCTCTCTACAAAATTGTAAAGGACTTTTCATAACACGGCAATGGGATAGAGAAATGGTCTATAGATAAAAGGAGAAAGGATTCACGCTGCCACGTGTTTGCCACGTGTTTGCAATGGGATAGAGAAATGGTCTATAGATAAAAGGAGAAAGGATTCATGCTGCCACGTGTTTGCAAAGGATTCACGCTGCCACGTGTTTGCAAGTCCTTTACAATTTTGTAGAGAGCACCCATAACGGCTACTGACGAGTTTATCTAGGGACCGTGATGCATCCACCTTTAATGTTACCTACTACAACTCTTCACCTCTTCTGCTTGGCTCCACTCCTGGTTAGGTACTCGCCTCTAGGTGTGTATACTACACAGTAAGCACACCTCACAACCTCACCTAGCTTCAGCTACTCTTGAGTCCTCATGCTTGCATCCTTCGCCCAATTTGGTGGAATACCGCATCATCAACCTTGCCCGCTGCCTCAGGTCCTCAAGCAGGGGCCTGATCAGGCAACTCTGCTTCGTTGTTTCTCCGATGAGAGCACACTTTTAAAAGCGTTTAATGCGATCGAATCATTCATAGATGGGTCTACAGAGTCTGTCGTGCATGTATTAGTAATTACCGATGCAACTTGTGTGTGTGTGTGTGTGTGTGTGTGTGAGAGAGAGAGAGAGAGAGAGAGAGAGAGAGAGAGAGAGAGAGAGAGAGAGAGAGAGAGAGAGAGAGAGAGAGAGAGAGAGAGATCAGGAGATGGTGTGGATGTAGGAGCAAATAATCTCTCTGCGTGTTTCCTTCCTACAAACACAACACAACACCCATGGCGTCCTCTTTCGCCTTCAATCCGTTCGCCTTCAATCCGGCCGGGATATGATCTTCGCCCATGTACAACACCATTAGAAGTTCACAAGCAGATGGTCCACTTAGACTCCGTGCCTGTGAGAGAGGCTAAACCCCCTCTCTTCACAAGGCTTTCTCCTCCTGAAACTCCCCCTTCTCCAAACCTGCTTGCCCCGGCCCCTGCCTCCTCCTCATTGGTCACTGTTGAGTATTAGTGCCAGTGCGCTAGGGAAATCCAACGATCTTTCCATGATTGCAAGGTTGAGGGGCAGGCTGCCGAGGGATGTTTGCCATTGTGGTCGGCCTACTCACGGAATACGTTCGCCACAGATCAACTTTGCACACCAAATGACGTCAAATATTCGTTGATAAGAGTTTTTTTTTTGTTAACTAGCCCTTATTTCCACCTGTTATAATTTTAACTCGGTAGCAGAAGAGAGCAAAGGAAACATATTGCATGCCTTTGCCTCTGTCCATGTAATTACCCAAATGCTTCTCATGGTTTTTTTGTTGTATTATCATGTATCACACAACACACGTATTGAATTCATCGTTTTGCTATATGAGAGAGAGAGAGAGAGAGAGAGAGAGAGAGAGAGAGAGAGAGAGAGAGAGAGAGAGAGACTAGCTTCCCCTAGTCTCTCTATGCGCTTTACCGTTAAGAGACGTTTTGAGTCAAGACTCATAGGATAGACCTATGATATCGCTTAGCATTGTTCCCACTATGTTAAATTAGTCTTGTGTTGTCGCCACAAATGTGGCTCCAACCACTAACGTGGCTCGAGCAAAATTTTCAATAATGTGAGCATATCTATTGTATATGTTAAAAGAACTTCATGAACCCTAGGTGTGGTTGTATCCTTATGCTTATCTGGTTTTTTTTTTTTTTTTCATTATGCTAGATAGGATGGCCACCTCCCTTGTTTGTTGGATTGTTGAATTCAGATGGTTTTTCACAATATGTTGGATAGGGTGGTTTTCTTGTTAGCCAGACGGAAATATTTGGTGTCTCAATGGTGTCTGGATACCATGGCTCTGTTAAAGCATGGCTTTTCCTGTAATTTTTTTTCATTTAAATATATTTCAATTCGCGGTTTGTAGAATTGCTAAGAAAACAAGATGAAAGCTCACTATGGCCTACATAATGCTATTGAAAGGAATTTACTAATAAGAGGGTTTTTGGTGAGAGAAAAAATTTGAGAAAGTGACACTAAAATTTTTAAAAACAAGTGAAAGAGGCACGGTGTCTTTCTAAAAAAACAAGAAAATGATAAAATCATTAGGTTGAGCAAAACTGTAAGCATAACAAAACCACAAATTCAAAATCTTAAACATGACAAGTTCCCAAAATTACAACCATAACATCGACTCCCAAACCATAGGCACAATGGCATGAAGGTTTTCTAACCATAATTAGAACATGACTTGAAAATCACAAAACCATAAACATAACCCACTTGCCATACCATAACCATAACTTGCTTGTCATACCATAACCATAGCATGCTTTTCATACAGTAACCATAACAGCCATACCATCATTGCAAAACCATAAACATAACCTGAATGTCAAACCATAACATGATTGCCAAACCGTATTTGAAAAACCATAAACATAATCTGCTTGCCATATACCATAACCATAACCATAACAAGCTTGCCATACCGTAACCATAACAACCATACCATCATTGCCAAACCATAACCATAACATGATTGCCATACCATCATTGAAAAAATATAACCATAACTTGATTTCCAAACCCTAACCATAGCATGATTGTCATACCATCATTGCAAAACCATAACCATAACTTGATTGCCAAACCATAACCATAACCATAACCTCTATGCCATACCATAACCATAACCATACCATAATTACAAAACCATAAACATAACCTAATTGTCATACCTTAATCATAATCGTAAACGAAAATCAAAACCATAAACATAAGCGTGAAATTTTACATGTATACAATGAATGAGTACAACTGTATCAAGAAGATCACAACTACAAAAAAAATCATATATGGAGGATAACACCTTCATGGTAATGCTTCCCAATCGACGGCCTCTCCCTCCTCCTATATATGGATCAAAAGGGACACAAGTCCATATTTGTACCTATACTTCTCCTCTTGATGTGTTGGAGGGTGCTTCATGGTAACTTCCAGCAAAACTCTAGTTTAATCATAAGATAAATCTTCAAATACTATATACATTTTCAAAATTTTAAAGCATGCGTATAATACTTACAAACTCATGCCAAAGTGTATCGTACCCTTCACTCCCAAGATGCGATGCTCCAACAAACTCCAAACGTGCTCTAAATGCATCCTTCTACTACTAGAATCTGTCAGGATTTTCTTGTTTCTCTTGTGCAATTCCCGCCCACTCCTCTGCGTCCAATCATGCCGGCTTTGGACTGCCATCCCTGTACTTGTCTCTTGCCTATGACCGATGGTGTGTGACATTGTGGCAATCGCATTGTGGAAATTATCAGGCTCAAAATCCAATCATTTAAGACTTGATTGTACCCCTCTATCGGCTTGTACTCTATGTGAATGGCCTCGACGATGTAATTCTTTCTTTTATCATCTTGATTATCCCAAATCTCCATCACATAGTGGAAAAATTGAACTATACAGAGCTGACAAATTCTCTGTCGCATGGCCTTTTTGACCCTATGTGCCACAACAGCCCCATCTTGCTCTTGTACACCTTGCTATGATCATGCTCGTGTGATCCCCAAGGTGTACGTGATGTGCCAATCGTTGAACTATCTACTAAAGAGAGTGGTGGATGCTCTCTCGATGGTGGGGACGCATTGATAGAACCACTACCACAACAACCACCACCTCCAGAACAATGCCTACCTTGTCTCGCAGATGAACCAGGCTTCGATGTAGGGGGCAAACTCGATTGACATGTGGGGCCGGTTGCTGTAGGGGGCATACGAGTCCTAAGCGTAGGGACAATCGTAGTAGGTCTAGAGGAACCAGCTGCCCACCAAAGGTTCTCTGTGTAACTAACCTGCTTTTGTGTGAACTGTGACAGAAAGGAGCCCATCTACTCGGGTGACATGCCGGTCGGAGTGAGAGGAAAACTAAAACTAGGAGAGTAAGTATCATTGTCATCGACCATGGCTACAGATACAATACGTTAGTTTACAAAAGAAAAGCTTAAGCAATGCAAATAACAAAAAATGAAGCTGCAACACAACTCATTCAATCTATTCAGTATTGTAGACTAATTAAAAGAGTTTTACATAAGAGTTCCTACCAAATATCTGTAGTCAATCTCTCATCTTCTATGGAAGATGATGCACCAAATATGTCTATCTCAATCTGTACTTCTACATCTTTGCCATCAAACTCCACTTCTTCGTCTCCACATCAACTTCAGTATTTGAAAGCTCATTTCTACGTTCAGGCATGTGCTCACCACTGACCTCCAGCTCAAAGTTCAAACTTACATCAGCTGTGAACTTTGTTCATCAAGCTCTTTGACCTCAACTTCCAATCCTGCACACACTTTGTGAACACAACATTCACTCTTATCTTTGTGCACTGTTGCATTAGGGCTGTTGGTAATAACTTCGAACCACTTGACATCAAAGATAAAAATATCAAACTTCCTAAAGCTATTCTTCAAGATGTCTTGGATGTAGCCAAAGTATTCAAGCTGGCTAATCTCTATGTTCTCATCCTTGGCACTACTCCTACTTTCTTGGACGAAGTTTGCTCTAACACCATTGTCTGCACTATAAAGTGTCTCCAATGAAACCATAAAGCTCCATATTTGTGATACTGCAGCCACAAAATTGAAACAAACTTAAATGTACTAAAGTAATGTGATCATGTGGATCTCGAAAAGGAAGTTGTGAAAATTTACATGCCAATCACAACCCCTTGATATCTCCTCTTCCTCTTCAATTTTTCAACACTCCAGTCCTCTTTGCCTCTAAGATTGTCGCATCTAGCCACTGCCGAGTTGGAAAGTCAGGCAGTTTCTAAAGATGATCTGTAAAAGGAAGGTTGATAGTGGCACGGTTGCACTTGAATTGCAAGCGATTTGTCAAGCATTGTTTCTTTTCCCCGTTGTATATCTCTAGCCACTTTTACATGATGTTTGCGTTGAGAAGGAAAAATCTCACAAGCTTTTCTTGCATTGTAATATCCATCTTCCTAATGATGCCTTGTCCCTGCGGTTCGTCCCCTGTCACCTTGACATTGACCTTAGTAGTCCAAATTCGGGCATCTCTGGATCAATTGAGCCCAAAAATTCAAGCCATCCTTCGACCATGCTACCTTAGGGACGAGCCCTTTGACGAACGAACCCCTTTAAAGTCTTCATGAATCTCTCCAAGAAGAACATCCACTTGCTATGGAATACCACAACAATTGCACTTTGGCATGCTTAGGATACAATGTATTTACCTGAAAATCTCTATGATGGAGGTGTCAGACCACCCATAGACAGACTGCAGATTAAGCATTACCAAAGCGGTACGGAGAACTGAGATTTTTGCACCATTGTAAAGCGGCATACGTGCAATAGTTTGCATCATCTCACCCTCTATATCGTTTCTATCATGACGTTAATATGGACGGGATGACTTAGGTTGGTTCATAATGTTTCCTTGAATGTTGTCTCCTTCTGGGTTTTCAATGATGGGATCCATGTCAAAGCATGCATCTAACATCTGCCCCATCTCTACACCTTGAAATGTGGAATCGGGTATTGGAGGGGTGGACTCATTTGATGGTTGTTTGTTTGAAAAGTGTCTTCTTTGGAATGAAGTTGAAGCAATTATCTACTTGTAGAGGTTGATCTACTACCTCTAGACCATAAGATTGATAACGCAAGTCTTGTACTTGCTCTATGGGAAAGAGACCATTATTTCATATGTGCTAATCGTAGTTTCTATTTTTTTGGAAGATCTAATGCTTGCAATGCACACAAGGACATGCTATTCTATTGTCCATACTTTATCTACCAATGATACAACAAATCAATAAATCACTCTTGTTATAAGTGCACACCACTAACTACATGACAATACAGGACAACCTCACATTCTCTAGCCATGCTCGATCCCTGTACACCTCGATCTAAAGGTGCACGGAGATCAGGACCACAGGGTAATAATCTCTTCTTTATTGGTCATGACTATACATTAGAGTTTTTGAAGTCTGTGTGCACTATTGAACTTTGATCGCGTTATTCTACATCATTTGTCGAAGTCTATTTGTGTTTTTGAAGTACACAAGTCATTTCTGAATACTGCCACGTTTCTCAAGTCCTTTTGTGGGTTTTCTACTATTTGCCGCTAGCTCTAACAACCTCGCATTCTCTAGCCATGTCCGATCCCCGCACACCTCGGTCTAGAGGTGCATGGAGATTAGGACCACAGGGTAATAATCTCGTCTTTATTGGTCAATGACTATATATTAGGGTTTTTGAAGTCTGTGTGCTATTGAAGTCTGATTACATTATTTTAGTTCGTTTGTGTTTTTAAAGTACACAAGTCATTTCTGAAGACTGGTGTGTTTTTGAAGTCCGTTTCTGGTTTTTCTACTATTTTCCGCCATCTATAATAACCTCACATTCTCTAGCCATGCCCGATACCCGCACACCTTGGGCCTAGAGGTGCACAAAGATCAGGGCCATTGGGTAATAATCTCGTCTTTATTGGTCAATACCTATATATTAGGGTTTGACATACGTCTTTTTTTAAATTTTTTTGCACTTTTAAAGTCTATGTGTGCTATTGAAGTCCAATTGCGTTATTTAACTTTGCTTGTCAAAGTCCTTTTGCGTTTTTTAAGTACACAAGTCAATTCTGAAGACTGTCGTGTTTTTTAAGTCCGTTTACGATTTTTCTACTATTTTTCGCTAGCTCTAACAACCTCACATTCTCTAGCCATGCCCGATCCCCGTACACCTTGGTCTAGAGGTGCACAAAGATCAAGACCACCAGGTAATAATCTCGTCTTTATTGGTCAATGCCTTTATATTAGGGTTTGACATACATCTTTTTTGAAATCTGTTTGCATTTTTGAAGTCTTTGTGTGCTACTGCAACTTGATTGCATTATTTTACTTTGTTTGTTGAAGTCCGTTTGTGTTTTCAAAGTACACAAGTCACTTCTGAAGACTGTTGCATTTCTAAAGTCCTTTTGTAGTTTTTCTACCATTTGCTGCTAGCCCTAACAACTTCACATCTCTAACCATGCCCGATCTCCACACACCTTAGTCTAGAGGTGCACAAAGATCAGGACCACCAGATAATAATCTGACCTTATTTGCCAATGCCTATATATTTGGGTTTGACATTAGTCTGTTTTTGAAATTTGTTTGCGTTTTGTGAATTGAAGTCCAATGGCATTATTTTACTTTGTTTGTCGAAGTCCTTTTGCGATTAACACTGAGCGGCTAGCCCTAAGCGTGTACGCTTCAATGGCCTAAATACGGAGTAGTCCTTCCTAAATGGTAAGCGACTAAATACCTAACCGGTTACCTATAAGCGACAAGCCTTAATAAAATGTTTGAATACCGATTAAACCTACACGACTAGCACTAAGTCTCTAAGTGACTAAATAAGAAAACTAACCGAGCCGCGTGTAGGACTAAGCAAGCTCGGCTAAACGATTCAATATGTAAGCAACTACTAGGTGCTCTAATTAAGCCGCTAACCTTCACTGATCTAAATGCGGACTAGTCCTAAGCAATGAAACCACTTATTACTTAAACGATTAGTGTTAAAGGAATAAACCGAAACCTACAATAAGTCACAATTACAAAAATAGCAATATACTTTTTTAATTTCTAAATTTATTTACACAAAAACAACAAAACTAATTATAGAATAACATAAATCAAAATATATCTTTCTTTTAATGATAAAGTCCATTAAAGGAATTGAGTACGGACGTGTTCGATTTGAGGATGTAGCCTCCGAACCAACTCAGTTTATAAGTGATGCACTTAATCTTCAAGTGCAAGATACTACTATTGCTTCAGAGAGAGAAGAGTCCACCAATCAAGCATCGAGACTCTCTGAGAGTGTATCATGATGCGAGCGGTTTGAGAAGTAAACACCTATTATGGTACTGAAAGCTCGAGAGCTAGCTGCTACAAAGAAGTCTATACAAATGTATGATAGCGTGTTGAGTGGGAGCAGTCTATGCAATTAGAATCTCAGATGTGGTCTATTTGAAAAATATCCTCAAATCTATAAGCACACACACACACACTATGCTACACACATACATACATCTACAAGGAGATTTGAAAAGAAGCTTACCTTGTTGATGGGGAGTAGCCTACGAATGAAAATCTCAACTCCGGCAAGTCGTGAGGTAGCAGATCTGCAGCAAGTGAGGAGAAGGAGGGCAAGAAAGGAAGAGAAGAAAGGAGTGAAATGTGCAAGAAAAACCTGTGGTTCTGTTTCTGCAAAATTCACTGGTACAGGTGCTGCAGGTATGCGCGTAGATATACATGCCAAAAATTTAAAAATTAATTTTTAAAAAACATTGATCTCCCTCCAGATTTACCTACACATATACGAATGCCCGCCATTGACACATGGTTATCTGACGTCAAAATTTAAGCGATCTCTTGTAGTGCTCTAGAGGTCGATAGCGTGAGGTTTTCTTTGAGCAGGAGTATTCTCAAATGTTAAGACACCTTCGATTATACAGGTGGCTCGTGTTCTCCACTACCTATCCTCGCCATAGGAGATGTATCTCATGGGATTTTATCCTTGACGTCGTGTATGGCCGTCTATTGGCAGTGACATTATCAGTTTTTTGATACCGAGTTACTACAGTTGGCACATTCTATGCATTTTTGTGTTGAGTTTTGACTCCTCATACAAAGGAGACTCTGCCGGATTTTTTCGGCGAGTCGTGACTTTCATTGTTGGCACTTTTGAGCCAATTTTGGTTTAGATTTTTCTCCCGATACAAAGGTTACTCTTTCCTAGCTTCTCACCATAGTTTGGAACCTCTCAAACCCTCTTGTCAGTGATGGCTTCTTCTTCAAAAAAGGATGAGTATTTCATCCCCAAGTTCGATGGCTGCAACTTCACCATGTGGAAAGAGCGCATGAAGTATGTTTTGACTAACAAAGGTCTATCAGAACCGCTGAAAGAGCGTGCAGAGGGTGATGGCACAGGCTTAGTGGGAGCTTTTGGATGTGAAATTCATGGCTACTATACGTCTACATCTAGCCAAGTCAGTGTTCTTCACTATCATAGGGAAGATAACAAACAAGTCTCTATGGGATAGCTAAATATTGAAGAGATCAAAGGCAAAGTATGCTAAATATTAAAGAGATCAACGTGGTTGAGTCTCCCATGTCTACCTCTGCAGTAGAGAATGCTCCTCCTCTAGTGATGAATGTTATGCCATTAGTGATTCATGCAGAGGTGACAACACATCACTCAGATGTTCTCATTTTCACTTCGGATCTCACTACATGTGCTTTGGTTGCACAAGATGAGGGTTATGCATAGAATTGGATTCTAAATTTTGGTGCAAGTTTTCATGTCACACCACATAGAGATTGGTTTTTTTCTTATGCGTCCATGCAAGGCATAGTCAACCTTGGTGATTCCTATCAGCTTGACATTGTTGGCATTGGTGATGTGAAGCTTCAGATGCATAGTGGCACTACCTTTGTGTTGCAAAAATTTCACACATGTGCCCAAGATTACAAACAGCATGCTTTCTAGAGGGCAATTGGATGACCGCCATTACACTATAGTATTTGGTAATAGTTCTTGGCTAATCCTCAAAAACAACCTTGTCATGATGAAAGGTTGTAAAAACGGATCGTTGTATTCTACGTTTGTATCAAGTATCAGCGATGAACACTCTATCTATGTTGCCAAGTTGTCATCTACTAAGTTGTGGCATAGCCAGCTGGGGCATATTATCTAGAAGGGAATGAAAAAACTTAAGTGTTTTGGCTACTTAGCTGTGTAGATTACATGGATTTTAAATTGTGTGAGCATTGTCTATACATCAAATAGACTAGGTTGACATCTTTGCCATTAAACAAGAAACCATGCAAACCCCTAGACTTGCTGCACAGTGATTTGTGTGGTCCAATATAAGTTGCATTGTATGTTATACGGTGTACATATACGCTTTAAGCGGACGTATTATACGACATTTATTTTTATTCGGTCGTATTATACGGTGCCAATCAGCAAAACCACCGTATCGTATAATTTATTAGCATTTCAATTGAATAATATTTTGATATATATATATTAGTTAGATCGAAATATTATTCGATCGAAACAAGTTTCTTTATATACCGTGAAAACGGTTTTTGTTGCTCATTCCATTGAGCTCTCTTCTCCTCTTCTCATCTATAGGTGAGCCTCAACAACAAGAAAAATATCAAAAAATCATTTTTAATGTTATAGAAATTTTTAATAAAAATTTAGAGCTTTAAACAAATGTGTTTTTTATGTTTTGGAGTTAAGTCTTTATCTGCTCTGTGTGAAGTATATCTTACACTAAGAGGTAAATTAAGTAGGGTAGTTAATGATTACTTGCATTGTGTAGAGGGAAACTCACACTTGGAAGTGATTCAATAAAAGTAAATCTAGCAGTTATTTGCTTTGTGTTGAACTATGTTCACACTTAGAAGTAACTTAAGCTAAATAGTTACAGTGAGGAGTTACTTGTTGTGTGTTGAACTATGTTCACACCTGGAAAGTAACTTAAGTTAGATTTTATCTAAATGATTGTCTGTCATGTGTAGAGTAGTACTCCACACTACGACAATTCTAGGTAGATTAAATGCATTCTCACACGTAGAAGAGATTTGTAGAAGTAGTGAATTTTGGGAGTACCAACAGGACCCGCCCTGCTCAGTGGCTGTGTGAAAGAAATCGAAGGCATCCACTAAAAACAAGCAGCAAATAAAAACAGGGACATCTATCGAGCACAAGGGCTGCGGCCCCACCTTGGAAACTCCTCTTGGGTGCGTCTTTCACGCAACAAGCATGGCCACTCGGGCCTCATCCCAAGAGAAGCTGACTTTTGCCGGGGTTGTGGCAACACCCCAAAAGATGGACAGCACCACCCGCCTTCAAAATGAAGTCGAAAGACTCCAAAAGGAGAATGATGATCTGAAACAAAGATTGATGGTCATAGAGGCTAGGCTCACCGCAATGGAGAACTCCAAGACGGAAGAGATGGAATAGATGGAAGTCAAGATCAACGAAACAAAAAGAGAGGTGGAGACCTCTCTCACCAAGATAGTCAAGGATCAAGTGCAAGAGGTCATCCTCCACAAGGTCGACAACCGTGTGGTATCCATGCTACTCGAACAACAACAACAAGATGGTCTAGCTCTCAATGTTCACATTGGTGGGCTCCCAAGCAACTGGCAAGGTGATGAGGATCTCAACCACGAGTCCTTTGCCCGTATCCAATCAACAAACCACATGATACAGTGGGACCCAGCCCACAATCAACTCCATTTCACACGAACATCATACTAACCATGCAATCATCACTTCAAGTCCAAGGCGACCGAATCAGACTCCTCGAGAAATCGTGGCTTCTTAAAGACACTAAAATCTAGTCTGCAAAAGACCTCACACACTGCAGGAAAATGGGCAGTTTATTGAGGAAGCAAAGCCATTATCGAGGATTTTTCAAACTCCAAACGGCTCCCTCCCCATCTACCCAGCCTTATGGCTTGGTCCTTCTCTACCTTCTCTTTTCTCTCTCTCACCCCCTCGCCGAACCCTCAAGTCCATAACTGAGATGTATCTTGACAATGTACAAGTTTTGTGTTCGGTCCCCCATAGGTCGTATCTGACCTCCGTTGGACGATAATTCAATCTCTCTCTCTCTCTCTCTCTCTCTCTCTCTCTCTCTCTCTCTCTCTCTGTGGAAGGCACCCTTTGTCTGGGTGATACATACATGCTGTTCTTGATCTCGCACTCTGTGGTAGTGGGCGAGGCCTCTAGAACATCATAGTAAGTGGTAGGGTAGGGGCAAGAGGACACGACTGGGAGCGAGAGGAACGGGCAATGGAAGAAACAGTTGTTGTGCCTCCTGATTGGAATGCACAAAATTTGCAAGTGAGGGGTGGCTCTTCCTCTACAATCCAATCTAAAGCTAATGGGCTTTGCAGCTAGTGCAAATCGATCACAGGTAGATAATGGGGAGAAGCAAGGATGTTGCGAAGCTTCATGAGCCCGTTTGCATGCTTTTGAGAGTTCTCTCTCTCTCTCTCTCTCTCTCTCTCTCTCTCTAACCAAACTCCCTTAGCTCGCCAGCTACGACATCTTGTAGTAGCTAGTGTGGAAAATAGAGGTGGCTAGATTGTAGCTGCAAAGACCTATCCGTGTCCGCATCCTAGGTTGCAGAGGGTGGAATGTTGATTGATATTTGTTGTTTGCTATTTGTCGGCTTTGCTTGCCCTTTGGCTGTGAGATCAAATACAAAGTAGGTTTGCCTCCCCATTGTCAGATGCCACCATCACATCTCTCTTAGGCATTCATATTGAATGGCTAGCTATCTCGGGGGGGGTCACTTAATAATTATGTGACTATCACGTGAGTGCAACAAAAGGATTATTTATTTTCATTTTTTCCTCACATTTTCACAAACAGGACACCATAAAATGAAATTGGGAAAAAAAATTACAAATTGAATTGGAAAAGGTTGTATTTTATTTGTAAAAAATTTACAAATAAGGAGTTTAAAATAGTCCTTGAACACACTATACAAAATTTATACATAGTGACCCCGCTCGAGCTAGCTATTGCTAGCCTTCTTAGAGCTAGCTAGAGTGCACAATCTGACGGCCTCAGGCCACACAACATGTGTAATATGAATTGATGCTATGCAACCTATTGCTCGTAGCCCAAAGGTATTTAAAACCATCACCTTGACTTCTTGGGTAGTAGCCATTGCTCTTCTCTTTTCTCTAGCCTCATTTTGTACATGCAGTCCAAGCCTCGAAAAAAAGTTAGCTAGCCTGAGCACATGAGATTTGTAATTAGATAACTCCAACCGACGACAAAGCACAAATCAGATTTCGCTTGATAGTGGATAAAATTTTAAGCACATACAACAGCTGGCTAGTTGTAGCATCCACCTTTCTTCACATGAGATGCAGCTCTCAGATGCGACAGTTGCAACTCAGCTCCGAGCAGGCTCACCCCTTGGACGGTGACACCTCCATTCTATTTTGCACCTCTCAACCCCCAATAGGTGGAAACCTTGGGATGTACTATGTTAACGCTAGAGTGAGGTGGATGGGCAAAAAAAGTGGGAGGTAGTCTGAGTAGCTCATTGACTTGCACATAGCAAGAGGAGTCCATGGGTGGGGATAGAGTTTGAGGATTGAAGTTGGAATCGGGCAAGGTCTAGATGAAACGTGACACCAAGAGCTGTGAGGAGAATCTCTCTCTCTCTCTCTCTCTCTCTCTCTCTCTCTCTCTCTCTCTCTCTCTCCTCTCTCTCTCTCTCTCTCTCTCTCTCTCCTTCTTCTTATTCGTTGGCATAGGAAGAACTGTCACCGGAGCTTTTGCATTGGATAGGGAGAAGCCAAGAAGCAATTTGCAAATGTCTCCCTACCAAAGGTGTAAGGCATCAAGATGTATGTCGATTCTGGCAAGAACACAACTTTGTCCTCTAATGAAGAGGCAATGTTTGCAGGTTATATGGGTGCTCTCTCTCTCTCTCTCTCTCTCTCTCTCTCTCTCTCTCTCTCTCTCTCTCTCTCTCTCTCTCTCTCTCTCTCTCTGTGACAACCATGTCTTTCATGGCTGCTTCTTCGACCTTCCCAAAGGCATTGCACTTAGATTGTGTTGGCAGGTCTGAGCTAAGAAAATCTACATAGCACCCTCATATGTGGTGCCGTTGCCAAAGGTAACATCGTTGTAGAGCAGCACAATTAGCAGAGCAGCACCAAGAAAGCAACAATATCCGCTACACAAGCAAGCATGGAGAAGAAGAGTGCACTGCCTTGGTTGACATGTATGCCAAATGTGATGCACTTTATAAAGCACAGAAAGTTCTTAGGAGCTTCCTATCTGGGGATGTTGTCTCTTGGAATGCATTGATTGTGGAATACGCCCAACTTGGCCAAGAAATTCTGGGCTGTTTTTGATGGATGCCAAGTGAGGGTGTCTCTCTAGATGCAATCAGTAGAGCA
>NC_140957.1:103563975-103933975 GCF_014529385.1 Adiantum capillus-veneris
AGAAAATTTGGAGCTTCTTCTTGAAGATAAAGATGCTGAGCAAGGCTAAAGACCGACTGGAATGAGGTTGAAGGTGCTGTCTCACTGCTTGCCAAACGACAAAGAAGAAGGGACAAGATGGTAGTAAACACTACAAGTCCTTCCACCTCAACTTCTGACAAAATGGTAAAGCCTACTTTTATCGCTCCTAAGTTTGATGAGTCCATGCTAGATGAGCTTGTGAAGGGAATGCGTGACTTGAAGGTGAAGTTTGCAAAGCTTGAAGAAAAAGGCCAACCATCAGGGCCACTTCCTAGGCAAAGACAACAGCCCAAAGAAGGGTTTGTTAATAGATGTATTTGGTGTGATAGTACAGACCATGTAAGAAGGGATTGTGATGATTTTAGTGATGCTTTGTCAAAAGATGTTGTCTTTTTTAAGGATGGTAAAATCCACTTAAGAGACAGGTCTACCCTTGAGAACTAACTTTGGGAAGGGGGAATGCAAACCTTAGTTGAAGATATGGCAACCAAGCATGCCACCTCTTCAGTTGAGGCAGCTACTTATGGAGTAAAAATTGAACATTTTTGTGATGAAGAGGTGAGTGACCATCATGGTCAAATTTGGCCAAATGTCATGCAATTAGCTAAAAAGGGAAAGCTTACAAAAGAGATTCTACATGAAGCAGGTGATTGCATACGTCTAGAAACAGGATGGAATGATCCAGTGGACTCATTGTCAGTGCATGCCTACATTACAAAATGCCAACAAAATGAGGCAATTGTAGAAGAGAAGCGCAGACGTGAGAATGCTGATGAAGGACCATCAAAAAGAGCTTCTAGAAGTGGGGGAAGAAGCAACTCAATGCCTTCTCAAACACCCTCAACACAAGGAGCATCTCCACCTGAAGTACTCATGGAGGAGTCTACAACAGGAAAGAAGAAAGAGCCAACGAAAGGTAAGACAAAAGGTCCAACTTATAAACTACAATCTGATATTGAGGTTGCTACAGATTTAAAGAAAGTCTTGGAGGAAAGGATCTTGAATAGCAAGATTGAGTTTACTCTGGGAGAAGTTCTTGGCATTGCAAAGCGTGAATTCCATGAGGAGATCATTGACATCATCAAGAGAAAGAGGCAAACCCTTGCTGAAGTTTCTCGTCCACAGGCTGAAGGGGAAACCTCAAAGACACAAGGGATGCAACTGCAAAATAAGGAGAATGATGGAGTTGTGGTAGGATGCTACCAATCTAGTGGAAGAGTGAAGCAAGTGTATTTCTCAAATGATGATGAAGAAGTTGAAGATATTCCTAGGAGTTACTATTCACGAAGTCATTGGGCAAGGGCTACTACAGAAACTTTGGTCAAGGTAGGTGATCTTGAAGAGCCATTTGTTGCCTTGATTGACCATGGTTCAGAAATAAACATAATGTCAAAGAGTCTCTACAACAAGTGCAAATGGCCGATGGACACAGATCATGGCTGGATGGTAAAAGTGGCAAACAATTCATCCGGTGAATTGTATGAAGCATGTCCAGGTGTGAAGGTAACAATAGGTGATGTAAAGATTGACCAAAACTTCTTTGTACAGGATACATCTTCATATCATCTCATCCTTGTACAACCCTACATTGTGGGAGTTCGAATGGAAACAAAGGTAATGGACGATGGTTCAACATATGCTAGAATACGTAGCAAAGATGGTAAACGAGCTGTCCAATTTCTCACAGTCTGTGTAAACCATGAAAGAAATCGTGACAACCTCAGAGAACATCCTCTACCAAAGGTAAGCAAACAGTTTCATGATCATAGAGAAATGATGGGTTTTGGCCAAGTACCATTGTAAAGCGGGATTGCAGTGGTACAAAAAGAAAAAGGGTCTCGCTTGATTAAAAAATAGGTGAAACTTTCTCGATGAGCTCCTTGGTAACAAGGAATGGATCAGTATGTTTTAAAAAACTTGAAGATTTGAAGAGATATGAGAGGCAATATGTGCATAATGTACAAATAGGCATGAAAAAGAGTGGGTTGCTAAAGCCTACTGAAAATGTTTTGGGTTTGTGTGAACAAGTTTCTTTTGTAGATACTATGGGTGAGCTTGATGCTATAATGAGGTCTAGTTTGCATCTTGAAAAGGAATTTGTGGAAGTTTGCTCTATGGAAATGTATCAAGTAATAGAAGCCTTTAAAGAAAGCCAAACAGTTGGCCCAGAAGTCCATGTTGAAACTAAATACAAGAGTGTAGCAAAGAAGGTGAAACGAGTAGCTTCACCCTTACCACCCAACAACAAGGAAAAGATTGAAGAGGCTTCTTTACAACCAAGTTTGCGGAATCCTAAAAAGATCGGGCATACCTTCACAAAGGAGTCCTTTCAAGAGTTGCAGGTTGGTTGCAAGGAGTTTCTAACACAGGAGGAGACAAAGTGCTTCAAAGAAATTCTTTCAAAGCATGGTAAGGCTTTTGCATTTGAGCCACATGAGATAGGATGTGTTGATCCTTATATTGTAGCTCCTATGGTAATTTTCACAATACCTCATGTGCCTTGGAATCTGCGGCCTATTCCGGTTCCAAAGGCTCATTTGCCAAAGTTAGTAGAGCTACTGAATGAGAAAATCAAAATGGGAATCTTGGAGCCTTCTTGTGCTCCATACTCAAACAGGTGGTTCACAGTTCCAAAGAAGAATGGTTCTCTACGCTTCATCCAAGATATGCAACCAGTGAACAAGGTGACAATTAGAAATGTAGGTACAGGTCCAATTGTGGATGAATTTGCATAGGCATTTGCAGGGAGGGCAATCTACTCAATGGGGGATCTCTACTTAGGGTATTATCAATTTCAGCTTGCAATCGAAAGCAGAGACTTGACAACCATGAGGACACCTTTGGGTTTGGTAAGGATGTGTACCTTGCCATAGGGAGCAGCCAACTCGGTTGCACATATGATGAATGGGATGAAGAAGGTCTTACATGACTTTATTCCTCAAATCACAATGTCTTTCATTGATGATTTTCCTATCAAAGGATGTGAAGAAAGTGACAAAGATGAAGCTTTGGATCTCAAGGGATGTCGCAGGTTTGTGGTAAATCACATAAATGATTGTGATAAAATTTTGTCTAGGTTGGAAGAAGTGTCTTACATTGTCACGGAAAAAGTCTATGTTTGGTGTCAAAGAAGTGCTCATTGTGGGGCACATGTGTGGGCCATATGGTAGGAAACCTTGTCCATCAAAGGTAGATGCCATCCAAAGAATGAAAGAAACATGCACTAGCATCACTGAGGTTAGAAGGTTTCTGGGAGCATGTGTCTTCTATGTTATTTGGATTCCACATTATGCACATGTAGCTGATCCTCTTTATCAGCTGCTTAGAAAGAATCAAAAGTTTAAATGGACAGAAGCACATGTAAAATCCATGAAAAAGCTAAAGGAGTTACTCCAATCAGCAACGACTTTGAGAAAGGTAGACTATGAGTGTCAAAGGCCAGTGATTGTGACAGTAGATACCAGTCCTACAGGGATTGGATGGGCAATAGGGCAAGATGACAAAGAAGGACACAGGTATGTGGTAAGATTTGGAGCAAAGGTACTAAGTGCTTGCCAAATAAACTATCCACAGATAAAGAGAGAGTTATGGGGTATGGTTACAGCTTTGAAAAGTGGGAAAGAGTACCTAATTGGTGCATGTGTGGTTGTAGAAACAGATTGTCTACCACTTCTTGGGATGATTACAAGCTGCTCAACACTAGACATTGCTATGTTGCGGTGGATTGCCTACATTAAGTCCTTAAATCCTGAGTTTAAGCACATTGCAGGTAAAGACAATACAGTGGCAGATATGCTATCAAGGGCAAGGTATGAAGATGAGTCGCAAATGATTGATGAGGGAGATGATGTAGGCACAAAATTCTATTCTATCTCTCATGTCAAAGGTAACAATGTCTTCATGACTAATTCACTTGAATTGTTCTTGAAAGATCTTTATGAAGGTGATTGGCTTTGTATTGGAAGGTACTTGAGTACTCTAACAAAACAGGATGATTGGTCTGAACAAGAATTCAAGAGGATACGCAGGAAAGCATATGGGTACTTTTTGAGGGATGGTTACTTGTGGAAGCATCCTAAACAAAAGGGTGCTACCCCACAACGAGTTATATGTAAAAAAGAGACTCAAGTAAAGCTCATGCAAGAGTTTCATGAGAGTCTATGGGCTGGACACAGGGGTGTGTGGGCAACCTTCTCCAAGTTGAAAGAAAAATACTGGTGGAAGGGTATGTATAAAGATGTATCTCAATTTGTAGAGTCATGTGTAATTTGTCAAATGTATTCAAATGTTCGACATCGTGATGGATTGCACCCTACATATCCACTAGCCATGCACTATAAATGGGTTGTGGATCTAGTCACGATGCCTTTAGGACTCTGGCAGATGAGATACTTGGTTCTTGCACGAGAGGACCTAAATAACCAGGTTGAAGGAAGAGCATTCAGAGCTAAGACCACAGAAGCTGTGTGCAAATTCCTTCTTGATGAGGTGATTTTCCGTTATGGTTGTGTGGGAAAAATTACTGCAGATCGAGGTGAACTGGATGCTGAAGAAGCAAGGGAGTTATTTTCTAGATTAGGGATCAAGATTTCTCTTACTACAGCTTACAACCCTGAAGGCAATGGAAAGAGTGAAAGAAGGCATCCTCCTATCATCAAAGCTTTGGCCAAGGCTTGCGAAGGAAGAGTTGGTGAGTGGCCAAAATTGTTACCATATGCTTTATGGGCTGATCGTACAACATATAGCTCAGTAACTAGCTACATGCCTGCGGAGCTAATGCATGGTCAAAAGCTAGTGATGCCGATTCAGGATACAATTCCCACATGGAATGTACTACCTTGGCAAGAGGGGCTTAGTAGGGAAGATCTCCTTGCACTGCATATAAGGTAGCTAGAGATAAGACCTGGAGACATTGAAGCTGCAAAAGAACGACTCAAACATGCAAGGTTGAAAAACAAGGACTATTTTGATAAGCGACATCGACTCAGGAGCAAAGCGATTGACAAAGGTGACTGGGTTTTAGTGTATGATAGTAGCCTTGATAACCAGCACACAGTCATGCATAAGTTCTCAAAAAGATGGTTTGGACCGTATGTTGTAAAGCATGTGCATGAAAATGCTACTTACAGCTTGTCTGAACTAGATGGTACAGAAGTAAAGATTCCCATTGCAGAAAAAAGGATTAAAATGTTTAAGAGAAGAGGAGACAATGATCTAGATAATGTTGATGAGGAAGAAGATAAAAACACAGTTGAAGATCAAAGTGAACATGAAGCTCTGGAATCATCCAGTGAAGAAGAAGGCAAGAAAGATGTACGAGAGGTCTGATCTTACAAAGAGACAATGTGGCACATACCGGAGGATGTGCAGGTTTAGAGGGGGTGGATGTCGTGCTGTGACACGTACATAGTGGGAACGTATGCTACAAGATCTATCTTGTATTTTTTTAGATACATAATTATACTTCCTATAATGTAAATATGCATATTTAAGTATAATAATAAGTTTTCTATCTCATCCTATTATTTTTCTCAAGGGTAACATATCCTTATTTTACCATCAGAAAATACTATGGGAAAAGCATCAATAGCTCCGCCTCTTTAACTTGGGGCAAAAAGCATTGATTCTTTATTTCTACTATTTCATTATCATCTCACACCCTAGCTAGATCCTATATCTAGGGTAAACTCCAATATATATATATTCTATGTATTTTTTATACTTTTCTTATATTTCTTTTTAAATAGCTACTAGGAGAGAATCAAATCCTAGTGGGACACTAGGTGGCATGATTTCAAAGATACACTTATTTTAATGAATTATTGCAAGCATGATTACAAAACTTTGTCAAGGATCAATGTCATGCTTTCATATGGCATCAGGTGTCCTTTGGAATTAAATGAAAGTCTAGGCTAAGGAGACCACATGAAGACTTTTGCTGCCATAAATGGACCCTATTTTGATGAATTTTTTACACAAATTTTCAATCTGAATTGGAAAACTATTTTAAAATGAAAATCGTAGCTAATGAGCTGAAGTTTTTGCCCATATTTTTACTTTTTTATTTGGAGCCACGGTTGAGGAGATATGATAAAAATACTGGACCCCAGTTTGCCCACATCATGCAGGGACAGCTCATTTCCAACTTTTCCAATTCCTGCTCACACTGGCTCCTCTCTTCTTGTGTAAACCCTTGGGGGTTCCCTTCATCTATAAAAGGGGACCTCTTCTTCCTTGGAAGGAACTCAAGCATTCAAGCCATTGATGAGAGGAATTCTCGAGGGAGTGAGTAGTAATGCCTAATTGTACTTAGCCATTAACATAAGCCCAAGCCTACACTTTCTCCTAGAGGGAGACTAGCCATTCTTGCAACAAGCTAACCTTGGAAGATCAACTCTAATCAAAGAAGGTCTTGCACTTGGTGTATCAATCAAAGTGGAATTATCCACTCTTCTTCTCTCTCCCATCAATAATGGTGCCGAAGGGTTTTAAGTAAGATGTGTTCTACATTGACGTTTTCTTGATTTCTTGTTGTTTTCATTTTCCTCTCTAATCCAACATATATATATATATATATATATATATACATATATGTGTATCTAATCTCATCTCCTTAACCAAACCTATCTCTATCATTCTTAGTAATCCATCCTCTCTAGGTTCTCTTGCTATAGGTACATCTCTCCCCGCAGTATCCTTATTGCCTACAGGCAAGAATAGGGCTTAGGAGGGAAAATTCTCATCTCTTCACTTCTCTCATATCTACAGTTTTCACATACTATCCTAGATGAATAACCCACATGATGATCATTTCTATCGCTTTCACTCTGTACGATCTATTAGAATTAACATATGGATTAGCCGTAAAATACACTTTCAACAACGTATAGTGTTTCTCTTCGGCCTTGAAAGGCTCAATGAAATACTTCTATCACCGGATCCCATCATACTACCTCTCATAGACTATAATTTTTCTTTTGATGTAAGCGTAGTTATCTTGCTATGAACCAAGAGGATTTGTACACACAATTAATCTCAATCACTAAACAAATTATATATATTATGGTAAGCACAAAACTACAATTTCAAAGAACAATTCGTAGCCTATTTGGTCAGCCAAGATTGAATGCCATTAACTCATCCATTAACCCTTTCATATTACCCATGATACGATATGACCATAGCCTTGATGTTTTCATCTTCGTATTGTTTTGACATTCTCTTTTGCGTTCTTTCTTTGTGTGTGTGAGTGCAAGAGAGAAAGAGTGGGTCTTCTTTGATTGCACTTCTTTCCAAACCCTATTCTTCATGGCATCTATGGTTTAACTCCTTCATATAGTTTTTGTTGAGTTCTCTCACAAACTCTCACAGCCATAAGCCCGGTGCTTTCCTGGCAAGACCGCAAATTTCTCGACAACGCGCGCAACCAAGAGTCCAGATTTAGAGCATTGTTTTAGGTCCTCGTCGACTCTCTTTTTCCTTGCAAAATCTCTATCGGCCATGGCCTCACGCATACCGCAAGACACACTCTCTCATCGTAGGCTGCATGGAATACACTTATGCCATCGCGAATGACCACTTCACTTGTTGATTGAGCTTTTCAAGATGGATGAGCATGCGAGTAGCATTGTACAGAAGCCAATGCGTTTGTGTCTGCGCATGAGAGAGAGAGAGAGAGAGAGAGAGAGAGAGAGAGGGAGAGAGAGAGTGAGTCATTCCCACTGCCCAGGCTTTGATGGGGAGAGAAAGAGAGAGAGAGAAAGCAACCAGACGTTAAAATCCTCCTCCTCTTCTTCTTCTTCTTCTCCTTCTTCTCATGCGCAGACATGATGGAGCCTCTTTCTCTTAAACTACCCCTCTATTTTGTGGAAATCCCCTAAAATACCCCTCAAATTAAAACATTTCCCAAACCACCAATATTTGTCACAAATTCCCAAAATGCCCTTCAATTTTTCCAAAATACCCCTAGTCGTAGCTTTTCATAAGAAGACTGGATTGTCTATCAATACAATATGCTAAACTAGAATTGGAGTCTGTTAAAAAGGTTGTGGAGATGAATTGCTTCATTATTTTTAGACATAATAATTGCTAGGTAACTGGTGACTAATTGCATGTTAAGCACCCAAAATCGGATCTTAGAGCTCTGTCCCACTTGGCGCCTATAGGGGTTAGGTAGCTGAAGCTCCGTAACTCTAAACGTCACACGCAATTTGTGCAGGGGTTATGGGGGTTCAACACATACGAGTTGCATTACAGCCACTATAAAAAAACAAAAATAGCAAAAACTTGCAGAGCTTTTTTTATGCTCTTGGGGATCACCGACACCTACGAGTCAAAAACCAATCAACCAGCTATTATAGCAATATTGGTTGCATGATCTTCTTCTTTTACCAGTTGCTACCAGTTGGCTCGAACACAAGGTTGTGGGCTCTCTCCCTCTTGCAACGCGCAAAATCGTTGCTCTGTAACCCTTGCAACAACATGGTGGGACAGGGCTCTTAGTTGTCAATATTAAAAACGAAATAAAGATTAGAAAAATAAATACAAGGGTGTTTTGGTATTTTTGAAATTTGGCGGATATTTTAAGATTTTCCACAAATTAGAGGGGTATTTTGGTAATATTCCCAAAAAAAAATCAATTAGATGTCTGCTTCGGAGTGGTTTCAATAAGAAATCTTTTCAAAATAGACGAATTTTTTACAGTTTAACTCCATTTTCTTGAGTTTTCCAAGCGAACTTTCTCTTCTCCCCCTCCCTTTAGCCGGCTGTTTTGATTGTTCAATTCAACTGCTCAAGTGTTAGGTGACACACTTTTCCTGAACACTGATGCACAAACACAAAGAGAGAGAAAGAGAGAGAGAGAGACGTCCAATAGGGTCAGTGTAAGGAAGCTCTAGCTGGCTCTTTTCAATAGATGCAGAGAGAGGGTGGTGCACTTCTAAGAGCGCAACAAGTCCTCGATAATCTTCACGTCCGCCATGTTGTCTCATGGACATTATTTACATCAAGTGTGGTGCACTTCTTAGAGCACAATAAGTCCTCAAGAAGGTCCTTCTCGGTCAGGAAGCTCATGGCTATATTCAGTAGATGCAGAATGAGGGCATCTCTCCAAATGCAATCACGTACACTAGCCCCTTGAAGGCATGTGGCATTACACAAGATGTTGACATGGGAAAAAGAATTCACGACGATAACGTTGGTGACGGGGTCCGCAACTCTAAACGCTACACGCAGTTTCTGCAAGGGTTATGGGGGTTCAACACATTCGGGTTGTGTGTTGCAGCCAAATCAAGTAGTTGTTTTAACAATATTGGTTGTGTGATCTTCTTCTTTTATCAATTGCTACCAATTGGCTTGAACACAAGGTCGTAGGCTCTCTCCATCTTGCAGCGCGCAGACTCATTACTCTGTAACCCTTGCAACAGCATGGTGGGATGGGGCTCTTAATTGTCAATATTCAAAAAGAAATAAAGATTAGAAAAATAAATACAAGGGTGTTTGGTAATTTTTGAAATTTGGGTGGTATTTTGGGACTTTCCACAAATTAGAGGGGTATTTTGGTAGTTTTCTCAAAAAAATTCAATGAGATGTCTGCTTCGGGGTGGTTTCAATAAGAAATATTTTCAAATTAGACGCATTTTTTACAGTTTAAATCCATTTTCTTGAATTTCCCAAGCGGACTTTCTCCTTCTCCCCCTCCCTTCAGTCGGTTTTTTTTATTGTTCAATTCAACTGCTCAAGTCTTAGGTGACACACTTTTCCTGAAACAGTGACGCACAGAGAAGAGAGAGAGAGAGAGAGAGAGAGAGAGAGAGAGAGAGAGAGAGAGGGATTCTCAATAGGGTCAGGGTAAGGATGCTCTACGCTCTTTTGAGTAGATGCAGAGAGAGGGCGGTGCACTTCTTAGAGCGCAACAAGTCCTCGACAATCTTCCTGTCCGCCATGTTGTCTCATGGACATTATTTACGTCAAGTGTGGTGCATTCTTAGAGCACAACAAGTCCTCAACAAGGTTCATGTTGGTTAGGAAGCTCATGGCTATATTCAATAGATGCAGAGAGAGGGTAACTCTCCAAATGCAATCACGTACACTAGCACCTTGAAGGCATGTGGCATTACACAAGATGGTGACATGGGCAAAAGAATTCACGACGATAATGTTGGTCACGGGGTGTTGAAAGAAAACACTTTCTTGGTCGACATGTATGCCAAAAGTGGTGTTCTTCATGAAGCAAAAAAAGTGCTTGAGGAGTAAGGTGGCTTATGTAGACAGTGTTGGCATGCCTAAACACTATCAGAGGTCTTGCCGTTGTACTATTGGTAGAGGGAGCAGGACCCGCCATTGTACTCTCTATGTTTCTATCTCAGATTGAAGGTGAAGTGGGACAAAATGATTGGTAGGCCATTTTGGAACACTATGTATGTATGATTTTTTACCTTCAACTTTATAAGAAAGGTGAATTTAAAATTATCAAATTACTCTAAGCCTCTGGTGAGAGAGAGAGAGAGAGAGAGAGAGAGAGAGAGAGAACTTTTCTTGATCTATTTTTATGAAATTTATCAAGAGCGAGGGGTTTGAGAGTAAGAGGGGCTATGACGCCACCGAAGGCGGCTCTTAATTGTCAATATTAAAAAAGAAATAAAAATTAGAAAAGTAAATACAAGGGTGTTTTGGTAATTTTTGAAATCTGGCGGGTATTTTGGGATTTTCCACAAATAGAGGAGGTAATTTTCCCGGAAAAAAAACAATTAGATGTTTGCTTCAAGGTGGTTTCAATAAGAAATCTTTTCAAAATAGACGAATTTTTTACAGTTTAACTCCATTTTCTTGAGTTTTCCAAGCGAACTTTTTCCTTTCTCCCCCTCCCTTTAGCCGGCTGTTTTGATTGTCCGATTCAACTCCTCAAGTCTTAGGTGACGCACTTTTCCTGAACATTGACGCACACACACAAAGAGAGAGAGAGAGAGAGAGAGAGAGAGAGAGAGAGAGAGAGAGAGAGAGAGAGAGAGAGGTTTAATAGGGTCAATGTAAGGAAGCTCTAGCTGGCTCTTTTCAATAGATGTAGAGAGAGGGCGGTGCACTTCTCAGAGCGCAACAAGTCCTCAACAATCTTCCTATCCGCCATGTTGTCTCATGGACATTATTTACATCAACTGTGGTGCACTTCTTAGAGCACAATAAGTCCTCAACAAGGTTCTTGTCGGTCAGGAAGCTCATGGCTATATTTAGTACATGCAGAACGAGGGCATCTCTCCAAATGCAATCATGTACACTAGCACCTTGAAGGCATGTGGCATTACACAAGATGCTGACATGGGCAAAATAATTCACGACGATAATGTTGGTGACGGGGTTCGCAACTCTTAACATTACACGCAGTTTGTCTAATTACTCTAAGCCTATGGCAAGAGGGGATGCAAAAGCGAGAGAGAGAGAGGGAGAGAGATTTTCTTAATCTGTTTTTATGAAATTTATCAAGAGCGAGGGGTTTTAGACTCGGCGGCGCCATTTCACTAGTATGAATTGAATGAAATGTTTACTTTTTAAGTCTCTTGGAGGCCCAAGGGACATATGAAATGTTTACTTATGTACTTCTTTTGTATGCTAAGGCCCAAGGGGCATAAATATCCAATACAAAAGAATAAGGTAAAGAATGGTAAAATTCAAACAAGAAATTGAAGCACGGGAGTGGGTTGAAAGCATGTCCCCCATAGTCTCATCTCTAAAATGGGGGACATGCTAGAGAGATAAGAAGAAGTTGTAAAGTTGTAGTAACAGTTTCGAGAGACCTCAATGAGTCTTGCACTCAAGCCATGTTGTTTAAAAGGAGTTAGTCGTATATCTCCCAAAACTTGATCCCTAGAGTAGGGCTCGAACTAGTGAGCGAAGAGAAGTTTTAACGTGGTGAAACAATCCCCAAAGACCTAAAAGCTCTATTTGTCTCTCTTGAACTTGAGACTTGTTGTTCGAAAGGATCTCTCGGACCAAAGAAGAGAGAGAGGGCCCTGGTGACAGAGAGCCCGATAGAAAGGTTACTCCTCTCTCAGAATCCAGTCTCTCTCTCCCTCTCTCCCTCTCTCCCGGGACGAGGAGGGGGAGAGAGGGAGGGAGCGGGGAGTGCCGCACTATATTAGAACCAAAGCAGCGAGAGAGAGAGAGAGAGAGAGAGAGAGAGAGAGAGAGAGAGAGAGAGAGAGAGAGAGAGAGAGAGAGGGAGGGAGAGAGGGGGGTACTTAGCACTGCACTAGCAGCAGAGAGAGAGAGAGAGAGAGAGAGAGAGAGAGAGAGAGAGAGATGGGGACCGTAGCAGAGGAGGCCAAGAGCTTCATCTCCACGCTCAAGAACGGGCCCTCCCATGATCTCACCACCGACTTGGCTGTGTAAGTAAGCCCTCCCACTACTCATTGTTACCTTATCTTGCTGCATTAACACTTCTCTTTACCTTGATTACCTAAGATCGATTTAATGAAAGGAGCAAGGCCAGCTATGCCATGTGCCCACATGTGATTGGCTTGGTAAATGAGAGTGGAGAGAGAGAGAGAGAGAGGAAGAGAGAGAGTGAAGAAAGCAATGGCAATGGTTTTTTTTAAAATAGACCGAAAAACAAGCGGCCAGCCCGCAATTTATAGCAGCTAGCTGATTGCCGAGAGAGAGAGAGAGAGAGAGAGAGAGAGAGAGAGAGAGAGAGAGAGAGAGAGAGAGAGAGAGAGAGAGAGAGAGAGAGAGAGAGAGAGAGAGAGAGAGAGAGAGAGAGAGAGAGACGCAGATAGAGAGCAAGCAGTTGACATGCAGAGGTGACATAGAGAAGAGGCAGAGGCAATTGACGTGCAGAGGTGATGTAGAGCAGAGGTAGAGGCAATTGACGTGCAGAGGTGACGTAGAGTAGAGGTAAATTATTTTAATTCGTTTGCTTTGCTTTTCCATGATGCTGCACAACAAAGACACTTCTCCATCGCCATCTTCTTCAGCACATATCTTCATCACTCCAGGTCGGGGAGAGGGAGAGAGAGGGGACTACTGCTGCAAAACGTCATCACTCCAGGCCGAGCCTATTAATATAGAATCTGCAGGCTCAGCCGTTGCGTGAATCGTCATGAGGCAGCTCGCATAGAGAGAGGACTATTGCTGCTCTCTACTGTTGCACAACGTAATCACTCCAGGCCGGGCCTTTTATTATAGAATCTGCAGGCTCAGCCCTTGCGTGAATCGTCATGAGGCATGACTCCAAGCCGAAGAGAAAAAATAAAAGACTGTTGCATTTTGGCTCAGTGCAGGCCAGAGAACACTAGCTCACAGCATTTTGGCTCACTCCATGCCACAGAGAGAGAGAGAGAGAGAGAGAGAGAGAGAGAGAGAGAGAGAGAGAGAGAGAGAGAGAGAGAGAGAGAGAGAGAGAGAGAGAGAGAGAGAGAGAGAGAGAGAGAGAGAGACTACAGTTTGAGACGCAAGATACTGATATACACACAAAAATCAAGGTAAAAATATCCACGCTGCAGTCTGGGACTCAAGATGCTAATATAGACACAAAAACAAGGTAAAAAAATTAACGATGATATTGTTCGTCTAAGGCTCCTGAAAAGGGATGCTGTGTCGACAAAAATTGTTAATCTGGCTGCTAAAAAGGGATGTTGTGCCTCTCTTTAGATGCAACCTTTGAATTCATCTAGCTATACGCAAGATGCTGATGCGAAGCAAGGGCCTCTGTCCATATGCAATCACCTACGCATGCATCTTGAAGGAATGTGACTCTACGCAAGATGTTGATATGTGCTTAAAAATTTACTCTGATATTATAAGTGAGGGATTGTTGTAAAACATTGTTGTGCTTGGCAATGTCTTCATCGATATGTATGCCAAATGCGGCGCACTTTGTAAACCCCTTTATCGAGAATGCCGTCTCTTGGAGTGCATTGATTGCGGGATATGTCGGAGAGAGAGAGAGAGAGAGAGAGAGAGAGAGAGAGAGAGAGAGAGAGAGAGAGAGAGAGAGAGAGAGAGAGAGAGAGAGAGAGAGAGAGAGAGAGAGAGAGAGAGCTATGATGAGAACCTAATACAATCCTTGTCTAAGCCAATGTTTGGGTTAAAAAAAAGAAAAAGAGAGATACAAGGCCGCAATCACCTACGCGTGCATCTGAAAGGCATGCGCATTGTGTACGCAAGATGCTGATATGGACACACAAATTCTTGATGATATTGTTAGTCTGAGGCTACTAAAAAGAGATGTAGTGCTAGGCACTGCCTTGGTCACTGTGTATTCCAAATGCGGTGCACTTGAGAAAGAACAAAAAAGTGCTTAAGGATCTTTTTATCCGGAATGTTTTCTCTTGGAGTGCATTGTTTGCGGGATGCGTGTAACAGGAGTAGGCCAAAAAGCTCAAGGCTATTTTCAGTGGATGCAAAGCAAGGGCCTCTCTCTAGATGCAATCACATACGCATGCATCTTGACCTTCTGTACCAAGGCACTAGGATTCATGCTGATATTCACGATAGTGGGTAGCTTGAAACGAATGCATACTTGGAAACATGTTGGTCAATTTATATGTCAAGTGTTGTCATTGCGGAACAAGTCTTTGACAAGCTTACCGTATGGGACATCGTCTTGTGGAACGCATTGATTGCAGGATATGCTCAACAGAGATGCAATCAGCTATGCATGCATCTTGAAGGCTTGTGGCTCTACCCCAGATGTTGATATGGGCTTAAATATTTGCTATGAAATTGTTAGCCAAGGGCTGTCCCTTGGCAATGCCTTGCTCCACACACACACATTTTCTCGCGCAACACCCCCAAGCAAGCAGCAATAAAGGCTAGACAAGAAAAATTGGAGAGCAAGAGACTGAGTCTTTCTTTTGTGAGCTCACTTAAAGACTGTGCTAAGGAGAAGTTATGTACCAAGGCAGTAGCATCCCTGCTGATATTTGCGATTGTGGGTTACTTGAAAAGAATGCATACTTGGGGAAAATGTTGGTCAATATGTATGTCAAGTGCGGTGCATCTATCAAGTCTTTGACAAGGTTAGTGTGCGGGATGTCATCTTGTGGAATGTAGTGATCGCAGGATATGCCCAGACAAGGCTAGGAAGCTGTGGGCTGTTTTCAGCTGGTGCGTAGCAAGGGCCTATCTCTAGACACGTGCATCTTAAAGGCATGCACATTGTGGCTCTACGCAAGATGCTGATATAGACACAAAAATTCACGATGATATTGCTAGTCTAAGGCTGCTGAAAAAGGATGTTATGCCAACCTGTTTTTAGTAGAGGGCCTCTCTCCAGATGCAATCCCCTATGTATGAATTCATGTGGCTCCATGCAAGATGCTGATGCAAAACGAGGACCTCTGCCCCATATGCAATCACCTACGCATGCATCTTGAAGGAATGTGACTCTATGCAAGATGTTGATATGGGCTTAAAAATTTACTCTGATATTATTAGTGAGGGGCTGTTGCAAAAGATTGTTGTGCTTGGCAATGCCTTAGTCGATATGTATGCCAAATGTGATGCGCTTTGTAAAGCACAAAAAGTTCTTGAGGACCTTCTATCCAGAATGTCGTCTCTTGGAGTGCATTGATTGCGGGATATGCACAACAAACGTAGGGCCAGAGAGCTCCAGGTTGATTTCAGCGGCGGATGAAAAGCGAGGACTTCTCTCGAGGTGCAGTCATATACGTGTGCATCTCGAAGGCATATGGCTCTACAAGATACAGATATGGGCATAAAAATTCTTGCTAGTATTGTTACTCAAGGGCTGTTGAAAAAGGATATTGTGCTTGACAATGCCTTGGTTGGCATGTTTGCTAAATGTGGTGCCCTTAAGAGAGCACAAAAAGTGCTCGAGGAGATTTCTGTTTGGAGTGTGGACTCTTGGAATGCAATGATTTAAGGATTTGCCACACAGAGGTAGGGCCAAAAAGCTCCAATCTATTTTCAGCAGATGCGAAGCAAGGGTCTCTCTCCAAATACAATCACTTAAGTATGCATCTTGAAAGCATGTGGCTCTACGTAAAATGCTAATGTGGGCACAAAAATTCACAATTGTATTGCTAGTTAGAGGCAGCTAGTGAAAAAAGACGTCGTACCTTGCACTGCCTTGCTCGATATGTATGCCAAACATTGATTGTGGGATACTCACAATAAGAGCAAGGATAGAAATCTCTATGCTATTTTCAACGGATGCAAAGTGAAGGCCTTTGTCCATATGAAATCACCTACGCGTGCATCTTGAAGGCATGTGGCTCTATGCAGGATGCTGATATGGGCTTCAAAATTCACTCTATATCGTTAGTCTCGGGTTGTTGCAAAAAAATGTCATGCTTCACAATGCCTTGGTCGATTTGTAAGCCAAATCTGGTGTACTTTAGGGAGCACACAAAGTGCTCGAGGACATTCCTATCTAGATTGTCGTCTCATGGAGTGCAATGATTACGGGATATGCGCAACGAAAGCATGTTGAAGGAATGTGGCTCTACGCAAGATGATGATATGTGCATAAAAATTCACATTGATATTGTTACTTAGGGAATTCTGAAAAAAAATATCCTTCTTGGCATTGCCTTGGTTGATATGTATGCCAAATTTGGTGCACTTCAGAAAGCACATAAAGTGCTTGAGGAGATTTCTGTTTGGAACATCCTCTCTTGGACTGTATGGATTGTGGGATATGCACAACAGGACCAGGTCAAAAATCTTTATGCTGTTTTCAGCTGATGCAAATTGAGGGCCTCTCTCCTGATGCAATCACACACGTGTACATCTTGAAAGCATGTGGCTCTATGCAATGTTGGTATGGACATAAAAATTCATGCTGATATTGTTAGTGAGGAGTCATTGAAAAAGATGTTGTGCTTGGAAATGCCTTGATTGACATGTTTGCTATATGTGGTGCAGTTTAGAGAGCACTAGAACTTCTTGAAAATCTTTCCGTCCAGAGCTAGAATGCAGCGATTGCAAGATTTGCCCCACAGGGACAGTTTTTGGCTATTGCAAAACGATGGCCTCTCTCCTGATTGTTGCAGGATTTGTTCCACAAGGGCGACGCCAGAACCTCTAGGTTGTTTTCAGTAGATGTAAATTGAGGGCTCTTGGAGAAAGATGTCGTGCTTGGCCATGTTTTGATCAATATGTATGCCAGATGGGGTGCCCCAAAGACTGTGAGTTTGTGTATGTGTATGTGTGTGAGCTTATGGACGGACAATCCAGCAGATTCAACCTACCCTAAGACAACGGACATGAAAAGCAATGCAGGTAATGGTAGGCATGATAGAAAAATTGAATGTGATAATCAACATGTTGGAAGAAGTTGGGGAAGGGATGACGATGACACAACACATACTGGTGGGAAGGTGATGCAACAATGCAAGGGAGGTCTAGCAACCGATCCATCCAACATTGTGCTTCAATGTAGACGACCAACAACAAAGGTACACTTATATTTCGTGTTTTGATTTCCTCTTTTGTGATCTCAAAAGTTCTTAGATTACATCCTGTATAAAATAAAGCAATGAATTTATATCAATTTTATTGAAAAGATTTTAGATGAAGGTGGCAAAGACTTGTTATGCCCAACAAAGGGACATATGGAGAATACACCAACACATGGCAACGTGGAATAATACATGTCTTTATAAAACATCGGTAATGAGTTCTCCTTGTATAATTATAATATTTTAACAATAAAAAGTCCTTCCGACACCGGAGGAGAAGCATAAGTCCCCCTTCAACATTGGAGGGGATGAAAGTGGCGGGGGAAGGGCAGGTTCCCTATGGTATCTTTATAAATGTGGAGAATGGTGCCAACTCCACACCATACATACGTATGGTTTTTTCTTCTTTTTACGGACACAAGCATCACAAATGCACGAAATGCATCTTGTTTCGTTTTTATTATAGTATGGAAATGTTTACATCCATAATCTTTTCATGCAAAATCTCATTTGTGATGCGAGGTCATAGAGTTTTTGGTGAAAGCTTTGAGGAGAGATGCTATTGAATCATCATCACGAGCTATGACATGCGGTAAAATCCACACCACTATCACTTTTTTACTTCTTATCATTTACTATATACATAGTGAAGTAATCAAGGCAAACTAGTTCTTCTTTGTGGGTGCGCGAGAGCAGCTATGAAGGACTGCACACTCTTCACGGTGGAGATGAGAGCAGTAGGAAGCAACACTACGATTCCATGGTCTCCCCCTCATTTCATTTCATTGCGTTTCGCTTCACATTGTTAACGTTTTCCATTTCATTTGATTTCATGTATCTTGAATTCAGGTGAATTTCTATTACGATGTAGCCACTGCCTTCTACGAGTATGCGTGGGGCCCATCCTTCCACTTTGCAAGCAGGTAATGTGTGTGTGTGTGTGTGAATGAGAATGAGAGAGAGAGAGAGAGAGAGAGAGAGAGAGAGAGAGAGAGAGAGAGAGTCAATGTACGTAGGATAGCAAAATCACCATCAAAACTATATTGATTGCACAAATTTTTAGTACCAGAATTTTGGACTCTGCAGTAGCAGGTCTTGAGATCAAGACTCGTGGGTAGGTATAAGAGGTCTCTTGGAATCTCTTGAGAATGTTCCTACAACTTAAGTCATAAAAGGAAATGCCAATTGTCTCCATCTTGATAATGTGCTCATTTGTGCTTGTGATTTTATGTGCCAGCGGAGCTTTAATAACTGGACTGAACAATGACGACAAGCAAATCAAGAGAGGCATTGTAAGTGCATAAGATATAAAAGTTTGCTGCATTAAAGAAGACCAACTTTTGTATTGTAATGGCATGCCCCTTCATACACCTAGCAAACAAAAACTTCCTTATTGGCGAGCACTTTCATCATGTGAAGTTGGTAACTAGGTATAATTGCTTATAAACACTTTCTTCCAAGTATAATTGCTATTTTTTCTCGATGGTCAGTTGTTGAATCAGCAATTTGGTTTCAACCACTTGTGTGATTTCTTAAAGGTAAGACTTAGAAAGTGTTCATGCTTATGAATGAGAAGTTTGAGCAATTATGTAACATGAGGAAGAAAACAATGAATCATGAATACAAGCACACAATGACAATATTCTAACTAGGCAAATAAACACACCAAGTAGTTGCAAAAAGCTAAAGAAGTTAAGCAATTGAGCATTGTCAAGTGTGCTTTTAGGCGGACTTCATGAAAATTCCAATGCCAGATAACTCTTACGATGCGATCTACAACCTTGAGGCTCTTGTTGCCATGCACCGCATTTGGTAATGAATATATGTCTTCATGGAATGATGCCTTATTCAAATCATTTTTCTAAAATATCTATATCTACAATAAAAGAGAAAGGTGTCGGAACCTAACAGGTCAAATATCATAGATTGACCGTTCACTCATGGTTTCATTTTTTTTAAAAAAATTTCCATAGTTTATGTATATGAACTGTCACTAATTGCCAAACCTAGTCAAAATATTCAATTGTCCTTTCATTTTTTGTATAGCTAGATCTCATAACTAGGAGTTTCCTTAAACCCAAGATACTACTCTTGATCATGTGCAACAAAAAGTCATAATATTTGTTTTCTTTGCCAACGAAGTAATAAGGCCATTTGAGCAATATACATCAAACTTGTGAAGTTTGTGTGTATTATATTTTCAAACATTATGAAAAGGGGCACTACGTACATTCATAATAAATGTACCAAGAAACCTCAGGCTCGTGTCGAGCCTTGAGGGATCGCGTGAAACAAAAAAAACGACAATGCTTAAGATAAAGGTGAGACATAAGCTATGAACCCTAGCGCCCCCCCCCCCCCCCCCCCAAGTGAAGAGAATAAGTGAGAAGATGAAAAGACAAGGTGAATCCCCCCTTCCAAAGATGCCAAATATGGATGCAAGATGGACCAATTAGAGGGCAGGTTTCAAAGCTAAAGACCTCCCCATATAAAAAGTCAATTTTTAATCAAATGAGACACAAGCTATGAACCCTTATCCAATGGTAGCGATCATGACTATAAGGATTGTCTGATTCCACTCATCTGAGTTCTTTCTTTTTCTAATGGCAAAAAGAACTACCTCCCTGCTTTCTTCGTAATCTTTGTGAAGCTAATGTCATTCTTGAAAACCTTGTGGTTCCTGGCCTTCCAAGTGTGTTGAAAGAAGCAGAATCTAACAATCTGTGTATAGATTAGAAGCGTTTGGCTTTTCATCACCTTCCCTCCTAAGAACAAATCATTCTTGAAAAATTATATCTTCCAAGTCCTTTGGATCCATTTACATAACTTGCATGCCATGCCTCTAATTGCTTGGTACTCCTTGAATAAGTGAGCGGGGTTCTCACTTGCTGTTTTGCACCCCGAGCACCTATTTGAGCTAATATCCCTAGCTAGAATCTTGACTCCAACCGACATAGTGTCCCCAAATCACCTTCCACAAGAAGGTTTTCATCGAGAGCGGCCATTGTGGATTCCAAATGTTTGCCGCTATCTCCACATATCTAGATTTCGCCCATTACTTATCCCGCTGCTTGTTGAAGGGGAAAACCAATCGGTCTACATCATTAGGATGTGGTAGATGTTCTTGGTTTGCAGGTTGAAAAAATGTCTGCATTTGGGCCATTTATTTTAAGGATGTCAACAAGCTATGCATTAATCTTGGTGTCATTTATAGCTTCAAATCTCTTTTGAAGGTTTCTCTCTACAAGGAGTTATATCGAATGTTAAAGCCTGGCCAATATCTAGCTGGATGTGATTGGTGTATGACAAAGCATTATGATCCAGAATCTTCACTACACAGAACTATTAAGGTTGTTTGAAGGTTTAAACATGGGCATATCATTCCATCTGGAAGTGTTTAAGTTTAATCCTAGATTTTGTGCAATGAATAAGAGTACTTGAGTAGACACGTTTTACGTAAGTATAAACCTCTAATTGTGATTTCTTTGGAGAGTGCAGGCTTAGATTGAGTATGATAATGGACTACCAGACATACCCACTACCGTTGAATATATACAAGCTTTGAAAGATGCAGGATTTCAAGTAATTGCATGCATATCAAGGCTAAGTATATTTTGCCTTTTTAGATATTGTTGAAAGAAAAAGATCCAAAAATGTGCTAGCACCTTGTGAACACAAATATACAATTGCTATAAAATTGTGTTCCAAGATAAGAGGAATTCTACTCATTGTGATAATTTTTAAGATGCCACAGACCTACATATAAGGATACAAAGCTTCAAATTATAAGCCTTAGGATATTACACACTGCATTGGTGACCGCTATTCCTATCGCTTGTACTACCCATCAACACTCTCTAGCTAGGAACTGGGCTTTGAGTGGCATAAACATGCAACCATTTCCTTGCTAGCAGCTACATAGGCTCCATAGTTCGAAGGGCTTTTGGATGAAGTTCTAAGGCTAGCCATTCTTTTTCATCAATCATTTTTTTCCTTCACCTGTCAATTTCATTTCTTCCAGTTATTCACAATAGACTATGCACATCTCCTCTGCCCCATCATATGCTTGCCATATGAAAATGGGCTAGCTACCACATTTATGACAAGTTCCCAATTTTCAAATGGTGATGGGTAAGCTCCCTGATTGAAATTATATTTTGAAATAACTAGTCATGTTTTATATTTTTATCACACTTTCTTTGCCATCTAGGGATCACATATATAGAAAGTGAATTCTAATTAGATACATCAAAATATAATCTTTTTTCAATAACTAACACCTTCGACTTTATACATATGGAGGATTTGGCGCAGTTCTCAGTAGCATTATCCTTATAAAAGTATTGTATGTTTATAACAATATTTTGATTATAAACCATGCAATGGTATTGGATCTAAAATTATGACAACATTCTTATACATCTAGACATGAAATCATTGATCCCGGACAAAAAGTCGAAACAATATATATCTAATCATAGAAACACATGTACCCACCACGATAAAATTCTAGCATAATGCACACCTTTCCATGGTTTATTATATATGAAGAAAAAGATTTTGATTAAATATATGAAGAAAAGGTTTTGATTAAATATAATAGTCTATCATCCTGGTTTTTCGTTGGCCTCATGAAATTTCATTGAGAAGAAGGGCTTACAGATTAACCAAGGCGATATGAATTCCATATGTGTAAGCAATCCTCGTTCTAGGGTAAGTGGGTGTACTTGCTGCATAGATGATAAAGATATAGTCATGTAAGATGGATTTGGTTTCAAATATGGTTTCTTATACCTTAAGTTAGAGCTTTTCCCCTGAAATGGCTCTATAAGACTGAAAGTAAAGGGAACCTGTAATTCAAATACATTTTTGTTAAGAAAGGGGTACTATTTATAAATTTTAATCAACATTTTTAGAGGAATAGAACAAATGTGTCTTATAACCCCAACACCTTTTTTTTTTTTGCCAAACTCACAATAGTGATTGGATATATACTCCAAGCCATGGCATCAACCAACAACCTAGTCACAAAAAGTCAGATACATCAGCTGTGATAAACAATGCCACCGTATGTCACCCACAACAAAGGGAAACTTAGATGGGCTTGGGGTTGTCACCAAGGAGAGAGCCCTGCCACATCGTACACCCCTTTGATCGCCAAACCAATGCAAAAGAACATAACGGTGTAAAGGGAAGCAGCATCACTTTTTTTTCTTCTTTCTTTTAAGCAGACTTAGGCCCGTGTCACATTGGGGCAGGCAAATGCGGTCCAAGCTGAGATGGGGCACCGTTATTCGCTGGAGAAAAAAAGCGAAGTTGGCAGCGAGGTATTGTCAGAGGGGCGGCCTACCTTGCCCGGCCATCTTCCCAAAGGGGTGGACAACTGAAAAAGTGAAGGCGAGAGAGCGCAAGAGAGGTCTTGAACTCCGTCCTGCAGCGTGAACGGCGCTCGTCAAACCACTTGGCTGATGCCTGTTCGCTAAATTTTAAAGCGAACATTACAGTATTGACCCAGTGTGACATGAAAAGGCTGCCACTGCCTGGAAAATCCCCATGGCCGCTCGTCCTAGTGTGACACGGGACTTATAGTGTTGGTCGTAGATCCAGAGACACTTACAACATGGCTAATGAGGTCCAATTTCTGGCCCTCAAATCCATCAACATTAGTGTCGGACTGGATGGATTCATTGGTCATCCGAGTCTCTATGGTGGGACCCAACAAGCGACTCTAGTTTCTCTTGCATCTGTTAACCCTCACGGCTCACAGACACCCTATTACCTACGACGGATGTTGTAACCTACGGCGGACATTGTTTTATTTATTTGGTAGAGTCAGGTACCGGGCTTGTCAGTCCAATAGGAAAAGGGTAAGAGTGATCGCCGATGAGAGGCGCACTCTAACTGTAACATTCAAGGGATTAGTTGGCTAAGCATAGGCACCCAAGTGTGAATGCGGCGAGCTCATATAAAAGTCAACTAAACCTAAAATTCACTCATTCTCTCATTTGTGCAATAGAAGAGTGCTCTTGCTCCATCTCCATCTCCATTTTCTTCTTCTTCACCTCCTTGTGTGTGTGTGTATGAGAGAGAGAGAGAGAGAGAGAGAGAGAGAGAGAGAGAGAGAGTGGACGATCGAGCATTACGAAGGCACGACGGCAGCGGCAAAGCGGTTGAGCACGGCGAAGCGGCGGCTCCTTCTTCTTTGCGGCGAGGAATCCTCCACGAAGCAAGCGTAGAGCGGTGAGTGACACACCATCGCCTTCTTTGAGCTTACTAGTTTAGGCTTGTTGTGTGCTTGGAGCCATTTGTGGCTCGCACACGGTGTATTGGCAAGTTCCTTGCATTGACATGTGCGACATACGCGCACATTTTTGGCGCCGCTGCCGGGGAATGCCATACATGAAGCTCGAGTAGCACTCTGTGCTTCTCCGTGGTGCAATTTCTATTGTAGGAAAGGTAAAGAAGGAGTGTGTGTGTGTGTTAAGAAGAGAGATTTGGTGTTATACTGTGTGTTTTTTTTGTTAATGGAGTTTTTAAAGGTTCTGTGTTTATTCTCTGTGTATTAAGGTAGTTAGTTTTCTTTGTTAATAGAGATTTCAAAGGTTTTGTGTTTATTCTCTATGTATTAAGGTAGTTAGTTTTCTGTGTACAATAAGTAGGAAGTAGATTAGTGAGAGTTAATAGAGTATGTTAGTGTGTAACAGTAGGTGTATTAGTTAGAAGTAGGTAGATAGAGCGTGTGTGTGCTCTCGCGCAGGCCGCGGCGGCCTTATCGTTAAAAATAATAAAAAATTAAATTAAAAAAATTAAATTAAAAAATAAAATTAAAAATTTTAAAGGTAGGACCGGGATCGGGAATATCTCCTAGATCCAATCCCAGACTCAAGCCCAAGCTCACGCTCAGGCCTAGGTCTCAGTCGCCTTTTAAAAAAACGAATAGCTTCACACGTAGCTAAAAATCGATTTTTTGAGGACCAACGGAACGTCAGATGCCCGAAAATTGTACTGTAAAGCACACAGCGACCCTTTTAAGTGATACGCTCGTTTCGAGCTATCACAAACTTCAATAAAAAAAATAAAACATTAAAAAACATTCAAAAAACATCAAAAACAAAAAAAAATCAAGTAGAAAACGGGGTGCAAAACACCCACAAAACAAAGCAAGTAACCTTTGAGGGTACTTGCCGACACTTGTAGGGCACCCAAAGCACATTTATCTATGCTTTGGTCGTGTGCTAGAGTCCGAATAACTAGCTAGTGCTTCGATTTACGGGGGTACTCACTATCCTTCCATGCTAGGGTCTATGCCCTCGGCGGGGACCCAAGGTAGTGCAACCCAAGACCCAAATATAGCGGCTAGCGACTTTTCCTCTGACTTCGATATTATGGAAGAGCATCTTACACAAAGCCCCGGGGGAACAAATGAAACCGTACCTAGCTGGGCCCAACAACCTAGAACTAGTGTTTTTAGCCGTTTGATGGAAACTTTAGTAGAGCTACGCGCTCTGAACCTACGGCTAGTGAAGTAAACGAAGGGGGTGGGGAAGTAGAATCACCATTCACATCTCCTGTAGACCCCACACTCCCTCAGAGTGTCCACGTGGACATTCTACCTACCTCATTTAATGAGGGCCCTACCGAGCTACCACCTTCCAAAGTCGCCTCTAAGGTAGCGGTGACTAAAAGTCAAAACACGGGAAGCAACATTGCATCCACCTCACGGCAACCCTCTAGTACACCAAGTTTGGACGGGGTATTTCTCAATGAAAATTGGGAATATGACCTACACACGGAGACTTTGACCGACCTATACATGGGCTACACATACCATGTGGGTTGGTTAGAAGTTGTATAATCTACATCTAGTGCCACTAGTCTAGAGGAACAACAACACATGATCTGCAATGTCATCCATACGATTATCCAGTCTGAGAGGCAAAATCGAGGAATAAACATACCTTCGACGGGTGCTATGCTATTTTTAGACACGGGCAAAGGGAAACAACCCACTCTATCACAAATGGAGACTCCCCCAGTGAGTCCCATCGATCCCCCATATGTTGTTTCACCAGGGATCTCAATGCAATCTGAGCCCACAAGTGATAGCTTTACTTTTCCAAGTCTAGCTCATCTTTCCCTTGATGACACCATGGCTACCATGCCTACCCCAATGATGGGCATGCCAAGAAACACGCCATGGACCTCGTTTGTTAGTAAAGCACCGCTACATGGTAGCTCAATGCCTGCAATAGTACCTACAAGTGCGAACCAATCGTATGCACCTATGGGTCCACGTACTCATGTAGTCCCTACCCCTCCCATTGTTTCAACTACCTATGCTCCACAACCACAATACACAAGTTCTTATTTCCATGGGACTATACCGGCTAGCATTAGCATGTCACATCCGACGTCTGCTATGCCTAGGGCCACTCATATGAACTATGGACCACCACATGGCACAACATCATACCCAACGTGGAACCCAAGGGCTTCCTATGCGCCAAGCCCAATGCCAATACCTAATCCACATGTAGTCTCTGGAGCACCTTTACCCACGGTACCTGCTCACTTAGGTGACTTGGCAACATTTGCTCAAGCTATTGGTCGATCTATTGCTGAGAATATGCGTAACACGCCTAATAGAGAGCCTATAAGTAAGGCAGTACAAATAGCCAAGCTCACACAAAAATTTAGTGGAGACGGGGATGTGAGAAAGCATATCGAAGTGTTTGAACAAATATGCGATTCTCTAGGAGAACACAATGACCTACATAAGAGAAATGCTTTAAGCCTAACCTTCAGTGGAAAGGCTGGGGATTGGTATAGAACCCTAAGGGTGGAAGAAAAAACGATTTACCCTACTCTTAGGAGACTGTTCTTAAAAGAATACATACGAGAGGGAGTGCTTTGGGGTGTAGCCTCTCAGCTCCAAAAAGCCCAACGAGAGGAAGGAGAGTCGGTGAGAGACTTTATAAGTCGCTTGAAGCATTTGAATTCTCGTTGTAATCTAAATGAGCGCTTCAACAATAACCAATTGCTTGATAGATTCATTAGGGGATTACGACATGAGGATATCTACAATGGCCTAGTCATTAGAGGTATCACCACTTGGGAAGCAGTCACCACCAATGCAATCCAATTGGAGGATAATTTAATGATTCAAGGAGAAAGAGTGTCTGTTGAGCCTAAATCTATTAGCTCACAAGCATCGGGGCATCAGCCAATGACCCTAAAGCCTATTTCTAGGGAGCCAAAGATATCTGAGATGACTTTAGCAGATCTTACCAAGGCTATTCAAGAGAGTCTTAGAGACAATCGTGCTCCGCAGAACAATCATATGTATCCAAGAAGGGAGCAACAATGGTGCTTAGTATGCTATGGACCGCATAGTACCAGTGAATGCCCTACTTTTAGAGTAAAATTCAATGGGAACGGCAATGCATTTGGAAGGTATGGTCATCAAGCTAAGGATTGCATAGTATTTAAGCGCGTGATGGCCAATACACCAACCTTAGCATGGACCAACACACCTCGAGTGCCTGCATTGATGCCGGCCCCACCTATTGAACAAACATCACAACATATGGTCCCTAGGGCCCAAAATTTTGTTCAAACAACACCCTTACCACCCCCAGTGCTAGGACCGCAACCACCACATCCAAGAATCACTTCTATGAATCAAGTGGGTTGTGAGTCATCTATTTCTTGTTTGGAAGGCTATGAGGAAGATATAGATCCTAATATCGCCTATGGGATGGATGTGTTTGAAGAAAGTCCACAATACTACATGGAGGACTATTGGGGACAAGTCAAACCTGTATATGGCAAGTAGCTGTTCTTGCGGCAAGAGGCCAAAATATAAATTACACCGCTAAGAGACCACCTCTTCAATGCTATGAGTGTGGAGGTCCACATCGTGAAGCCGAGTGTCCTATTAGGCTACAAAAGAACGCCACACTAATGCAAACCAATCAAGCAAGCACGTCTACAATGCCGATACTCATGTGTAATCGATGTGGCATAGATCATTTGATTGCCCAATGTCCAAATAATCCAAATGCACGGAAGATCACACCATTAAACTTGATTGAAGTTACCGAGGAGCCATCACCAAGTACACCCGTGGTACCAGTAAACGTACTCACACAATTGATGCTCCAAAAACAAAATTATATTCTTGAGGAAAGAGACACGACATCAATTGCCCAATCTCAGAAAAAGAAGAAAACACGAAGAAAGAGATCTCAGAAAGCAGCGAAGTCAGACCCCAGTTCAAAGACCAACATAGGGACTGGTGATGACCCCGTATATATGAACGACGCTGAAGAAGATTCTAATTCAGGTGAAACCATGGAGACCAAAACGACCACTAACATAGAAACCAACAAGGAAGATCTTCATGAGCCACAATGGCCAGGATCCAAAAAGAAGATAGGAACTTACCCAAACCCTACAGAGGAGATTGAGCGAGTCAAGCAAGTAAGGAGTTTGGTAGAAGATACCCAAAGGGATCTAGAACCAGCACCTAGGAAGATCCAGATTATAGACATCGTGTTCCCTACGCAACAACAACCTCACCAAGTCCACAGACCCTTGGACATACCTAGTGTCATCCAAGAAGAAGGTGACTTAAAGTCATGGGAAAGTGGGCGTACTCACTTCTTGATGGAAAGAATGTTTACAGAGGGACTACCTGATCCTATCGAAGAAATGGAGATCCCATCTTCCCCACGTCAAGGGACTCAAGGCCAAAAGGTGCCGTTAAACATTGCCAAATTGATGGATTTCATGTCTTCAGAAGTTAGAACCACCATCATGTCCAAACTATATAAAGACCCCAAGCTAGTCTCAGCCCTTCGAGCCTTCCTCAATGGAGAACTGAAGTTTGGGCTACCACAATTTGCACAGATGGATGGAGCTGGGGAGATGCCAATAGAGGAGGAAGACATAGATCCACAACCGAACCTAGATGAGAACCTTGTTATAGAAATACCTGTTAACAAGTTGGGACAATACTTTGAGGGTGATGAATCTAATGCGACTATACCAATCACTACTAAGGGATTAACTGTGAAGGAAATCCTTGATGGTGGCGCTGGGGTTAGCATGGCGACTAAAAATGGCTGGGAAACTATGGGAAGACCTCACCTTGCGACCACAACCATAGTAGTGAAGATGGCCAATGGGTCTATTGTTAAACCTATTAGGATGCTAGAAGATCTCAAGATCAAGGTCTTTGGACATAAAATAAGGATTACCTTTATTGTTATGGATTTCTCCAAACACACTATGGAATTGGAGATGATCTTAGGATGTCCTTTCATGAGGGAAGCAAAAATGGTGCATGACTGGTCTAAAAACCATGTCTACTTGCAGTTCCAAGATTCTGTCATTCGAGTGGATCTTGTGACGGGTCGAGCACATCCTCTAGGAAACAGTTTTATAATTGATCATAGATCTGACACCACAGTTCACTCGGCCCCATTGCAGTATTGTTACACGTGTAAAGCGGACAGTGATGTTGGGGAAGATTCTCCTTATATGGATATACTACCTGGGATGACTGAGTCGGACAATGTGGATTCGGTCCACCTAGAAGCAACCATAGATACTTGGGGAAATAGGGGGACGACCTGGGTAACACCTAAGGGGGATGAAATACCACCACTTATACCCTTAAACATGCTAGAAGCAATGCATATAGCTTCTGATGATCTACAAGATGAAAGTTTGACTGTCATTGAAACCAGTAGCGCCTCACAAGACTATAGCCCACACGATTTGGGGTCAGAATCATCAGTTGAAATTGACTCTGAGGACAAAGAATCTGAGCTAAATCTTAGTGAAAATGTAGGGACAAACCATTCAGTGCCCAGTGGTAACCTAGATGATAATCTATCCAAGGGAGCAGAAGACACAAGTAGTGATTCATCTAGTGAGTCTTCACTAGAAATCGACCGTAATCGAGAATTAAACAAGAAGAGTAAGAGATATAAGAGGCGACAATATCGAGCAAATGTGCGTGCTAGAATAAATGAAAAGAAATCTATCGCAGAATGGCTTAATTATATAGGGGCATGTGATGCTCATCGAAAGTTGGTAGATAACTAGGGTGAATACCTTCAAAGCATTATGTGGTGTAGTCCACAACCCATTGACATCGCACAACTAGGGGCTACAGATAAGCCAAAGTTGAGCCGTACCGTAAGGAGACGAGAAAATCGAGAGTTAGCTCAACAAAAAAAGGAATCAGAAGTTAAAACACAGTCCATAGAACAACATGACCCCACAGACTTACACCCTGCACCTGAACATTTTAAATCCTATACCATAGAGGAACGTAAGGTTGTGTATACAAAGGCTCAAAGAAAACCTATCGATGGTAGCAATGGAGTGTATGATGGTCCAGTGATAGTTAAGGAAATAGAGTTAGCAAACCCAGGAGAAGAGTCTAAACCTGTCTTCATTGCCCAAGATCTGACAGCGACTAAGGAATGTGTACTTAAAGAAATTCTAAAGGAATTCAGGGATATATTTGCCTGGACTTATCATGATATGAAAGGTGTTCCACCTCTTGTGGTGCAGCACACAATCCCCATGAATAGCATGGCTAAACCAGTTCAGCAACGACCCTACCCAATGAATCCTAAATATGTAAAGATCGTTCAAGAAGAGATTGAAAAGCTTGTGGAATGTGGATTCATATACCCTATTGAGCACTTAGAATGGGTGTCTCCAATAGTGATTGTGCCAAAGAAGAATGGGAAACTCAGAGTGTGCGTGGATCTCAAGAAGGTCAATGCCGCCACTAGGAGGGACCATTACCCCTTGCCATATTGAGAACATGTGCTTGAAAGAGTTGCAAGAAAGGAAGCTTATAGCTTTTCAGATGGGTACTCTGGCTACAATCAAACCACAATTACGGTGGAGGAAGAAGCTAAAACAGCCTTTATAACCGAATTTGGAGTGTTCGCATTTCGTGTTATGGCTTTTGGCTTAACCAATGCCCGGGCTACCTTTCAAAGATTAATAAACACTGCTTTTAGAGAATATTTGAGGGAGTTTTGTGAAGCTTTCTTAGATGACCTTTGTGTTTATTCCTCTTGGAAAGAACATCTATCATGCTTACGAAAAGTGTTTGAGAAGTGTAGATTGTATCGCATCTCCTTAACACTAGAATGGTAACATGACACTTTTATGTCCTTGGACACTTTTGTGTCCTGTTAAGTGACCATTTTGCTTGAATTATTTGAAGAGTATGAAAATGAATTTCTAGGTGCTATATATCCACAAAGTTTCCTTATGAGCTGAAAAAAATTAGCATTTTTTTTGGAGTATCAATCTCACCATTAACCTTACTCTTGCACAACATTTTTGAACCTAAACTGTGTGAAAAACCGGGTCCTGTTTTTGGCTTTTTTTCAATTTTTGGCAACTATACCACTCTAAACTTCATGTTTGTGAATTTTAGATGGCTAGAGGTTAAGACTTCATAGTTCTCAACATGTTTTGATGCTTGTAGGGAGAGCTAAGTGTTAAAATTGAAAGTTATGACCAACTTACAAGAATTGCATAATCCTGTTTTTGGCCCACATTAGCACTTTTATGATTTTTTTGGTGGATTTCTTGATATCCAAATTCAATTTTGATTGTGTAAGTGTAATGTATAACATAAAGCTAATCTTCCTTGAGTTTTGGGAGACCTAATATGCTATATAGCATAGTATATGATGATGGTTGAGTTTTTTGATTGCTGAAGAATACAATACATTTTAGAGTAGCAAGTATAACTTTCTCAATATTGCTAGTTTCTTAGGCCAATTGTGTTTATTTTGTAGATAGTACCCATATCTAATCATAGACTACAAACTTGGCTAGATATTGAGTAGTTTCTATGGGTTTCTAGAGGTCATAATGCTAAACCCAGTTTCTTCATGTTTGTTGTATTTAGCACTTTATCATTGCCCCCGAAGTTCCAATTGTAAGAGATCCATTATCCTTTTGACACGCTCCATGGCTCCTTTTCAATCCAAAGGCCCAAAGGGAACTAAGAAAACATGTATATAGTATCTGTATTGAGCGTGACTATAGAAACTTTGATGATAGGTCCGCAGAATGGAAAAAATGTAACTTTTTTGTACCTATTTTTTTTGCCCAAAAAAAAATTAATGAGGTTAAATCAACCATATGTTTTGTTCACCAACCTATTGAAGTTAACGGGGCATTTTATCTCATGTCCTACAAAAATCCCCACTCTTATTTATATGCAATCAACCATAAGAAATTGTTGTTTTGGAAAAAATGCACTGGTCCATCAACTTTGGAGGCTTGTAGTGACCAAGGGATGAGAAAAATTACAAGTTTCTCATTTTTTCCATATGTAGTAGTTATTGAACAATAAGCTCATGAAAGGAGTTTTCAAAATGAGTGGATCTACTATGGTTTTGAAATTTTTTCCCAAAACCCTAAAAGGATACTTTTATGTCCAATTAGGTTACCATTCTAGTGTTAAACCCTTTCAAGTGCCAATTTTGGGTTAAACATGGAGTCATTTTAGGGCAAATAGTGTCCAAAAATGGGATTTCTACAGATGAGAGCAAAATTAAAGCCATTGCTGAATTGCCACCACCTACAAACTATAAAGGAGTTCAAAGGTTCATGGGCCATGTTGGTTATTACCGACGGTTTATTTTAAACTTTTCCGAGATAGCTCGTCCTTTGTACAAGCTTCTTATTGAGTTCCAATGGACTACGCAGTGTGACCATGCTTATGAGTCATTGAAAAAGACCTTGACTAGTGCTCCTATTCTACGAGTGCCCGATTGGAATGTAATTTTTCATGTATATATTGATGCATCGAACTTTTCTATTGGGTGTGTTCTAGCTCAACCAGGAGAACATAAACTGGACTACCCCATTAGCTTTGCAAGTCGTCAGTTGAATGATGCCGAAAGAAACTACACCACTACAGAGTGAGAAGGTTTAGGTATGATTTATGCAGTGCAGAAATTTCGCTACTACCTTCTGGCCAACAAGTTTGTGTTCTATGTTGATCATCAAGCCTTGTTGTATCTAGTAAATAAACCTTGTTCCACGGGAAGAATCACACGATGGTTGTTAATTCTCCTTGAGTTGATTTTACCATTGTGGTTAGACCTGGTAAAAGACATGTCATGGCTGATCATTTGTCTCGCATACCCAATGGTGAAGCCCCTACTGGAGTCGATGATGAATTGCCTGATACTTCTCTATTCCTAGTCGAAACCATACCTGAATGGAGTGAGAAGATTGTGAAATTTCTAGTTAATGGTTTTCCACCCAAAGAGCTTCATAAGGACATAGCTCGAAAACTGTTAAAAGAATGTGAACCTTACACTCTCATTGCAGGAAGTCTCTACAGGCTATGGAAGGATGATATTCTTAGACGTTGTGCTCATGAGGATGAGTATTTATACATACTGCAAGAAGCCCACATGGGTATAGCCGCAGGACATTTCTCAGGGGAACTAACAGCTAGAAAGGTGTTGCAATTAGGCTATTGGTGGTCAACCTTATTTAAGGATGCATCACTTTTTGCAAAAGGATGTGATGAATGCCAACGTTACAAGACCACACAACAAAAGGATAGGATGCCCTTACATCTTGTTAAAGTGACTCAACCATTTGAAAAATGGGGTTTAGACTTTGTAGGCCCAATTAGTTTGGCAGCTCGTAGCACTCAATCTCGATATATTGTCGTTGCCACTGACTATGTGACAAAGTGGGCGGAAGCCAGGGCAACACGTAAGGCCGATGCAAGGTCAACTGCCAAGTTTCTCTTTGAGAACATTGTTACAAGATTTGGTTGTCCCTTTGAGATTGTGAGTGACAATGGTACTCATTTTATAAATGGAGTAATAAAAGAACTCACTACCCACTTTATGATAGCTCACCATAAATCCACACCTTATTATCCACAAGAAAATGGCCAAGTTGAGAGCACCAATAAGACCTTAATCTCTATCTTAACCAAAACGGTGGAAGCTCATCGCACAGATTGGGATTTAAAGCTTACATGGGCTCTATGGGCTAATCGTACTGCGTATAAAGTTGCCATTAACTGCACACCATTCAAGATGGTGTATGGCCAAGAAGCGGTTATGCCATGGGAGTTTGTCGTTCCTAGTCTTCGAGTAGCTTCTCAAGAAGGTTGGGATGGTAACCCCTTAGTTGAGCGATTATATATCCTTGAAAGGCTAGATGAAGAGGGCAATTAGCTGTGAAAAATGCACTTGTGGAGAAAGATAGGAGGAAGAAATGGTTTGACCGTCATCTAAAGAACAAAGATATCAATGTTGGTGATAAAGTCCTTATGTATGGAGTGCGTAACGAAAAGAAAAAGTTGAAATATGCGGGGAAAGGACCATATAGAGTATGTGAGATCACCCAACAAGGAACCATTCGTGTGGAGACTCTTGATGGAGTTGAAACCATTGGATTCCTCAATGGGAGAAAATTTAAAAGATACTATGATCCTTTAAGCCAAGAGGAGTTGCGTGAAATCCATACAAAAAAGACAGCCAAGGCACAAATAGAATTGACGAAGATATAAGCTCAAGTTGAGGCTAAGGAGCGACAACAACGTATAAGACGAAAATGAGAGGCTAACCTTGGAGTCACACATGCATTCCGCGTTGAAATCGACGAGGATTGGTTGGACTCTGACACACCTCTACGATACCCTATTGAGCTAAATAGAACCTATGGAAAAGTGCTATATAACGCCTTATTGGACACGGGTGCTAAATATAATCTGCTATCATATAGGGTGTGGTGTCAGTTACGGAAGCCACCTCTATCTGAGAGTATTATCCAAGTCAAGGGTGTCAACAAGAAAAAAACTACGGTTTTTGGAATCTGACACACTTCTGTTAGTTATGACAATAGGGTTGTAGCTCAAGACTTTTTAGTCATGCCTGTTGGAACTATGGAGGGTAATATAAACCTAGGACGCACGTGGATGATAGCCACCAAATGCACTATTGATTGGGGGACTGAGGGTGTCACAACGCAAAAACAAACTCTTATCCCTACCACTCAAGCCATAGTCCCTGAGATATTGCGTAAGCTATGAACCCTTATCCAATGGTAGCGATCATGACTATAAGGATTGTCTGATTCCACTCATCTGAGTTCTTTCTTTTTCTAATGGCAAAAAGAACTACCTCCCTGCTTTCTTCGTAATCTTTGTGAAGCTAATGTCATTCTTGAAAACCTTGTGGTTTCTGGCCTTCCAAGTGTGTTGAAAGAAGCAGAATCTAACAATCTGTGTATAGATTAGAAGCGTTTGGCTTTTCATCACCTTCCCTCCTAAGAACAAATCATTCTTGAAAAATTATATCTTCCAAGTCCTTTGGATCCATTTACATAACTTGCATGCCATGCCTCTAATTGCTTGGTACTCCTTGAATAAGTGAGCGGGGTTCTCACTTGCTGTTTTGCACCCCGAGCACCTATTTGAGCTAATATCCCTAGCTGGAATCTTGACTCCAACCGACATAGTGTCCCCAAATCACCTTCCACAAGAAGGTTTTCATCAAGAGCGGCCATTGTGGATTCCAAATGTTTGCCGCTATCTCCACATATCTAGATTTCACCCATTACTTATCCCACTGCTTGTTGAAGGGGAAAACCAATCGGTCTACATCATTAGGATGTGGTAGATGTTCTTGGTTTGCAGGTTGAAAAAATGTCTCCATTTGGGCCATTTATTTTAAGGATGTCAACAAGCTATGCATTAATCTTGGTGTCATTTATAACTTCAAATCTCTTTTGAAGGTTTCTCTCTACAAGGAGTTATATCGAATGTTAAAGCCTGGCCAATATCTAGCTGGATGTGATTGGTGTATGACAAAGCATTATGATCCAGAATCTTCACTACACAGAACTATTAAGGTTGTTTGAAGGTTTAAACATGGGCATATCATTCCATCTGGAAGTGTTTAAGTTTAATCCTAGATTTTGTGCAATGAATAAGAGTACTTGAGTAGACACGTTTTACGTAAGTATAAACCTCTAATTGTGATTTCTTTGGAGAGTGCAGGCTGAGATTGAGTATGGTAATGGACTACCAGACATACCCACTACCGTTGAATATATACAAGCTTTGAAAGATGCAGGATTTCAAGTAATTGCATGCATATCAAGGCTAAGTATATTTTGCCTTTTTAGATATTGTTGAAAGAAAAAGATCCAAAAATGTGCTAGAACCTTGTGAACACAAATATACAATTGCTATAAAATTGTGTTCCAAGATAAGAGGAATTCTACTCATTGTGATAATTTTTAAGATGCCACAGACCTACATATAAGGATACAAAGCTTCAAATTATAAGCCTTAGGATATTACACACTGCATTGGTGACCGCTATTCCTATCGCTTGTACTACCCATCAACACTCTCTAGCTAGGAACTGGGCTTTGAGTGGCATAAACATGCAACCATTTCCTTGCTAGCAGCTACATAGGCTCCATAGTTCGAAGGGCTTTTGGATGAAGTTCTAAGGCTAGCCATTCTTTTTCATCAATCATTTTTTTCCTTCACCTGTCAATTTCATTTCTTCCAGTTATTCACAATAGACTATGCACATCTCCTCTGCCCCATCATCTGCTTGCCATATGAAAATGGGCTAGCTACCACATTTATGACAAGCTCCCAATTTTCAAATGGTGATGGGTAAGCTCCCTGATTGAAATTATATTTTGAAATAACTAGTCATGTTTTATATTTTTATCACACTTTCTTTGCCATCTAGGGATCACATATATAGAAAGTGAATTCTAATTAGATACATCAAAATATAATCTTTTTTCAATAACTAACACCTTCGACTTTATACATATGGAGGATTTGGCGCAGTTCTCAGTAGAATTATCCTTATAAAAGTATGGTATGTTTATAACAATATTTTGATTATAAACCATGCAATGGTATTGGATCTAAAATTATGACAACATTCTTATACATCTAGACGTGAAATCATTGATCCCGGACAAAAAGTCGAAACATATATCTAATCATAGAAACACATGTACCCACCACGATAGAATTCTAGCATAATGCACACCTTTCCATGGTTTATTATATATGAAGAAAAAGATTTTGATTAAATATATGAAGAAAAGGTTTTGATTAAATATAATAGTCTATCATCCTGGTTTTTCGTTGGCCTCATGAAATTTCATTGAGAAGAAGGGCTTACAGATTAACCAAGGCGATATGAATTCCATATGTGTAAGCAATCCTCGTTCTAGGGTAAGTGGGTGTAATTGCTGCATAGATGATAAAGATATAGTCATGTAAGATGGCTTTGGTTTCAAATATGGTTTCTTATACCTTAAGGTAGAGCTTTTCCCCTGAAATGGCTCTATAAGACTGAAACTAAAGGGAACCTGTAATTCAAATACATTTTTGTTAAGAAAGGGGTACTATTTATAAATTTTAATCAACATTTTTAGAGGAATAGAACAAATGTGTCTTATAACCCCAACACCTTTTGTTTTTGCCAAACTCACAATAGTGATTGGATATATACTCCAAGCCATGGCATCAACCAACAACCTAGTCACAAAAAGTCAGATACATCAGTTGTGATAAACAATGCCACCGTATGTCACCCACAACAAAGGGAAACTTAGATGGGCTTGGGGTTGTCACCAAGGAGAGAGCCCTGCCACATCGTACACCCCTTTGATCGCCAAACCAATGCAAAAGAACATAACAGTGTAAAGGGAAGCAGCATCACTTTTTTTTCTTCTTTCTTTTAAGCAGACTTAGGCCCGTGTCACACTGGGGCAGGCAAATGCGGTCCAAGCTGAGATGGGGCACCGTTATTCGTTGGAGAAAAAAAGCGAAGTTGGCAGCGAGGTATTGTCAGAGCGGCGGCCTCCCTTGCCCGGCCATCTTCCCAAAGGGGTGGACAACTGAAAAAGTGAAGGCGAGAGAGCGCAAGAGAGGCCTTGAACTCCATCCTGCAGCGTGAAACCCTATTACCTACGATGGACGTTGTAACCTACGACGGACATTGTATTATTTATTTGGTAGAGACAGGTACCAGGCTTGTTGGTCCAATAGGAAAAGGGTAAGAGTGATCGCCGATGAGAGGCGCACTCTAACTGGAACATTCAAGGGATTAGTTGGCTAAGCATGGGTGCCCAAGTGTGAATGGGGCGAGCTCATATAAAAGTCAACTAAACCTAAAATTCACTCATTCTCTTATTTGTGCAATAGAAGAGTGCTCTTGCTCCATCTCCATCTCCATTTTCTTCTTCTTCACCTCCTTGTGTGTGTGTGTGTGTATGTGTGAGAGAGAGAGAGAGTGTGTGTGTGTGGGCGATCGAGCATTACGAAGGCACGACGGCGGCGGCGAAGCGGTTGAGCGCGGCGAAGCGGCGACTCCTTCTTCTTCGCGGCGAGGAATCCTCCACGAAGCAAGCGTAGAGCAGTGAGTGACACACCATCGCCTTCTTTGAGCTTACTAGTTTAGGCTTGTTGTGTGCTTGGAGCCATTTGTGGCTTGCACACGGTGTATCGGCAAGTTCCTTGCATTGACACGTGCGACATACGCGCACATTTTTGGCGTTGTTGCCGGGGAATGCCATACATGAAGCTCGAGTAGCACTTTGTGCTTCTCCGTGGTGCAATTTCTATTGTAGGAAAGGTAAAGAAGGAGTGTGTGTGTGTTAAGAAGAGAGATTTGGTGTCATACTGTGTGTTTTTTTTGTTAATGGAGTTTTTAAAGATTCTGTGTTTATTCTCTGTGTATTAAGGTAGTTAGTTTTCTTTGTTAATAGAGATATCAAAGGTTTCGTGTTTATTCTCTGTGTATTAAGCTAGTTAGTTTTCTGTGTACAATAAGTAGGAAGTAGATTAGTGAGAGTTAATAGCGTGTGTTAGTGTGTAAGAGTAGGTGTATTAGTTAGAAGTAGGTAGATAGAGTGTGTGTGTGCTCTCGCGCAGGCTGCGGCGGCTTTATCCTTTAAAAAAAAAAATTAAAAATAAAAATAAAAATTTCAAAGGTATGATCGGGATCGGGAATATCTCTTAGATCCAATCCCAGACCCAAGCCCAAGCTCACACTTAGGCCTAGGCCTCGGTCACCTTTAAAAAAAACGAATTTTAGCTTCACACGTAGCTAAAAATCGATTTTTTGAGGACCAACGGAACGTCAGATGCCCGAAAATTGTGTTGTAAAGCACACAGCGACCCTTTAAGTGATACGCTCGTTTCGAGCTATCACACACTTCAATTAAAAAAAATCAAACATTAAAAAACATTCAAAAAACATCAAAAACAAGAAAAAATCAAGTAGAAAACGTGGTGCAAAACACCCACAAAACAAAGAAAGTAACCTTTGAGGGTACTTGCTGACACTTGTAGGGCACCCAAAGCACATGTATCTACGCTCTGGTCGTGTGTTAGAGTCCGAACAACTAGCTAGTGATTCGATTTACAGGGGTACTCAGTATCCTTCCATGCTAGGGTCTACGCCCTCGGCGGGGATCCAAGGTAGTGCAACCCAAGACCCAAATATAGCGGCTAGCGACTCTTCCTCTGACTTCGATATTATGGAAGAGCATCTTACACAAAGCCCCGGGGGAACAAATGAAACCGTACCTAGCTGGGCCCAACAACCTGGAACTAGTGTTTTTAGCCGTTTGATGGAAACTTTTAGTAGAGCTACACACTCTGAAGCTACGGCTAGTGAAGTAAACGAAGGGGGTGGGGAAGTAGAATCACCATTCACATCTCCTGTAGACCCCACACTCCCTCAGAGTGTCCACGTGGAAAATCTACCTATCTCATTTAATGAGGGCGCTACCGAGCTACCACCTTCCAAAGTCGCCTCTAAGGTAGCGGTGACTAAAAGTCAAAACACGGGAAGCAACATTGCATCCACCTCACGGCAACCCTCTAGTACACCAAGTTTGGAGGGGGTATTTCTCAATGAAAATTGGGAATATGACCTACACACGGAGACTTTGACCGACCTATACATGGGCTACACATACCATGTGGGTTGGTTAGAAGTTGTACAATCTACATCTAGTGCCACTAGTGTAGAGGAACAATAACACATGATCTGCAATGTCATCCATACGATTATCCAGTCCGAGAGGCAAAATCGAGGAATAAACATACCTTCGACGGGTGCTATGCAGTTTTTAGACACGGGCAAAGGGAAACAACCCACTCTATCACAAATGGAGACTCCCCCAATGAGTCCCATCGATCCCCCATATGTTGTTTTGCCAGGGGTCTCAATGCAATCTGAGCCCACAAGTGATAGCTTTACTTTTCCAAGTCTAGCTCATGTTTCCCTTGATGACACCACAACTACCATGCCTACCCCAATGATGGGCATGCCATGAAACACGCCATGGACCTCGTTTGTTAGTAAAGCACCGCTACATGGTAGCTCAATGCCTGCAATAGTACCTACAAGTGCGAACCAATCGTATGAACGTATGGGTCCACGTACTCATGTAGTCCCTACCCCTCCCATTTTTTCAACTACCTATGCTCCACAACCACAATACACAAGTTCTTATTTCCATGGGACTATACCGGCTAGCATTAGCATGTCACATCCGACGTCTGCTATGCCTAGGGCCACTCATATGAACTATGGACCACCACATGGCACAACATCATACCCAACGTGGAACCCAAGGGCTTCCTATGCGCCAAGCCCAATGCCAATACCTACTCCACATGTAGTCTCTGGAGCACCTTTACCCACGGTACCTGCTCACTTAGGTGACTTGGCAACATTTGCTCAAGCTATTGGTCGATCTATTGCTGAGAACATGCGTAACACGCCTGATAGAGAGCCTATAAGTAAGGCAGTACAAATAGCCAAGCTCACACAAAAATTTAGTGTAGACGGGGATGTGAGAAAGCATATCGAAGTGTTTGAACAAATATGCGATTCTCTAGGAGAACACAATGACCTATATAAGAGCAATGCTTTAAGCCTAACCTTAAGTGGAAAGGTTAAGGATTGGTATAGAACCCTAAGGGTGGAAGAAAAAACGATTTACCCTACTCTTAGGAGACTGTTCTTAAAAGAATACATACGAGAGGGAGTGCTTTGGGGTGTAGCCTCTCAGCTCCAGAAAGCCCAACGAGAGGAAGGAGAGTCGGTGAGAGACTTTATAAGTCGCTTGAAGCATTTGAATTCTCATTGTAATCCAAATGAGCGCTTCAACAATAACCAATTTCTTGATAGATTCATTAGGGGATTACGACATGAGGATATCTACAATGGCCTAGTCATTAGAGGTATCACCACTTGGGAAGCAGTCACCACCAATGCAATCCAATTGGAGGATAATTTAATGATTCAAGGAGAAAGAGTGTCTGTTGAGCCTAAATCTATTAGCTCACAAGCATCGGGGCATCAGCCAATGACCCTAAAGCCTATTTCTAGGGAGCCAAAGATATCTGAGATGACTTTAGCAGATCTCACCAAGGCTATTCAAGAGAGTCTTAGAGACAATCGTGCTCCGTAGAACAATCATATGTATCCAAGAAGGGAGCAACAATGGTGCTCAATATGCTATGGACCGCATAGTACCAGTGAATGCCCTACTTTTAGAGTAAAATTCAATGGGAACGGCAATGCATGTGGAAGGTATGGTCATCAAGCTAAGGATTGCATAGTATTTAAGTGCGTGATGGCCAATAGACCAACCTTAGCATGGACAGACACACCTCGAGTGCCTGCATTGATGCCGGCCCCACCTCTTGAACAAACATCACAACATATGGTCCCTAGGGCCCAAAATGTTGTTCAAACAACACCCTTACCACCCCCAGTGCTAGGACCGCAACCACCACATCCGAGAATCACTTCTGTGAATCAAGTGGGTTCTAAGTCATCTATTTCTTGTTTGGAAGGCTATGAGGAAGATATAGATCCTAATATCGCCTATGGGATGGATGTGTTTGAAGAAAGTCCACAATACTACATGGAGGAATATTGGGGACAAGTCAAACGTGTATATCAAGTAGCTGCTCTTGCGGCAAGAGGCCAAAATATAAATTACACCGCTAAGAGACCACCTCTTCAATGCTATGAGTGTGGAGGTCCACATCGTGTAGCCGAGTGTCCTATTAGGCTACAAAAGAACACCACACTAATGCAAACCAATCAAGCAAGCACGTCTACAATGCCGATACTCATGTGTAATCGATGTGGCATAGATCATTTGATTGCCCAATGTCCAAATAATCCAAATGCACGGAAGATCACGCCATTAAACTTGATTGAAGTTACCGAGGAGCCATCACCAAGTACACCCGTGGTACCAGTAAACGTGCTCACACGATTGATGCTCCAAAAACAAAATTATATTCTTGAGGAAAGAAGAAAACACGAAGAAAGAGATCGCAAAAAGCACCGAAGTCAGACCCCAGTTCAAAGACCAACATAGGGACTGGTGATGACCCCGTAAATATGAACGACGCTGAAGAAGATTCTAATTCAGGTGAAACCATGGAGACCAAAACGACCACTAACATAGAAACCAACAAGGAAGATCTTCATGAGCCACAATGGCCAGGATCCAAAAAGAAGATAGGAACTTACCCAAACCCTACAGAGGAGATTGAGCGAGTCAAGCAATTTAGGATTTTGGTAGAAGATACCCAAAGGGATCTAGAACCAGCACCTAGGAAGATCCAGATTACAGACACCGTGTTCCCTACGCAATAACAACCTCACCAAGTCCATAGACCCTTGGACATACCTAGTGTCATCCAAGAAGAAGGTGACTAAAAGTCATGGGAAAGTGGGCGTACTCACTTCTTGATGGAAAGAATGTTTACAGAGGGACTACCTGATCCTATCGAAGAAATGGAGATCCCATCTTCCCCACGTCAAGGAACTCAAGGCCAAAAGGTGCTGTTAAACATTGCCAAATTGATGGATTTCATGTCTTTAGAAATTAGAACCACCATCATGTCCAAACTATATAAAGACCCGGAGCTAGTCTCAGCCCTTCGAGCCGTCCTCAATGGAGAACTGAAGTTTGGGCTACCACAATTTGCACAGATGGATGGAGTTGGGGAGATGCCAATAGAGGAGGAATACATAGATCCACAACTTTCTGGCCAACAAGTTTGTATTCTATGTTGATCATCAAGCCTTGTTGTATCTAGTAAATAAACCTTGTTCCACGGGAATAATTACACGATGGTTGTTAATTCTCCTTGAGTTTGATTTTACCATTATGGTTAGACCTGGTAAAAGACATGTCATGGCTGATCATTTGTCTCGCATACCCAATGGTGAATCCCCTACTCGAGTTGATGATGAATTGCATGATACTTCTCTATTCCTAGTCGAAACCATACCTGAATGGAGCGAGAAGATTGTGAACTTTCTAGTTAATGGTTTTCCACCCAAAGAGCTTCGTAAGGACATAGCTCGAAAACTGTTAAAAGAATGTGAACCTTACTCTCTCATTGCAGGAACTCTCTACAGGCTATGGAAGGATGATATTCTTAGACGTTGTGCCCATGAGGTTGAGTATTTATACATACTGCAAGAATCCCACATGGGTATAGCCGGAGGACATTTCTCAGGGGAACTAACAGCTAGAAGGGTGTTGCAATTAGGCTATTGGTGGTCAACCTTATTTAAGGATGCATCACTTTTTGCAAAAGGATGTGATGAATGCCAACGTTACAAGATCACACAACAAAAGGATAGGATGCCCTTAAATCTTGTTAAAGTGACTCAACCATTTGAAAAATGGGGTTTAGACTTTCTAGGCCCAATTAGTCCGGCAGCTCGTAGCACTCAATCTCGATATATTGTCGTTGCCACTGACTATGTGACAAAGTGGGTGGAAGCCAGGGCAACACGTAAGGCCGATGCAAGGTCAACTGCCAAGTTTCTCTTTGAGAACATTGTTACAAGATTTGGTTGTCCCTTTGAGATTGTGAGTGACAATGGTACTCATTTTATAAATGGAGTAATAAAAGAACTCACTACCCACTTTATGATAGCTCACCATAAATCCACACCTTATTATCCACAAGCAAATGGACAAGCTGAGAGCACCAATAAGACCTTAATCTCTATCTTAACCAAAACGGTGGAAGCTCATCGCACAGATTGGGATTTAAAGCTTACATCTGCTCTATGGGCTTATCGTAATGCATATAAAGTTGCCATTAACTGCACACCATTCAAGATGGTGTATGGCCAAGAAGCGGTTATGACATGGGAGTTTGTCGTTCCTAGTCTTTGAGTAGCTTCTCAAGAAGGTTGGGATGGTAACCCCTTAGTTGAGCGATTATATACCCTTGAAAGGCTAGATGAAGAGGGCAATTAGCTGTGAAAAATGCACTTGTGGAGAAAGATAGGAGGAAGAAATGGTTTGACCGTCATCTAAAGAACAAAGATATCAATGTTGGTGATAAAGTCCTTATGTATGGAGTGCGTAACGAAAAGAAAAAGTTGAAATATGCGGGAAAAGGACCATATAGAGTATGTGAGATCACCCAACAAGGAACCATTCGTGTGGAGACTCTTGATGGAGTTGAAACCATTGGATTCCTCAATGGGAGCAAATTTAAAAGATACTATGATCCTTTAAGCCAAGAGGAGTTGCGTGAAATCCATACAAAAAAGACAGCCAAGGCACAAATAGAATTGAAGAAGATACAAGCTCAAGCTGAGGCTAAGGAGCGACAACAACGTATAAGACAAAAACGAGAGGCTAACCTTGGAGTCACACATGCATTCCACATTGAAATGGACGAGGATTGGTTGGACTCTGACACACCTCTACGATACCCTATTGAGCTAAATAGAACCTATGGAAAAGTGCTAGCTATATAACGCCTTATTGGACACAGGTGCTAAATATAATCTGCTATCATATGGGGTGTGGTGTCAGTTAGGGAAGCCACCTCTATCTGAGAGTATTGTCCAAGTCAAGGGTGTCAACAAGAAAAAAAATACAGTTTTTGGAATCTGACACACTTCTGTCAGTTATGACAATGGGGTTGTAGCTCAAGACTTTTTGGTCATGCCTGTTGGAACTATGGAGGGTAATATAAACCTAGGACGCACGTGGATGATAGCCACCAAATGCACTATTGATTGGGGGACTGAGGGTGTCACAACACAAAACCCAACTCTTATCCCTACCACTCAAGCCATAGTCCCTGAGATATTGCCTAAGGAAATAAAACGCAAGACATTGCTTGTCCAAGAGGTTGAACCATACGTCCCCATAGCCCAACTCTCTAGAGCTTCAACTGATGTAGTTGAAAGAAAGCTTGAGACACACAAGAACCATGCTAATATAACAAATAAAACATACAAGTGGGTCCCTAAAGCCTCTTTAGTAACCATGGCTGATGCTAAAAAACGGAAGCCTCATAAGAAACGTCCCCCTCACTCCGAGAAATGTAAAGAAACATTGTGTTGGATTCCTAAACGACTATTGGAAGCCCAAGGATACTATGAAGGAAATGATCAAATCTGGGTGTCCAAACGTAAATTGTACTGTCCATTTGAGCTCAATCCTGTGGCTCCAAAACAAATTGAAGATCGTGGAAAGGAAAAAATCACAGAATGCGACACACCTGCTCCAGAGCTAGTTTGGGTACCAAAGAAAGAATGATTTGTTCCACTTAGCTCAGGTATAGGGAAAGCAAATGAAGCTTCTTGCTCTTCATGTATTTCTTATACAGAAATAGAAGCTTCGATACAACCTCCACCTACCATTGTACATATCCATATGAGCAAGAAAGAGTTTACACCTCCCGCTGTAAGTTCACCACCTACAACGATGTTGCAAATAAAATCATGGGAGAGTACCTTACCACTTTTGCAACTAGATGAAACGCATAGAGCAGTCGAAAGCTATTGGTTAAAGCCTTTACCTATAACAACTTGGAACAAATGGTTTCAAAGGGTGACAACATCATTTCAAACGGTATGATCTACCCAAGGAAGGGGGGAGTGTTTGTTGACATCCATCATTCACTTGCTTTCCTCTCAACCTTTCTTCCTGTCCTCTTAATCTCCAATCTTAGGGAATGTGTATATAAAGCCTTATACTCACAAAAACAAGATAAAAAGGTAAAAGAGCAAGAGCGACTAGCTACGAGAGAGCACCCTATCAGATCCTACACATAAGTCTAAATTCACCATGTCACATCAAGCAACACACAAAAACAACTCATGTTTTAAAGACCTAACCAAATCTATTTGTATTCTCAGAGATGGCTAGTTCACCAGAGGCATCCGCTTCTATTTTTGATGAAAGGTACCCTTTTTCTTTTTCTCAAGTGTTTCACATCTGCTACCCTGTACTTTCTTGCAAATGGGATTTGGTAGAGAGACTTGCACGTGAGCGAAATTTTGAGGAGTTAGAATGGCTGCTACGTCTATGGATAACTAGTGATCCCTACCCAGTAGCGAATGTTTCTCCGGTGGCACATGCTTATTCTTTTGCACAGGATGAGTATCCACGCATCGCGAGGTTCTTGATTAACACTCTTGCGCAAGAGGATGATGAAGAAGAAATAATAGAGACCGAGGAAGACTATGGCCTCACGGAAAATGATTTCGTTTATCTAGATGATGAGGATAGAGACCTAGCCTTAGGGTGGCGAGCCGGTTTATATAATATCCTCTTTCCTTGATTCTAAAAGGGATGACAGATAGGTAGGTTAGGGGTCTGGATTGTGTTTTGAGTTTTTTTTCTAGGAGTTTTATTGTTTTCACACTGACATGCCTCCTAGAGGTATAGTTCTTGTTTTTTGGATGTGTTAGGTAGGACTTATATGGATCTCCATCCACATGGCTGAGGACATCTGCTTCGACGAAATGTGAAACTCCATACCTCCAGGTGTACTACTTTCCATGATTCATGTTGGGGGATATGTATAATTGCTAATAATGATTTTTCATGGTTTGTTTGAGTGCAATAGTTATGTTTGTTATCTGCCATTATAGATGTATAAATTTGTCTTTGCTTAAGTTGATGGAACTAGAGTTTAATCTTATGGATGAGCCTTGAGATTAGGAGACCGTGACTTTAGGTTAATTCATTTACTTGACCACTAGTCCTAGCTGATAAAATTATATGAGTATTTGAGACCTTAGGAATGTTTAAGGCATAGAGAAGCTTGCTCACTTAAACAACAAAAACACTAGTGAGAATACAAAGGAAATGGAAGCAAAAAACATAAGTGCCACAAATGAAAAATCTAATGCTGGAAGAGAAATCCTGGCTTGATTTGGTACTTCACTCACATGTATCGTCTATGGTACTAGAGCCCTAGAGGTTCCCAGTGTGGGCGCTTTTCGTTGAGAAGCAAAAAGCCCTGGACATACAAATAAGCACACACGTCAAATGATTGTGAACCAAAGTAAAAAAGAGAAAAAGAAAAAAATGAATGACATTTAAAAGACTTCCATCGAGCTTACAGTTAACATTTCAAGCTTTTGTTTGCAGTTGTAAGAGCTAGGTGGCTAATCAAAGGTGAAAAGCACAATTACGGAATCTTTCATTTAGATAATCTTCTTAGCTTAGCTAGTACTAGAGTAGTTGTTTTAACCTTAGTCATAGCTAACTAATTGATAGACTCACCCATAAGCCCAAAACTCTTGATTAATTAATTTACTCAAAGTGAGATTTATTTGTCCTTAATGGTAGTCTAACATCTCATAAATCTTGCATTTACTCATTTCCACATGTACCTTACATTCCCCTCATGATTTATGGAAATATAATTCCGCTTGCTGAAACAGTGACTTTGCCTTGCAGATTCAAATCCAAATGCTCTACAACATGGACATAACAATCTTCAACTCAATAGCTTCCGAGGACGGAATCTACATCAGGAAGGGGGGCATGTTAACCCTCACGGCTCACGGACACAGTCGGGTACCGGGCTTGTCGGTACCATAGGAAAAGGGTAAGAGTGATCGCCGATGAGAGGCGCACTCTAACTGGTACATTCAAGGGATTAGTTGGCTAAGCATGGGCGCCCAAGTGTGAATGGGGTGAGCTCATATAAAAGTCAACTAAACCTAAAATTCACTCATTCTCTCATTTGTGCAATAGAAGAGTGCTATTGCTCCATCTCCATCTCCATCTTCTTCTTCTTCACCTCCTTGTGTGTGTGTGTGTGTGTGTGTGTGTGTGTGTGTGTGAGAGAGAGAGAGAGAGAGAGAGAGAGAGAGTGGGCGATCGAGCATTGCGAAGTCACGACGGCGGCGGTGAAGCGATTAAGCGCGGCGAAGCAGCGGCTCCTTCTTCTTCGCGGCGAGGAATCCTCCACGAAGCAAGCGTAGAGCGGTGAGTGACACACCATCGCCTTCTTTGAGCTTACTATTTTAGGCTTGTTGTGTGCTTGGAGCCATTTGTGGCTCACACACGATGTATCGGCAAGTTCCTTGCATTGACACGTGCAACATACGCGCACAACATCTCGTCTGAAGGGCACTCAGTCTCTTTGATTATGTCGTCATGGTTCATCTTAGTGTCGCCAACGTCCTTCGCTAGCTTTCTGGAACTCGTAGGAGGTTTGGTATTCCTAGAGACATGCCTCCAAGTTGTCATAACCACCGGATCTGGACAACTTCTGCCTCGGAGAAACTCCTAGCATACTGACCATTTCTCCGCCATTAATAGTAGGCGTTGAAAAACGAAGCAAAAGACAACTCTTGTTGATAGGCACCAAAGTCTCCCATATTGAGATCCAAGCATTTGTGGATGGGCTTGCTCCTATCCCATAGAATGCACACCATAACATACAAGCCCGATTGGACCCATTACAGTTTCAGAATGAATTGCACTTGGCCTATCAAAATGGCAACAAAGTCTACATGGCTCCGGAGCAAGAGAGGAAGACTCTTGAGTGTGATACACACTGGCAAACGTTCATGAACTCTTCATTTGGATAGAGCTTGGGCATACATGGCACTACATAAGCAAAATAGGAATGCCCCAAAATACCTCCTTTGATAACCAGATCCTGTATAGTGTGCTCGGACAGACACTCTGCCACATAAAAACCTTTGCCAATTGCTGTGAAATGCCATATTGCATTTCTGTTATTTGTCGTCACTGCCACCCAATCCCATAAGCCCTGGGTAGACATTCACCAACCTATAAAGTATAAGACCAATGAGTGCGCATAGTAGGCCTCCAAGCTATGTAATGCTAGCTCATGATTGAAGTCAGCCTGCATCACGTACCCATCCATAACCTTGTTCTAGTTGAACATGTTCACCCCATGTAGAATCTCCGTTGTTAGTGCCCGAATGCCAAAGGAGGACGCTTCAAAATCTTCTCAAGATCGGAGGTATGACCGTCGGCTTCATTCTGTCTTTTCTTACCCTTTGCTGCGAACATGAAGTCCATGCCAATTGAGGTGCCACTGCTATTAGGATTAGGCTCCTCCCTCAAGGAGCCACCTTTGTTAATGATATTCATTTGGGTGAGAATCCTCCCCTAAACGGAAGATTTGGCATTCAAAATTGCGATTCCAAGGTGAGAGAAAAGCAACGCGATTACAAGCCTACACAATGAAGCTGAGCATGATTATGCTACCAACTGGGAGCACACTTAAAACCTGGTGACAAAGCTACGCTTAGAATCTTGTGATCCTCTTCCTTTTTTTTTTTGGTTGCAAAACTCACAATGGTGAGTAGCTTATATTATCATAACCAATAAATTACAGACTCTAGCCATGCTCGTGTCGAGCCTAGATACATCGGCCTCTTCCTTTCTTACCAATATTCAACAAGATTATTATCATCCAAGGCGGAACTAAATCAGACAAACGCAACTGCTTGCTCCTAGCACGCAGCTCCAAAATCTATAAATCTATAGGCAAGTTTTATGATGCAGGTGTTACCGCTCAGCCCTTACCAAATCTACCCATGCATCAATTAAGCACTCGACTCTCGCTCAAACTCACATCAGCCCCACACCCTCTCTCATTCTCCACCAATCTGTAGTTCATGATCCGTAAGTCTTACCCGTGTCTCGGAGAAACTCTTTTCGTCATAAAGAAAGGGCCAGAATAATTGCCAGGTGCTCTTCGAACCGTGCAAGATGGTTGCCCAAAAGCTACTCTGGAAGTAGAGGCAAGGGAATCACCCATTGATGGAACATGATAAGCCTGTATTTATCTGTTCGTACCTAAATTTCCGCCGCTGACCGGAGGGGAAAGCTGGCTTGTTAATTGGCTTTACAAGACCCGAGGAGTTGGGTTAGTCTTCATACTATTATAACCCCAAAACTTCACAAACGTTAAACATCAAAAGTACGTATCGTTCTATAATGAATGCCTCAACATCCAAATCATCCATAGTTTGGATGTCTTAATGTTATATATTGATTATATATTAATACTCTTTATGAACTTCATATATTTGGGTAGTTCTCATCATGTTCAAGTTTTAAATTTATGTATATCTTTATTTGAAAATAATCTTGAAACATCTTATCAGTCATTATCATGATATGATTGGGAGGCAGGTCATGCTTAGATATTTAGAAAACATGCTATGGATAATGACTTTATTTTGTTACTGGTACTTTTCCCTAAAATAACAAAATAACAATCTAGATCTTTTTTTGTGTGTGGGTAAACTCGCTCTCTCAAGTGTATTAAAACAATCCAGATGTTTTTGTTTTTGCCGTACTGACAATTGTGAGTTGAGAGAATTCATGTTACTTGAAAAAGAATACAATTTCCATCAAGCACTACATGTGTCTTGAAGGGGCTAAGGTTCCAACAAAAACTTGTACACAGAAATAGAGCAATGATACTCCTATCCTCTTAAGTGTTCTAAGTAGCTTAATGCATGAATTAATTCTTCATGATTGTCAGTTGTCCCTCTTTTTACTGCTATAACATGTATGAGCTTAGTGCTATGATACGCAATATCTTCAAAATGAGCTACATCCAGTTTATCCTCAAAAACTCGAAGGTTTTTAGACTTCCAAACCTAGTTCAGGTAACACACTCTGGTAATTTGTGTGCACACCAAAACGGGCTGGCTTTGGCAACCACACCTTCCCAAGATTAGGTCATTCGTAAAGAAGATGATCTTCCAAGTCCTTCTTACCTACTTGCAAACCCTAGCGGTCAGTCCTTGCGAAGTAGGGCACTTACCGAACAGATGCAGGGGGTCTTCACAGGCAGCAAGAGCAAGTGTCAAATCCGATCCCTCTAGCGTGCACCGTAAGTAAGGCTTCCCAGAGCATTTTCCAGATGAATATTTTTATGTATTCAGGCCCTTTACTCTCCCAAACACTCTTTTGCCAACGTTCTTCTGACCAATTTTTCTTCCAGATTATGTTGAGTGAGGCAAACCAATCCTCTTTGTACACCAGCACATTGTAGGTACTTTGGGTCTTGGGAAGCGAGAACTCTTTGTCTTTCAGCCAGTGCCAAGATCTCCAATCAATTTTTGATCCGCAGATAGGTGGAAATGAGGATGACAGCACTTCCAAGAGTCTATCAATTAGAAGCCTTTCGTGTAACCTCAAATTATGTTTCAACACCATGAGCTCCATATCCTTCCAGCAAAGGCTTCTGTCATACCAAATATGAGAAAGTTTAGAAATTGTTTTGCTGTTGACAAATATGAGAAATTTTAGAAATTGTTTTTCTCTTTAACGGCCATGCAACTTCCCTCCAAAGGGATCCATGGAGCCCCTTCCAAATTTGGAGAGCCAAGGGAAAAAAAATCTAAATCTTAATGTATGACATACATGTCTTAATTTCTCTCTTTCAATTTAGCTTTCCTTATGTAAACTAGAGTCTTAACCAACAACACCCCCCCCCCGCCCCCACCCCCCCCCGCCCCCCCCCTCCCACACACACACACACACACACCCCCCTTCCCTCCCAAAAAAAACAAACAAACAAAAAACAAAAACGCACACACACACACACACACACACACACACAAAGAGGCTAGCCTATATGTATAGACAAATGTATACTAGAATTGACCGATATGGATATCACTCAACAAGTATAGAAAGTATAACTTCAAGACATCCAGAATATCTTTGTGAGCCACACTTTCACAATTTCCACATTGCAAAAGGAAGAAGAGTTTTTATGCTCTGCTTTGTGAGTGTGTGTGTGTGTGTGTGTGTGTGTGAGAGAGAGAGAGAGAGAGAGAGAGAGAGAGAGAGAGTTTTTTCTTCCATCTGTGGTTGCTATAGATCATAATGGAGGAAGATAAGGCTGACGTAGCACACATGCCTTGGTATGAGCCGCTGAATCCCCAAAGGCTATCAATTGCCAACTTTCGTACCACAGGATTGGGTCGCTTTCTTAGTCGCAACTTGGTAACTTTTTCAGATGTTCAATATATGTTAATTAATCTTATGACATTGAAACAATAAACAAAAAATTGGGATATTCGTGGCTTGAAAACTAGAAGGTACTTATGTTTCTAGTTTGAAAAAAAAGGTGCTTGAGAAACAATGTGGGCTTAGATGAATAATTATAATTTTTGACAAATTTTATGTGGTGTGCCTTTAAGGGCTTTGTTGCAATATTTAGGTTCCCTTTAGAGCTAGAAAACAAACAAGAAACTTAGGATTAGATAGAACGGTGTTGTTGCATTTATGGCTTATTATGATGGCAGGATTAGATAGAACGGCTTTGTTGCATTTGTGGCTTAGTAATGGTAGCACCATGTACCTTACCAAGCCTACTAATACAAATGGCAAGTTGCTCGACTAGATAGTTATAACATTCGATTTAGTTTTAAGGTTGTACTAGCTTTATAATACAGTAACATGGTCTTGTTTTTAAAAAGCCACCGTTGTGGCTTTGAGAGAATTTTGTAAAAAGAAATTACCAAGGATTATTTAGATGTCTATGTTGGGAAGCGTGTTCCTTAATCAATAATGGTTTAGCATTACGTTATGGAAGATGGAGCTTTAACTTGACCATGGTGTTAGGGTTAGGGTTAGAGAGATGGAAATTAGGGTTAGGTTATGTCAAGTGCAAAATCGTAAAAAGAGAGAGTATAGTATAGACACAATGATAGACTCAAAGTGCAATTGATTCATTAGAGAATAAACTCTTAAGAAGTCTTAATGATTTACAATCATTGGCTAGAGATATTGTATCCTCTTGCTATTGGACCATCTTATCATCTATCCTTTCCTAAGTGGCTAGTGGGCTTTCCCATATGGTGCCACAAGTTGGGCTTACCCTAACTTCCCCTTAAGACAAACGTGGGTTGTTCTAAAAATTTCATGTGTTTTTGGTTCATTTGTTCATGGTATACCATGGTGTACTCCTAAGCTAACATAATTTATCTACCTCATACATCATGGCAGTTCAATTTAATTCATCACCATGGTTGAAGGTCCTACGATACATCATAGCCATTCTCTACCGAATTCATCGCTATGGTTCACAAAGTGAGGCTTAGTAGGTTCACTAGTAATCCTAGGTATTACAAATCTCATTCATTCATTCATTGCGTGATTAAATTTCCATGTGTGTCCTCTTCATAATTGTCTTTCTCTTGTTGTCATCATCTTCATGTGGTCATTTATCAAGCCATTTTGTTGATTTCATTCATTGGTCTGATTTGTTGAGGATGCATTCTTCATGGCTAATGTCATAATGCACATATACATTTTAAATGTAGTGCTCATCATATGTGTGCTCATGAGAAAGGTGTTACCTTGATCTAGCAAGGCAATGTTCAGTTCTCTTACATGGATTGACACAATCGTATCATTGTAGATAAATGTGTAGACATACATTTCAATAATGATGCACATCATGTGTGTGTGTGTGTGTGTGTGTGTGTGTGTGTGTGTGTGTGCGGGCGCGCTACACATGGATCTCATACTTTTCTACCATGGCATACAATGCCCTTGGGATATGCTTACGGATTGCAAAGTCAAAATGTTTCATGAAATTTACATAGATAGCCTTGCCTCTTAGTGTATATGTAGAGTGTGTGTTGATGCTAAAAAATAGACACATTAGTGCTTTGCATCTCTTCACATGGATGAGGTAGCAGTGGACCATATAGTGGGAAGGGGCCCTTAGGTTTTGAGGCTTTGGAGTCATAAAATGGCTGAAGATTATGAGGTGATGATGAGCGTCTATAGTAAATGGGCTTGGAACAACTGGCGCATGGCAAGTGGGTTGTAGAGGAAGGAAGAGTGACAGGTGGGGTCTGATGGCAAGAGCCACGATTGTTGCAAGCATGGATGAAGGTGGGAGTGGAGACATTTGAGGGCACTGCATTGGCTACAATGAAGCTTTTAAGTACTAAAATGGAAATAGTCAAGCAAAGATGAGAGCCTACAGGGCATTTTTGATGATGAGGGTAGCTGGGGTTGGTAGCAAGCAACGAGTAGGAGCACACAAAATCATTTGAGAGTAGTAGGATGGTGAGAATCAAGATAATTGTCACTCATTGTAGCCTGATGACATGCAAGGGTATTGGGTGCATTGGTTGCACGCATGCCTTGGAAGCAGGTGGTTTTGAATTTAATCCTTGAGCGCCTTCACCTATGCTAACCTATCTTTTATGTGCACAAACACTAAACAAAAGTTGATCCAAGAATCCAGCAAATTTGATTTGAATCCACGACATATGGGTCAACACACTATACTTAGTGTTCTAGCCACTAAGACAATTTGCTTCCTCATGAGAGGGCTTCCCAATATACCTTTTATTAATCAATCTTGGTAGGCAAATACTCTCTCTCTCTCTCTCTCTCTCTCTCTCTCTCTCTCTCTCTCTCTCTCACGTACACACACACACACACACACACCCCTCCCCCCTCCCCCAAAAGTTGCAAGTACATTAGTGGGGGCAATTAAAAATCCAAAGATTAAGCAGTTTAATGAAAGTTGAATGCAGCAGGAGTTTAGACATACATAAACAAACCAAATCTTGATAGATTTTTGCATTTTAAAGCTATATGAAATGGCCTCAAGAAGTGCTTTGGACACACACAAAATGCACAATGGAATTATGGTTATGATGGAAGCTATTATGCAGCAAGGTAGGCTGAATTGAGCACTAATTTTGCAAGAGTAATCAGCCTATTAATTGCACATAGGAGACCTGATTAAAGCAACTAAACAATAGATGAATAGGTCTTAGAAATGGCTTTGCATACACATAAAACACATAAATTACATAAAGTGATAATGGATCTTGTGAGAGCTATGATATCGTAAAGTAAGTTGAAAATGAACACAAATGTACACTTTCAAAAAATTATGTGCACACGCAATTGCTAGAATGACATTAATCACAAATCAATTAGTTAAGAAGGGTATTGGCTCATTGGTATTGCCAAAAGCGTGCCCAAGCCTAATCAGTGATAGTAGTGATTAGGGAAAGAGAAAGCGTGGGATTAATTAGGAATAGGAATGAACCATTGGCTCTTTTGGAAAGCGCACTCCTTAGCATTAGGCTATGGCAGATGGAGCCTTAGTATAAAGGGATGGATCGTTCTCTACAAGATTCTATGGTGAGCTAGCAGGCTATGGAGGGTGAAGTTTCAAGCTCACCATGGTGTTAGGGTTATGGTTATAGTAATTAGGGTTATGCTAGTGCTTAAAGTAAGAGCATAAAGTTAAAGTGCAGACACAATGATAATAGACTCAAAGTGTGATAGATTAATTAGACAATAGCCTCTAATATACGCTTAGTGATTCACAATCATTGGCTAGAGAGGTTGCACCCTCTTGCTATTGGACCAAGTCATATTTTATCCTTCAAGGCAATGTCTAATTCTCGTTTCATAACACAAATGTTTGCATACATGTCAAAGTGTGCTCTGTAAAAATGAACTTTCAAAGGATTTTACAAAAGGGAATTCTTTGGCGGAATGTGAAGCTACTATTCTCTTTTGAGAAGCACTCTTCATGATTACCAAATTCTGAAGTGCAACGAGAGAGAACCCTTTAAAGCTTGACAAACATATTTGAATGCTTGATGGGAAGGTTTCAAACGTATTTGAAGCTATTTGATGCTTTCCTTCTATGCTTAGATTGACCATGATGTTAGGGTTAGGGTTAGAGAGATGGAGATTAGGGTTAGGCTATGCCAAGTGCAAGAGTATAAAGAGAGAGAGTATAAACACAATGATAGAATCAAAGTGCAATTGATTCATTAGAGAATAGCCTCTTAAGTAAGATTTAGTGCTTTACAATCATTGCCTAGAGAGGCTACATCCTCTTGCTATTGGACCATCTCATTATCTATCCTTTCCTAGGTGGCTAGAGGGCTTTTCCATATGGTGCCACAAGTTGAGCTTATTTTAACAGTCTAGACCAATTTGTTTTTTGTAAAAATATGTCCAATGCATATATGAGTCAATAATAAAAAGTGAGAAACAAAATCAGGGATAAAGTTGTTGCTCAATGGTCTTCCCTAATAAAAGGGCGGTGGTAATGCGTGTGCTAGTCTCCACCCAACCATGCTATCTTATAGCCTCCACCTAGCGTACACACTATCCGGCCGTGCCAGTGTCCTTGCCTGTAGGACCCATGTCTATGGAAATCGCATTCACTCTCGGTCGTCTTGAGAGTGCATCGGCTACTTGATTATGCTTGCCAGCAATGTGAGCAATATGAAAATGAAATTGCGAAAGGAAATTTGCCCACCTCATTTGTTTGTCGGAGAGCTTGGTCTGCGTCATGAAGTACTTAAGACTTTGGTGATCCGTTCGCAGAATGAAAGGAGTCCCCAATAAATAGTGCTTCCATGAGTCTAAGGCATGTAGAACTGCAAGGAGTTCTTTTTCGTATATGCCTAGAGCTTGCTCAACAGGGTCGAGCCTTCGACTCTCATAGCCTATGGCGTGCCCTTCTTGGAGCAGAACAGCCCCAAGGCAATCACCACAAGCATCACATTGGACCTCAAATGGTTTTGAGAGATCCGGTAGTGTAAGCACAGGTTGAGAGATAAGCTTTTCTTTAAGCTTTTCGAAAGCATTGTTCTCCTTAGCAGACCACGTATACCTAACATTTTTCTTTGTTAGGTCATGTAATGGTCCCGCAATTTGTGAGAACTTTTCTATGAAGCGTCTATAGTATGCACACATACCTATAAAGCTTCTTAGTTCATGAAGATTCCTTGGTTTAGGCCATCCTTTTATTACCTCTAACTTGGATGGATCCATTTGGATTCCATCTTGAGAGATAATGTGACCTAAATATTGAATCTCTTGCAAGAAAAATTCACTTTTCTTTCGATTAACATAAAGTTTATTCTCTCTTAAAACTTGAAATATTACCTGGAGGTGTTGCTTGTGTTCCTCTAATGAATTAGAGTAGATGATAATATCATCAAAGAACACTCCAGTGAAGGTTCGATGAGGTCTGAACAGCTTCTCCATCAAGCGGTTAAATGTGGCTGGTGCATTAGTCAAGCCAAAAGGCATGACAATGTATTCGTAAAGACCAAATGTAGTACGAAATGCGGTCTTGACAATGTCTTGATCAACTATCCTTATTTGATGATAGCCACTTTTTAGGTCAATCCTACTGAAGTAGGTCGATCCTTGTAGCTTATCAAATAGGTCTTCTACCCGTGGAACGGGAAACCTATTCTTGATAGTGATCCTATTTAGTGCTCTATAGTCGACACACATACGATATGTGACGTCTTTCTTTTGCACTAATAGCACAGGTGAGCAAAATGGAGATGAGCTAGGCCTAACCATGCCCTTCTCAATTAACTCATGCACTTGCCGCATAATCTCCTCTTGTTGAGCTTGAGAAACTCTATAAGGAGGTTTGTTAGGCGGTGAACTTCCTGGAAGAAGTTCAATTGCATGGTCGTCATTACCTCGTTTAGGAGGTAGCTCACAAGGGATGTCGTCAATAAAGACATCTTGAAACCCCTTGAGAAAATTGGATAACTCTAATTCCTTTTGGTTGCTTTTATTTTCTTTTGCTAAAGCATTAGGTTCATTTTGAGAATCTTTAACAAAAATCATGTACACGGAAATAGAGCTCTTTATTGACTTGTTGAAAGCTGGTGTATGTACAATGGGGATGGTGTTACCCATCTCCCTAGCATCTATATACATGTCCTTTTCCCTGAACTTAAAGGAGATTCTCCTTTCAGGAATTTAACATGGGCAGCCAGACGGTCAAACCATGGTGCCCCTAGGATTACATCCTCATGCTTGAGAGGAGAGATAAAGAAGTCCTCTTTGTCCACATAGCCTTGGACATGAAGCCTCAATTTCCCGATTAAGGGAGTGACTGAAGCTTCTTGCCCCTTGAAGGCACTGTCTGCGGATAGGATATCTCCCATCTCGTAGGATTGTATGCCTAGCTTGGTGGCTAACTCCATAGATATAAAATTGTGAGTAGAACCAGGGTCAAAGAGAATAAAAGCATCATGTTCTCTTACCTTTCCCCAAGCATGGCATAGAGGAGATCCTTTGTGGTGAGTTTGGTGAATCTCCTCCTCTTGGATTTCAACCAAAGAAGCTCTAGGAGGATCTTGGCGGTTGTTCTTTTGGGGACAAGCGCGGTACGCATGCCCTTGTTCGCCGCACTTGAAACACGGGTTATCTTTACGATAACGCTCAAGCTCTTCAGGAGAGAGTTTATTCTTTCCTTTGTAAACTCCCTTCTCTTTAGCTTTGTTGGAATTGCCCTTAGGAGACTTTTGGACATTGTCCTTCCCTTTAGGCTCATTGGAACCCTTGTTTTCCGGGGGCTTATTATTTCTTTTACCCCCCGTTTGGAAATTGATTCGCGAGGCCACCATAGTATGGTGTATTACCGCCGATATGGTACGTGGCCTTTGGGAGTTGACATACTCCGCCATTTCTTCGGTTAAGCCCGCACAAAATTGTTGCTTTTGCTCTCCAAAATCCAACTTTTTGAAGACAGTGGCTTTGAGTTGTAGGTCCCAAAACTTGTCTACATATTTTTGGATGGATTCATTGGGAGAGAGCTTTAAGCTTCGCCATTCGGTGAGTACTTTGTCTTTGGCATCGGTGGCCAAAAACTGCTTCATAATGGAAGCTCTTAAAGCCTTCCATGTTCGTGGAGCTTCACCGTTGGCTCGTAGGCTAGACCACCATTGTCTGGCGGACTTTTGAAAGTGCATAGCTACATGGCGTAGCTTAGAGGATTCCGTGAAGCCCTCATCTCCAAACGCCGCATCGAATTGCTGGATAAAGGCCAAAACTTTGTCTGTAGCACCGAAGGTGCCATCATAGGTAAGGAAAGAGATGCTCTTCCCTCCCTCTTTGAATTTCTTCAGCTTGGACGACCTCTTCCATGTGGCATAGGATTTTCTATGGCCTCTTCTTTTTGATGGTTCAAAAGTTGCACCATCACTTTCTTCAGAAGATGAAGAATTTGAAGAAGGTGGAGAAGAGGGTGACCTCTTTCTCGCCTTTTTCTTGTCTTGATCTTTGTCGTCTTCACCATAGCTTTCATAAGAGGAAGAGGATGAAGAAGATGGAGAAGAGGGTGTCCTCTTTCTCACCTTTTTCTTTTCTTTCTTTTTATCATCCCTCTTTGAATTATGGCGTGGAGAAGAGTGTGATGGTCTTCTCCGCTTTGGTGGTGATGGAGAGCGTTTAGCCCGCCGTCTTCGTGGAGCCATCTCCGCCGAGGTGGCGGGAGACTCGCTTCTTTCTCGTTCCTTCGGTGGAGGCTCTTGAGTTCTCCTTTGGGAAGGAGATGCATCATCAAGAAGTAAGTTCTTGAGCCCTTCATATGGATTCTCTTCTTCTTCCCGAATCGGAGAGAGACCTCTTTTGGTAGTCTCACAAGGAGGCTTCCTAGGTGTTCTCTCGTCATGGTGATGAGCTTGGAGAATCCCGTGAGCACGGAGCTGCCGTTGCACTTCACTTTGGAGAGATGGATTGCCCATGGCTTGTTGAAGCCTAGAAACAAGATAATTAACAAGCATTGAAGCATCATTAGTAGCTTGCTCATGAGCAAAATCAAAGTTATCAACATTAATTTCACTCTCTTTAATATTGTCAGCCATTCTAACAACTTTTAGGTGTAAACTTTTTAGGTGTACTTTGGCACTTCAAGCCCTAGTTGCTACTCCTCTTTACCCCTTTAGAAAAAGCACTCAAGCTACTGTACCCGCGGCTCGAATACCATTAATTGCAAGGAATAGAAGAGAGGGTCTTTCGACACCAAAACAGCACCGGCTCCTGTCAAGCTTCTAATAGCTCAATAGTGGTTAAGCCGTAGCCAAGCCCCGTAGGACTCCACTATTAAGACCATAGCTCTCGACGGTGATGCCCTGTTAACTGCACAAAGGCAGGCGCACTGCAAGGCTGAAAAATCCCTATTCTACTTACTCACAGGCAATTAATAATACCAACCATTTGTAGCTAGCTTGAGGACCTCCCTTCTTGAGCAAGAAAAGAGAAACCTTGAGCTCTGATACCAATGTAACATTTAATGGCCTAAAATCTTTTGTGTAGCGGAATTTAGCATGAACATAGTGGGCATTTCATTAGAGTTGATTCCTAATGAGAATTACAAGAGTGCTTGGGTGGAGAGAGCAACAAAAAGCATAACACCTAGTTAGATAGCATCGACAATACTTTCAAAAGAGAGAGCAATTAAGCTATTGACAACAGTTGAGGACCGGATTTGCATGGAGCCGGTCCCCCCTCCAAAAGGCTTTGTATTATGGTTTCTCCCATCAAGAGAGACATTGTACAATACAATTCTTTGTGTTCCTTCAAGACTAGCTAGTGCAATGAAGATGGAAGCTTCATACACCAAGCAAAACACTTAATCAAACACAACTTGAATTATCCCCGTTCTCAGACCCAAGACCTCACACACCTTCGAAGATGGTGAGAGCTAGCAGGGTATGAGAGTAGATTGAGAGGAAAAAGAAGTATCTTACGAGAAAGAAGTACATCTCCTCACATAATCACTCATATTAGCATAGCTTAGCTTAGTAATTAGCTTGGTAGAGAAGATGAGCATGCATTGAAGCTTGGCTCTTGGTTGGATTTGCATCCACATGCCAAGAGAGTGTTGATGTATGCTTCTATCTCACAAGCTTGGAGTAGGTGATGAGCTCTCCATTAAAGCTTGGGAGGAGATAGAGTATTTTCCCTTCACACATGGTCAAGTGTGAGAGTGTGTGTGTGTGTATGCCAAGCAAAAATCAGCCCCCCCCCTCTCTTGGGCGAGCCCTAGCTGCTAAGTAAGTCTGGCTTTTGCCTCATTGGACCTCCCCAGGTCAAGCCAATAGGGATTAAGCAGCATAAGTGATAGCCTTCTGACATGTGTCCCCCTTTCCCCTTTTGTGAGAGCTTTAGGTAATTAAATAATTAAACTAAACTCTCATTGGACCCCTTTGCCTCCTGGCCAATAGGAATCAGGCAAGCCATGGGGCTCCTGAATGCTCATTGGACCCCTTGGGAGACTGCCCAATAGTCTTCTAGGACACTTAATTCTTATTGGTTTCTTTTATTAAATGTTTGTAAATTAATTAAACTAGATTTACTCTAGCTTAATTCTCATTGGTCCACTTCAAGGGTCTTCCAATAGGAATTGGGCACACCTTGTGGGCATCTGGCCTAGGGAGCTGACATGTGTCCCTCATTCCCTTTGTGTAAAGGGAGCCTGTGTGTGTGTGTGTGGCTTTCTCTCTCATCCCCTAGCTTTGGGGCTCGCCCCCTCCCATGTAGGGATGTAGAAAGACTTTTAGGGCACACACTAAGCATCCAATTTTCCCTAGGGTTGACCTTTGGACACAACCTTTGAATTTTGGAACCTTAGCATTTTGGAAGTCTTAATGGGCTGAACCTTAGGGTCTTTTTGGCCCATTGTTTCACATGGCTCTTTTGCAGATGGCCCCCCCTTTGGATCCCTATTTTCCCTCCTTTGGATCCCTACTGTGGCCGGTCTGCTAACTTAACCAATATTCTAGCTTTTTCTCCCTTGGCACTTCCCCACATTAAATGATCAGTTTAATATGAGAAAATCATTTAGGAGAATTAGATATTGATTATTATGACAACGTGGTAAAAGTTTAGCAACTTTCCCCGTCTTCAGACTTTCTAAATGCTCCGGAACTTTGAGGAAAACCTTGTCTCCTTCTTCGAAAGTAGCAAGAAGACGATGCTCTTCTACGTACTTCTTATGTTGATCTTGAGCTTCCTTAACTTTTTATTGAGCAACTCGAAGCATGTCAAAGTGGTCTTGGAGAAAATCCTTCTCTTGTTGTATCATATCCTTAGCCAACCCCACCATAACGGGTGATCTAGGTTGAAATCCATACAAAAGCATAAATGGACTAAACCCTATAGTCACACACTTTGAACTATTATAAGCAAATTCCAATATAGGTAAGTAGTCTTCCCAATTGGTTTGCTTCTTGCTAACATACACTCATAGCATATCCTCTAGCACTTGATTAACTCTTTCTGTTGATCAGCCGTACTAAGATTAAGTTTAGTTTCCAAATTTTGGAACACAGCTCTCTAGAAGTGATTATCGAACTTTCGATCTCTATCACTAATGATACTAGCTGGAAGACCGTAGAGTTTATATATATGCTCTACAAATAGACGTGCTGATTCCAATGTCTTAACCGTAGTCTTAATGGGAATGAATCGACCCATATTGGTGAGATGGTCTACAATTATCCATATGGCATCATGGCCACGATTTGTAGTAGGTAGTCCTACTACAAAATCCATAGAGATACTCTCCCACTTACCCTGTGGAATCTCTAAAGGATGTAAAAGGCCATCTACCTTGAGGAGCTCTCCCTTATTAACTTGGCATTGTTGGCAGTTTAGTACGTACTCTTGAACATCATGATGTAAGCCCGGCCAATAAAATTTCCATCGAACTAAGGCATACGTCTTACGAATACCTGGATGACCAGCACTTGGACTATCGTGACACTCAAAAACGATTTTGCGCCTAGTGTTTGAGCCCTTTGGCACACATACTGTACCTTTGTGGAGTAAGTAGCCATCATCAATGGAAAAGTTTTTCCATCGCTTAAGCTCTTCCTGAGTAGGGATGGAGCTCTCTGTGTGTTGGAGTTTTTATCTGCGCGTCCAGAGATATGTTGATCTGGTTGTATAGAGACATGTGAGTGTGAGGGATCCCTTTTTAGAACTGCACTCCACACTGCCATGTAATGACTCTAGAAATCCACTCTTTATTTCCGTGAAAGAAAGTGAATTAATCTGAGGCATCCGACTTAGTGCATCCGCTACTACATTATATCTCACCTTGCGATATCATAGCTTACAATCATAATCTTGAAGGATTTTGGCCCATCTAGCTTTATGGCCCTTGAAGTCTGTTTGAGTAGTAAACCATTTGATACTCTCATGGTCAAAAACTACTTCAAACTCGGCACCATATAAATAGTGTTGCCACTTTCATAAAGCGTGAATTATGACATAGAGCTCTCTCTCATGGACATAATAATTCTATTGAGCTCTATCTAACTTTTTACTTTCAAAGGCTATAGGTCTTCCCTCCTGGAGAAGTATTGCACCAATTGATTTATCACAAATGGATTAAGTGGGTCGATGATTGCTAGGATGGGAGCAATGGCTATAGCTACCTTGAGCTGTTCGAAACTACATTTTTGGGGTTCTTCCCAAGAAATTGTCTTACCTTTTGCTTTAAGTTGATCCATCATATGAACAACAATTTGGAATAATCACGGATATACTATCCATAAAATCCAGCCATGCCTAAAAATATTTGAAGCTCCTCAACCATGTTAGGATGTGGCCATCGAAGAATGACAACGACCTTGTCAGTGTCCATTTTGATGCCAGAATAAGAGATCACATTACCAAGGTAATGTATCTCTGTTTTAAAGAAATCGCACTTGCTTTGCTTAGCATACATTGTGTAGCTCGTAGCTATTAAAATACTAATCGTAAGTGTTCTATGTGTTCATCTTCAGTCTTACTGTAAATGAGAATGTCATCAAGGAAAACCACAACAAATTTTCCAAGATAGGGACGTAAGACACTATCCATGAGTTTCATAAATGTAGCTGGAGCATGGTTAGACCAAAAGGCATAACCAAAAATTCAAAATGCCCGAACTGTCTTCTAAAAGCAGTTTTGGAGTTATCTTGCAAACGGGATACGCACCGAGTGGTATCTTGAATGAAGATATATCTTTGTATAGTATCTTGCCCCATGGAGTTGATCAAACAACTCATCCACTTGAGGTAGAGGATATTTGTTCTTGATGGTTATCGCATTTAATCCGTGATAATCTACGCACATGCGCATAGTACCACCTTTCTTTTTTACCAATAGAATTGGTGATGCCCAGGCAAAGTGTTAGGTCTAATGAAACCACGAGCGAGGTAGTCAGCCAACTGACTCTCTAACTCCTTGGCTTCTTTAGCACTCATACAATAAGGTGGTTTAATCACCGGTTTAGTGCCTAGCAAGACATCTCTGCCATGTTGCACGTCACGTGTAGAGGGTAAACCCGGTGGTAAATCACTTGAGAACACATCACTATAGTCCGTGAGTAAGTGAGTCAGTTTTTGCCATGGAGAATCTTGTAATGTTTTTTTTACAACAGTTGCACGTTGCTCTATAGAATTACAATTGATAGCACTTTGCTTGTTAGATTTGTTAACACTTTTCTTATCATTAGAATTCTTTGCACTTTGCATTCCATTACTAGAATTCACCGCACTTTTCTCTTGAGAATTCAGAAGAGTTGGAGATAAGCAGTACGACAAAAAGACCTCATCTATTAAATCTGCTTTCTGCAAAATAGAAAGCTCGGATGTACATATAGGAGGTGCAGATGGTATATTTTTCTCACCAAGCAAAAGCACATGTTTACCATTGGCCATGAAGGATAAGGAGTTGTGTTCATAACAAGTGTGCAATGTGTTTTCTAAACCATGGAGCCACTCCCGTGCTAAAACTACATCAGCACGGTCCATGTTCATAACTTGGAAGTCAAGGGTCATCATATGATCTTGAACAATAAGCTCGACCCCTTGAACTACCGTGTCCCATACTTCTTTATCGTTCCCAGACATCTGCTCCACCACATACTTGTGAGAGCAGGGAGTTTGTGTAAGCTTCAATCTCTTGACTAGCTTATAGATCAAGAAGTTATGAGTGGCACCATCATCCAGCCATGCATGGGAATCAAATCATGGGGGCCAAAGGTGGGCTACCACATTGAATCAGGCACACAACACTAGTGCTTTTCTTCCATATGAAGAACCTCTACATCACAATATTTAGGAGATGAATCTAATGTGAGGCGTTGCACCGTGTGCATGGCCTTTTCTTTGCCTTGCAAAAGAGGACAATCTTTCTTGTTATAATGCTCCGAAAGACATCTAAAACACAAATTGTGTTTCTTTGCATGCTCAAAATCAGCAGCTGAGAGACCCACTTGGAGTATCTCGTGAGTGCTTAGGTTTCTTAGCCTCTTGTGGGCGTGGAGAGGTAGATTGTCTCTTATTCCTCTTGGAACGTGTGGTAGATCTACCTTGCCATTGGCTCTTAGCCACATTGCTCTTAGCAAAAGTATTCGTAGAGTAGGGAACATTTCCTTTTCCTCTCTTGGTCATCATCATAAATTTTGAGCATGACTGATGGCTTCTTCCAAAGTTTTTGGATGTTGGGTCTTGACATGAAGACGATAGTCTTTGTCAAGACCCCTATCAAAACTCCGTATCTTTTGGAATTTATCTAGACCTTCTAGTTTTAATATGATTTCTCGATACTTCGAAAGCAACTGTGTGAGAGAGAGGTCAGACATGCGGCATGCATCCCATGGTAACCAATTCTTATCTTCTTCATTGGAGTCCAAAAACTCTTTGGAGGAAGAAGCTTGAGATGCAGCCCAAGAAGGGGGATGAGTATCTATTGGAAATGTCATCCACCACTTATAGGCCTTGCCTTTAAGAGATAGACTTGTTTCCACAGCCGTCTTTATATCCGGGGTGTGTCTCAATCTATGAATACCATTTGTGTAAGAACATATTGACCATATCCTTGTTTTGCGATCACGCTCTTCTCCATGAAACTTAGGAATGGTGATATTATTAAGTAATGCATTGCTACCTTTTGCATCTTCTGCAACACTTGTCTCTTGAACTCCTTGAGTCGTGCGAGCTTGGTTCCCTTGAACCATGCATCTTGTGGCTCCTTGAGCCATTTGTGAATTCATAGATTTCACAAGTAACTCCGTACGATTGGTAACATGTACATTGAGTGCAGAGAGGTTGCTTTCAAGTACGGCTTGGCGATGCTCCAAAGTCTTGAAAGCAGTCATATTTACAAGCCCATGATCTCCTAGATCATCATTGTCATGCATATTAGTGTCAGTAGCACCCATGGTGCCCTGATTTTGATCTACGTGCTCAAAATCAAAAGTGTGTGTAGGTGGGATATCCTCACTGGCCATGGTAAACACACACAAATGTAAAGAGAGAAAAAATGTCAACTTGTACCTTGTGAAATTGAAGTCTTTGTGTACTCTGTGATTTACGTTGCATGCGAACCTTGCCTTGTGGGAATCATAGCGCTTCATGTGTCGTTCCTCGTAAGAACACCTTTGTGACTCCTCACAGAAACTCGTTGTTTTTGTGAAGGCTTTTGCTCACTTTGAAGCTATCTCCTTGAGGAAAAAAGAAATTTTGGAAGAAAACTTGCCTTCCTCCAAGAAGTGAAAAGGAAGGGTGAAACTACTTCCTTGAAGTATGAAGCTTTCCCTTTCCTTCTAGCTTTCCTTTCAACACAAACACTTATGCTATCTTTCTTTGGTATACACAACAAGGGTCAATAGCTTGATGGTAAAGTGTTAGCCTCTTATCCTCATGGGGTGGATTCAACCCTACTTCATGCAAGGGTTAAGCGGACCTTCCTACGCACGCAACCAACGGTGCCAACGAAAGCCTTCGAAGCTTCTGTGCTATCGAGTTGCCGGTTGAGTTTGCCTTTGTCGCCCGCGTAGATGGGGTGGTTGTGGTCTGCCTGCCTTCTTTTTGCTGCGCAACGAAGATGTCACTATCTGCGAAACGTGGGGGAGAAGCAGTACGTCACATGCACATACAACCCGCTTTCCCCTCCTCCCAAAAATAGATCGGATACTAGTGAAAGGACGGTGGTAATGCGTGTGCTAGTCTCTACACAACCGTGCTATCTTATAGCCTCGCCTTAGCGTACACACTGTGCTATCTTATAGCCTCGTCCTAGTGTACACACTGTCCGGTTGTGCCGGTGGCCTTGCTCGTAGGACCCATGTCCTTACACCTAAAGATTAATCTATCAAAATGCACAAAAAATTATTAAATTCTCCCCAACTTGGATCAAATAATATTTGAGAGGACCAAACTTCCAAACCTCTTTGAAAGTTTCCTCTTTAGGTATGGAATACATCTATAAATCTTCATGGTTACCTACATAAAGATTGACATCATTTAATACCATTCTAATTTAATAAGTAAACTATAGTTTTTATTCAAATTTTGCTAATTTTTGACAAGTGATTTCTTAAAAATACTTTCAAGATTCAAAGTCTTCTTTATGCATTAAGTCATGTTGAAAAAGTTTCAAGATGTTTTCAGACCATGCATAGCACATATAGACAAATTAGTGATCCTTTTTTAAAAAATTCTCATTTGAGCTTGATTTGAATTTTCTCAAAATAATACATGTAAACCCGGGGATATCCTTTGCACAAAGGCATCCAACATATCCAAAAAGGTTAGTTCAATGGGCGCAAAGCCCCTAGGGGATTTGACACCATTGATCTCAAATGTACCCTTAATACACATTACAAAACATCTATATTTTCATCAAGGAATTATTTTCTTCTTCTCAGCAAGACGCTGCCTCCTGCTTGATAGAAGCCATTCGCAAGTACCAACACTAGTTTTGCATGCAGCATTTTGTTTGTTTTCTGCAATAGATGCTCATTCTTAAAACCCGCATGGCTTTTAGGACTACAACTTTAAATGTACAAATTTCTATCCTCAAATCTTCATTATCTAAGCATCTAGAGCCCAGTGCTAGGTCTCGTCTAAAGAATGGGTTACTAAGCTGGGGAAACACCCATCTACAGACTCTTCCAACAAAGCTCTTGATTGCTAGACATCCCCATATGAGGTGGGATATGGTCATAGTTTGTTGGTCGCATCCAATGCAGGTTTTATCGCCAAGACCCCACACTTTGGTATTGTCCAAGGTTGGTAGAGAACCAAAAAGACTTTTTCCAGTAGAGAAAGACTTTCTGCTCATCTTTGCATTCAGAGCTCTATAAATTCTCCAACACCTAGCTCCATTTAATCTTGCTCCGTTGTCATGCAGCCTTACTGCCATGAAGATAAAAAGAGCAGAGAAATGCAGGCTAAGATTCTTTGAAGCCTACACATTTACTGAGAAGTGATCGGGTTTTGCTAATAGGCCAAGCTTAATGATTAATGTATGCCAGGTGAGGCTTAAAAGTGCCAACAGATGCCTTAATGATGCCAAAAATGAGTATGCTTGAAGTGAGCACAGATGGAAGGTTATGATCTAGAACTGCAGTGCTTGAAGTGCTCATCAGCTTGTCTTTATGTCTCGTCGATTGGAGCTACGATGAGGAAGTTATGGCAGTTTGAAGTTCAAGTCGATTGCAGATCCGTACCGGATTGGGCAACTGCAACTGAGGTAACAAAAATGAAATGAATGCACGGGCCTAAAGTGCTCACTTTGTGGAGCGCGTCGATCTTTTCAGATCAGTGATCAGAGTTATGGTTGCCAAGTTATGGGCCATTAAAGATTCATCAGGGGCCGATTCCGTGCCAGTCTAGTCAGCTTAGGTCGGAGTGCCATCTGGGAGTTTTTGAGCTTCAATCAAGGAATACCGCAAACCGATATGCTTTGGAAGTTAAATAGGCTAAATGTGGTGCCCGTACGGAAGCACATAAGTGCGTTGAATAGCATCGTGTCCAAAATGACATCTCTTGGAATGCAATGATTGTGGGGAGTGCCCAACATGGATGCGGTAAGAAGCTTTGAGCTATTTTCAATGAGTGCAAAGGGAGTGCTCTCAGGCCAAAGCAATCACTGATGCTTGCATCGTGAAGGCGTAATTCCACTAAGAAGCTGATAAGGGCATTAAAATTCTCGATAATATTGCTAGTCAAGGACTGCTGAAGGAAGTTGTTGTGCTTGGGATTACCTTGGCCGGCATGTATGCAAAATGTGGTTCCTAAGGGGTAGGACCGAATGTCCGCCCTAGTTTTTTTTTTTCTTTAAGCCGAGGCTTGGTTGCCCAATGCCCAAGTCATATGCTTAAGGGATGCCCTCCCACTATAATCCATTGGCCATCCCAGTTATAGAGGTGTGTGTGAAAACAAAGGAAAGCAAGGGGTCGATAGCGTGAGCAGGCGGCACAGACGGCGCAAAGAAGGAAGAGGAGCTCGCCCTGGGTGAGGCATTTCTCGGATGAGCTCGCGCAAGGAACATGATCCACTCAGGAGCTCTCGACGCCGCCGGTCGGCCCCACTCTCGCCGTCTTTGAAGCGGCTCGATCCGTTGACTGCCATGTCATTAATCCGCGTCCCGCGCCATGTAAGTCATGGGGCCATGACTAATGGGCTGAGGCAAAAAATTGGGGGAATGGAACGAAGTTAAAAAGGAGGGGCTTCTCGCGCTCTCTCTCTCTCTCTCTCTCTCTCTCTCTCTCTCTCTCTTTGGGGGGCTTGAGAACCAAAGCAAGCAGAGAAACTAGGAGGAGGACGAGGGGGAGCTTTTCTCACTCAAAGCAAGAAGGAATTTCTCTCTCCCTCTCAAGCTTGGTGGAAGCAACAAAGGCTCTCGAGGTGAGATTGGTGAAGCCAAGGCTCGGAGCTTGGTCAAGGCAATTGCATACAAGGAAGGTGCTTTAAAGGGGATTCCAAGCGAGGCTTGAACAAGCCAAGGCAAGAAAGGCAGATCGAGGTTGAGGCTTGAGCAAGCAAGGCGAGGTCTCTCTCTCTCTCTCTCTCTCTCTCTCTCTCTCTCGATCTCCAATTAAAGCAAGGAGTTTCCTATCCCTCTCTCGGCCATAATCAAGTGAAAGAGGGTAAGCAAGTCAATCAGGAGAAGAAGAAAGATCAAAGTCTCTCTCATCCTCGACCTCGACTTAGCTCAATAACGAGAAGGGTGCTTGGCAAGAGCAGATAAGCTGATCTCGGCAAGGGAAAAGATAAGGCGAGAGAAGTTTGGCAAGAGCAGACAAGCAGATTTTGGCAAGGGAAAGTAAAGGCGAAGGAAATTTGACAAGAGAAGATGTCGAAACTCGGAAAGCATTTAGGGAGTCTAGGGTTAAGTAGAAAGATAAGGGAGTGGTAAGGCAAGACGGAGAGAGGGTAACCTCGCTCTACCATAATTGGGAATTACAAGGGAATCAAGCAGGGAATTTCGCAAGATATGTACGTCCTGATCAGCTTCAAATGGATCTAATGGCAGGCATAAGTGAGAAATTTACAGTTGTGATCTAATTTGAGATCATTAAACTCTCCTAACACCATCAGTATCATTAACGACAAACATTTGTAATCGAATTTCACTTCGGCTAATCATTAGCAGCTTAAAACATTCCTGTTGTCAATTTTTAAGCATTTAACGTGTTTTCAGAGTCTTTTGCTTTGTGTTTAGCATCTAGTCTCTCGCACCTCCCATAGCCAGAGGCCCGGCGCCTGCCCGGGTCACGTTTCGAACACATATCCCCTAACACCGCTTAGTACCAAGTTTTGTTGTTGCGATGCCCAACCCACTGCTTAGAGAAATTCAGCTTCTTATAAACACTCTTTGTCAAGGGAGAAAGAAATGGCTTTACCCCAGGCCCCTTCCACACCTTCCATTCAACTTTGGTAGAGCAAGGTGGGAGGAAAATATGGGAAACAAGATCCATGAGTCTACCAACAAGTACCTCTTCCTATAGGGATAGGCTATTGACCTCTGTCAATAGTTCTAGAGACTTCCATTCTCCTTCATGATGGTTCCATAGGGAGGCCAAGGTGCCAAAATCTTTGTTGTTAAGTAGTAGAGATCTTCTCTAAGGGGGGCACATGGAAGGAGGCCATAGTTAACGATAAGATTTTGGACCTCTTTGGACATTGTTTGTTTAATATATCCCAGGACATGATGGCACATTCTTGATTTTGCTCCGTAAACAAGAAAACTACTTTGGCACACAATGCTTCTGCATGCATCATGGGGTTTAAGATCCCAATGCCACCTTGTTTCTTTGGTCTTTCTATCCATTCCCACTTTTCCCATTGGCAAGGGGTTGTGGATTTAGTGTCGCTCTTCGATAAGAATCTTTTGATAGGCTTCAAAAATTCTTTCCAATTGGAATTTTCTCAGTTTTAGCAGTGGAGATACGAACAAGATGTAAGGGATCATGAAAGCATTGATGATTGTAACTCTGCTATGGAAGGGGAGGAGCACAAAATCCCATCTTCTCATTTTGGTATTAACCTTGTTGATGACCCAATCGAATTGCTGCTTATCCATATGCACAACCCTAGTGGAGTTCTTAGGAGCCTGAACACAAGGTCCTCACCAATAACTTCCCTTGACCATTTCCTAGTCAAAGAGTCAGTTTCAAATGGCAAAATTAATCTTGGCTTCTCAATATTTCACATTGAGCCAAAAGTAGTGGAAAATAGTCAAAAGATCTCAAGGGATCTTCTTAGTACTTCCGGCTTGGCTTTGAGGAAGAGCAAAGAATTGTCTACAAAATACTTTGCCAACAATTGTTTACCTCTAGGAAGTGTTAGACCTTGGATTTCCCCTTTTGACGCACTATACTCAAGCAAGGTTAACAAAGGGTGAGAGCGGCAAAGAGCAGTAGGGCAAGGGGGCAGCCTTGCTTGATTGATCGCTTGACTTCAAACATACCCACTATCCTATTGTTGAATAGCAGCTCCGAGTAACTTCCCTTCCCTAGTGTATGCAATATTGCACACAACTTGGGTCCAAAACCCAAAGCCTTCATGACCATCACAGTATGACCACGATATTTTGTCATAGGCCTTATCCAGGTCAAGTTGAAGGAGGATACATTCTTGCTTGAAGAAAGGCGCATACTCAATGCCAACCGCGGCTACCAGGATGTTATCATAAATAGAACGTTCTTTGATGAAACCATGTTGATGGGGAGTGATGGATTTGTTCAAGATTGGAAACAACTTTAATGCAATCACATTGGCAATGAGCTTGTACATTAGTGGAGTGTCAAGATCCGCGCAGAATTCTTTAAAAAATTTGACTGTAAGTCCGCTCCATCTAGGGGATTTTTCCTTCCCCTTTGCTTGCAAGGTAGACCAACATCCATCGAGTGAAATTGACATCTCCAATGCTTTTGCTTTAGTGGGTAGCACACCACACTTAAAAGTACCGAGTAGTTGGGCTTTGGCGTCCTCAACCTCCTGTCAACATAATTGCGGTTGACCAATAATTTGACTTAGATGGTCAAAGCATGAGTTTGTCCATAGCATTTGGTCTCTATAATGTTCCCCTTCTCATCAATGATTCCTGTAATTGAATACCTTCTTCTTTTAACCTTAAGAGCTCTAAAGAAACAAGCCTAGTTGGGCAGGTCTGAGGGCAAGCTCTCTAGTCAGTAGCCGGGTCTTTTTGATCTCCTTAGCTTGCAACTCAACAAGTGACACTTTGGCCTCAAGCCATCTCTTGTGCTCCCCTTCAGAGGCTCTCCATTTTTGCATACTAGCCTTTTGTGGCATCCTAAAAGCACTTTCTTGTGTGCAAGCAATATTAATAAAAACGCGTTTTCTGTAATAAAGGGGGAGTTCTTAAGGTAGAAAAATTATAAGTGCTTTCTCTAAAACATTTTTGCTTTCACAATTAGGACCACACTTTATCCGAATTAAACCTTAGATGATGTACTTTATCATAAAGTTGCTGATTTTGTTTTTTTTGGGGTTTATAGCTGTGGATGATGGAGCTCTCACATCTTGTGCCTAAAGGAAGCCTTGAAGTAATCCAATTGTTAGAGAGATCAGGGAAAGGTTTACTTTTGGGGGGCAGGTAAGGTCTTTTTCCAAAAATATTTGTTGCATGCTTTGATTTTTTATCTCCTTTATATCTAATCTCTTCTACAATTTTTTTCACAGGTTAAAGATATTTACACCCATATACTTCTTCCTTGCTCAAAAGCCTCATCCTTAGAATGCAATTTTCATCCATATTTGAAAGACAATTCTATCAACTTCTTCATATGCAATAAAAAGAAGTAATTTCGACAAATATTATGAATTTTCCATCCCTCTTTGTTTTTATCTATTTTTCACAGCTGCAATAACGATGATCTTCAAGAAAGTTGTCCAAATGGCACCTTATCTTGCTCCAAAAGGAAGCAACTACTTATCGTGTAAAAGAAGCACACCTTTTGACCACATGAAATATTCTTTTGGACAACTACTATTTTCACCATTCAATTGATAGAAGGAACATGTATTGGATAAATTTCAAAGCCTCTTTAAATATAATGCGATATTCACTGATACCTCATGTCTTCTTTGTGCATGCAACTTGCCAAATTCAAAATACAGTTTTGCCGTATTTTCACTTTGTTGTGTTTTTTGAAAGCAGGAAAAATTTCTATGGCTTTTATAAAGAAACTATTAAGAACTTACTGCACATTTTAGCATGATTCTTTCAAGTAGCTAACAAAATTGTAGATAATGCGAAGCTACATTCCTAAGACAAAGTCCTATTTGAAATATTTTATTGACCATTATTTTTATAGCTAGCAATCACCCAAATTTCTTCAAAGCTAAGTTTTCTCATTAATTTTGAGAAGAAGGTATGGTATTCGCAAATGAAACATGGGAAAAGTCAAACTACATAGTACCATATGGGTAAGACTTAGGGAAAATGATTTTTGTCACAATTTGAAGTGTAATGGCAGTCAACATATAGATGATGTTGTATAATCATGTGCTAGTCTATGACCTACACATTGTTGCGGCTAAGAAGAAGCAATGTGTAACTCTGTGGCACTGTGGTCCCTCACTCTCCCCCAAGATGGCAACATGTGCAAACATTCTCTATGCATTAATAAGGTAGTGCCAATTATATTCTTGAACACTTCATTATTAAATAAGATTATCCTTCAAAGAAAGGATAAGGCAACTCTAGCTAACTATTAATAGAAACATCTTGTGTAGAACAATGGAGGGGATGACATCCAAAACCTCTCAATATACAATCCAATGAACATGCACCCACATCAATGTGTGTAACTCATTCTTACAACCTTTTTTTAAACATAAAGCAATCGTTGGTTGTGTTAAGTTTTCGTTGGAACAAGCTTTTGTTTGATATTCTTTGGTAAGCAAGTGACTTAGAGGTGATACATTTATTTATTGGTAGCATGGCCCAATTGTTTTAGGATCTACAGATAGGATGTATAACCCTAGTATACACGGTGTATAATTTATGAGGACTTGTCCAATTGCGTATCACATTATATTCCAATCATAATGTCTAAGAGTGTTGTTATTTGATTAGCCAAGAAAAATTCTTTGCAATTGTCAAAAGGTTGATGCATGAGTTCATCTCTCTCTCTCTCTCTCTCTCTCTCTCTCTCTCTCTCTAAGTGAAAGGGGATGTTCACATACTACACTGTTCTTAATTGAAGGAAGGGATGTATAAAGTTTCGTTAATTTTCTTTAGAAATATTTTTAAGTAATTGACCAGGAAGATGCCTTCTAACCCAAGTTTTTATTCACCTAGGTGTTGGGCTAGGTAATGGACATATTTGATGCACCATGCGTGTGCATTGTAGGGGCTATGTTAATGCCATGGATAGGCTCTCTAGCCTTTGTTACCACATATGAGGTAGTGATGTGTGTGAACACACCTAGGACCACCGAGACATTGTATATACACCCATCATTCTATGGCTAACTTATCATTCTATCGTACACTTGTAATATACTCTCTATTGTGTGCCTTGAGCTTCTTCATCTTCTCCAAGTTGAGTGTGTTTCCTTGCAACCCCAATTTCAACAATCGTTATCAGAGAAAGTTGTGTCATCCCAGGCATAGTCACCAGCATCGCTAGCACATGTTGTTCACTTTCTCTGATTTGGGTGAGCTTTGGTGAGCATCAGCAAGTTGACAAATCCTCAGGTAAACTAGAACATCTTGGTGTGCTCAAAATTTTCATTCGTTCTCATTTTGGCCTCCATTTCCACTACAAGCAGTCCTACATAGGCAATTTTGTCTTTTGTGCAAAATTTTTGCTAGTGCAATTTTCTATAGAACATGTCTCTTGTAGTCTTCTTTGGACTGTGCTATATAGCATGTGTTGATCCTACTTCATTCTACCTCTTTCCAAGTAGTAGCACATCAAGTGTGGTCACTCACCATGGTTGACAACAACACAAATGGTTTCAAGATGTTTACTGCTGAGGATAAATTGGATGTGGATAATTAATGTGGGCTTACATGATGCAACATGTTCTTGTGTCAAAGGGATTTTGGAATGTTGTACAGTGCATTGATGTACGTCGTTCTTCTATGGATACATGCTCTATTGAAGTTGTTGCAAGTTTTGGTGGCAGATATGTTGCTGCTAGAGTTCTTTTGCTTATGACTGAGTAGTCTCATTGGGATGTTAGAGATGCACAAGCTCATGCATTCATTTCATTATCTATGAGTCTCACTATTACTCCTCACATTTGCTGAGATAAATCAGCAAAACACACACGCTTGGGATATTCTGGCTGGTTCTATGTGGGTCCCAACTAGACTAAAATTGCATCGCTGCGTAAAGAGCTGGAGTTGAAGATTATGCACGAGGAAGATGACATGGAGACTTTCCTTGCTAATATCAAGGATATTCATGAGAAGCTCATTTCTACAAGTGAAATCATTTCTAACAGTTTACTTGCGCAAAATATTCTTGATGCATTGCCAGATTCTTACCAAAATCTTACTAGTACTTGGAGACTTATGACCCAAGGAAACCCTCAAGCTATCATGCACATCGCTATTGCAAGAGTCACTGTCAAGAAAGAACATGGCTACACAACGTACAGTTGATTAGGCTTTTGTTTTGCTTCTCAATGAAAAGGTGGTAACAGTAATGTAGCCACTTCTCACGGTTCTTCGGTGAGTAGAAAATCACATGTTTCTAATGCTTCTAATGCTTCTAATGGCAACATCTCGCCTAGGAATTCTGGTGGAAAAGGAAAGGATAAGATGCATTGCCATTATTGCAAGGCTACAGATCACTTAATTGTCCTAAACTAAAGGAAAAATAGGCCAAGAAGAAAGAGGCCGATTCCACTACAAGTGTAGCTATTGTAGAAACTTCTATGAAAGGAGATTGTGATGTTGATACAGATACATAGAGTGGACATTTAGTGCAAAGTGCACCTATGATCCTTCTATCCATGATGCATGTATGTCAGTGTTTGTAGATTCACATGTGTGGTACTTTGATAGTGGTGTTACAAAGCACATTACTTCACATCATGACTTGTTTACCTCTCTTGAGTCTGTCCCTCAAGGGAATTCGGTCACTTGTGCCAACAATCACGCCTCTTATCCGGTCAAGGGAGTTGGAAAGGTTGTGTTGACTACTGTGAATGATAGTTCTTTCACACTTATTGATGCACTTTATGTACCTGGGATAAAAAGAAGCTTTTGTCTGTATTTGCACTTGCTAGACTTGGTCTTGTTGTCAAATTTGGGATGACGGATGTACAATTCACCATCTCACTTTTGGTGATGAAATTGTTTCATCTAGCGTTTTGTGTCAAGGGATGTATAAGATCTTTGTATGACAACTGTGGGCAAAATTTTGCAAAAATATTTGTTGATTGAAAGGCTATTTCAGATGTAAAACTTTGGCATGCACATTTTGGGCGTCTCAATTTTGATAGTTTGCTATGTTTGCAGAAGTATGACATGGTTGCTTCTTTGCTGCCTCTTGAAGCACCTTCTAAGCATGTTTGTGAAGGCTATATTTTGGGTAAGATGTAGTGTTTGAAGTTTTCAAGGATGATTCAATGCATATTGCAATTTGTCCATAGTGATTTTTGTGGGCCTATGCAAACTCCGTCCTTACGAGATTACCAATACTTTGTGACTTTCATTGATGATTACTCCAGGCATGTATGGGTGTATCCGCTTAAAGCTAAGTACAAAGTGTTCATTTGCGTCAATAAATTTTTGACTATGACTAAAAATGTCTCTGGGAAACCTCCGCTCTGATTAAGGGGGGAGTATATGTCTCTTGAGTTAATGCATTTCTGGCTAATTGTGGGAAGTGCCATATACACCTCAGAAAAATGGTGTGGATGAAAGAAAAAATAGGTCTCTTATAAAGATGGCACGATGTATGGACATGTAGATGGAGATGGTCCACAATGCTCTCTAGTGGTGGGATGCTCTGGATGCAGTATGTATGGAGACTCACAAGATATATCAAACCAATAGACAATATGAAAACAGGAAACACCCAAGATATGAAACAGTAGCCAAGACCCCCTATACATAGTTCAATAGTTCATGGAAGCTCCCCAAAATGGGACACATAGTAGTATCATGCTCAAGGCAAGCGTACGGAAAAAACTATATCTACTACTCACATCATGCTATATATATCCACAAGGTGAGGCCATCTCATGACCACCACATATGTGTTGGCTACTGGAAAATATCTAGCCAAGGCAACTTATGGGAAACTAAACATATCTGATACTAGTGGCCTAGGGAACTCCCTAGTATTGACAGTGGGAACCCACCAATGGGCGGCCTAAGAGTTCCTAGGCATCCGGACAAGGTATGGTCCAATTAGAAGAGAATTTCCTCTGGAGCACATCCACAAAGGTGTCCATGCAAGTTGAACCATGTGTAGCCATGTAGCCCTGCTATAGTTCAATGCCACTATTCCACTCACTATCTCAATGAGTGGTCCGGTGAGTGGGGTGGCACGCCAATAACTGCTAAAAATAAAAATTGCAACCACCAAAAAAGAAGATCATTGTGGTGTTGCAAAGACAATTGGGAAAACTAGAAACTACTAGAAAATCATACCAAACCTGGAACCTATTGAAGCAACTACAACTAGGTGAGAATGATATATATAATGGACCTTGAAAAGGGTGGTGAGGCACTAAGGGTGCTATTGTGGATCATCGGAGGGCTATGAGGAATAGATACCTGGGGGTGGGATAGTCTATGGGTGCATGGGGTATGGCAGGAAGGGGTATGGTGAAGGGAAATGGAGAGGGTATTGTGAAAACTGTATCGAGGAACCGGGTAGTGTGTGTGTGTGTGTGTGTGTGTGTGTTGGGGGGGGGGGGGGGGGGGGGGGGGGGGGTAGTAGGATGGTGTCAATGATGGTGTGGGTGAGGCGTGTGGAGAGTAAGCCTGAGGAATGGCTAGGCTCATGTAGGGAAATGGAAAAGGTGAGTAGTTGGCATGGGAAAAATCGTATAAAAGGGAGAGATACAGAGTCTGCACTATGGCTAGGGGGTAGTGATGTAGACAAAGAACAAGGACATGCATGGATGGGTGGTGCAATAGCAGGGAGGGGTAACAAAGAATTGGAAGGGGGAGCTAATAGATAAAGGTTAGGTAGTGGAGCTGATGGTGGAGGAGAAGAAATGGTGGGTAATGGTGAGGTGATGAAACTCGTTCTCTCCTCCATAAGAACAACTTGTAGAGTGGTAATTGCTATTTGTGTCTCTAATGGAGAGGATCCTATGGTGTTGAGCTAAAGAGACTCATATGGAGGCAAGACCTGTGGTTCAAGAAACTCCTAAGAAATGTGTGGGATTGCTTGAGTATACAAAGGTGAAGTGGTAGTGAGAGAAAGTGATTAAGAGCACAAAACAATGGATTATTAAATTGGCAAAGATAGTGAGTGGGTGTCTTGTGTAGTGGGGAGAGATGGGAGAGTGGACATTGTGCATGTGACAAGGATATAGATGGTACACAATTGGAGATGGGCGTGTAGTAGTGAGCAAAAACGTGGTGCTCAAAGGGGGCAAAGTGCAATGACAAGCTGAAGGTTGGGATGATGGTTGAGAAGAGGATGGTGAGGGTGGATGGTTGAGTGATTCCATAACTGTAGATGGCAATGTCATAGTCAAGTGCGGGATGACAGAAGTGACCAAATATGGTGGTGAGATCTTTGGCTCCAAGATGGTCACCAAAGCTAGATTGTGAAGGCAAGTTGCACTCAACAATAGTATCTCTACAAAGAAAACTTCCATAGTGCTCGATCATTTGATGAAGGTCCTCTTATGGTGAAGTAATCCAAGCGTCCTATGCCAGGATAGTCGTAGCATGATAGTTCATGACGCAATAGAGGTCACAGTTCTCTACCCCAAGTTGCTCTCGTATAAATCTGAGAGTAGTACCTCTATTTGAACTGTGATTGTAGAGACAGCAGTGTGCCTGCTTGAGCACAAAGATCCACAGTAATCGTGTGCGAGGCCAATAGAACATGACCGTGGTCAAGCTGGACTACCGCGCTAGGGGTGATAGATGATGAAGGAGATGAGGTGGTGAAGGTAACAATGCATGAACGAGCAATAGGTGGTGGTGGGTGCGATGTTCCTATTAACAAATAGATGTGGTGAAGATGGGTGGAATAATGATTGTGGGGTGCATGAAAAATAGCATGAACTGGTGTGGTGGTGGTTGTGCTAGTGCTAGAAAGTGATACAGATAATTGGGGAGGTGAGGCATCTTGAGAGAGATCAATGTGAGTGGGTGATGGATGGGAAACTGAAGTGAATGGTGTATGTGGATATGTAGATGAATGAGGACGTTCTTGGAAAAGGGTGGATAGTGTGGTAGAAAGGGAGGCTATGTGTTGTGACTTTGAAAACGGTAAAACTCCTAGGAGAACTAGAGAATCTCAAAGAGATTTTGCTTAGAGTTGTGCTCTTAGTATACAAGGCATAGGAGAAGTGGATTTCCTTTTGACTTTGTTAAGGAGGACAAAAGAGAAAGTTGCATCCACGTTGATGCAAGGGGGCATGCTGAAATGGATACAGTGGTAATTCCTAAAATGGATAGAGCAGTAATATTTTTATTCCTATGTGTAGAACTAATCTCATCTATGTACCAAAGTAGCAATGTAGTAGAATGACTTTTGAAGCATTGGTGGTTGCTAGTCCTACTACCTATAGGGTTTTTCTCTTTCTTCCAAGTGATCTAAAATGAGTTTGTGGAATACGAATGGGGTTCATGCGAACAAGCAGTAATATGTGGCGCAAATGGTGTGACCTCATTGAAGCTTGGATGTGCTACCAGATTCTACTTGATTTCTATATAATAAATAGTTTAATATACTTTTAAAGATTTTGACATTTTTTGCAAAGGTGGAATGGGAGGGAGAGGGAAAATCGTTGGTAGTTGATACTACATCCTTGACCAAGGAATATTTGTTGTGACCATGAGAATGTGTATCTAGGCCCTAGGGCAAGCGAGGGTAGGGGTAGTGTTAGGATAACACTAACCTCAGTACATATGAACCATGCCCAATCTAAGCTCCTCACATCATTGCGGGAAGCATGTCTACAACTAGCACTTTATTTTCATGCCACATGGAGCATACACTTGTATAAAACTCTTCATGCACACAACACCTAGCCACTTATGTGGATGCACTAGCATCTGCCACCTCTACTACTTGCATGTATTACTACATGTATAAATGAAATTCCATTGTACCAAAACACCATCTCTATAAATATTTTTATTATGAATGTGAGCAATATTTATCCACCATGATTAATAAGTCTTACAAGTGGTATCAGAGCATTTTCTAGGACTTATTTAGCTATTATCAGATACATTTTACTTAATAAAGCATCCAATTTTCTTTGTAAATATCTTTCCCCTTTTAGATGTCTCCGTGGTCTTATGATAAGTGGCATAGAGAAATCACAAGTCTAAGACAAGTGTCAAGTGTATTGAATTTTATTCATTCAATGAATGATGCATGGAGCCTTGAATTTGAAGGCTTCAGGAGAAAAGTGGTCTCATGATAAAGTCAACAAGTCTAAGACAAGTGTCAAGTGTATTGAATTTTTTTCATGCAATGCATGGTGCATGGAGCCTTGAATTTGAAGGCTTCAAGAGAAAACTTGTGCTATTACATTTCTCTTCTCTCTCTTTCCACACTCTCCATTTGATTTTGAATACTACATATGCTTTAAGCTCCACGACACCCTTTGTCTCTCTTTGCCATGCTCATTCATCTCCTTTTGCACCACCCACTGTTAGTGCACGCATCATCATCAGTATTGGCTTTACAAACCTCGCACTCAACAACACCACCAATACCGTGAGCATGTCATCTTATCCCCTTACATGTTGGTGGTAATTCCTCTCAACCCGACCTGCTCCCTATTACCTCAGCCCAGCTCCTGCCTGACATCAGCTAGCTCACCAATCGACTCCAATCCACATGTCTCATGAGCCCTGTCCGTGCTAACATCAGTGCCCCAATTTCCTTCGTTGTTGACTTACTAACATCCACGAGCAAATCAAAGCATTATCTTTCCTCTTTTTTGTGTATGTTGTAAATGCCTTTTTTTAAAAGAGGCCGTTTACACATGCCCTTAGTTCATAGACTAGTTTTTTTGGAAATCAGCTCTAGCTCAACAAATCAATCTAACTACCCATACTGAGAATTACCAGAAAGTAGTTCTAAGCTTTCTGGCAGGAGAAGGTAAATTCATCACAATTTGCATCATAAAAAGAAGTTGTGGAGAATAAAATCAACGAGGCATATCATGTCTATGCTCAAAACTTGGTTAACAAAGTTCTTGATTTTCTAAATATATTGTAATTTGGAGGCTAGACACTGCTTGAGAGAATTTCTCTAAGTAAGACTGCTCCACACATTGAGCATCAAGAACTTGGACAAGTTCAATGGCTAGAACTTTCACAAATAGAAAGTTATTAAAATTAAAGGGTACCTAATGAAAAAGAATCTATGGGTTGTTGTAAAGCCACTTGGGAAAGCGGACAGCATTATGACACGAGGTGCACATACCCAATTTGTGTCAAAAGACGAACAAGCTCTGGGCATTATTATCACTACATTGTATGATAATTATGTTCATTGCATAGATAAATGCAAAACTTCATTAAAAGCATGGGAAACCTTGGCACAAATGTTTGATACGAATGCTAAACACTACAAAACTAGCCTAAAAATGAAGCTTTTTGTGGACTCATGATGGATGCTAATGAAGATTTAGCTAGCCTTATCAATAGGCATCAATCCATTTGCACTCAATTAGTGCCTTTAGATGCTAAAGTGGATGATGAGGAGAAAATTGGACTCTTGCTCAAAGTACTTCCACTTGAGTATGATCACATAGTCGCAATAATTAAAGAAAAGGATCCTGTACCTAGGTTTGAAGATGTGGTCAATTCACTTCAAGATGAGGAAAATAAGAACTCTAACAGCAACTCTACGTCAAATGAGTTTATGTTATGTAGAAGGCTACATGCAAGCATTGTGGCAAGTCAAGTCACAAATCAAGTGACTGCTTCAAGATCAAAGCATGCACCCTATGTGGAAAGCTTGGACATACACCTTCAAATTGGGCACATCTAGGATGAAGCTAGGCTTAAGGGGGTGATTGTTAGAAGAACCCTAACCTCACTACATGTGAACCATGCCTAGTCTAACACTACAATGGTAACAGGACACTTTTATGTCCTTGGACACTTTTGTGTCCTGTTAAGTGACCATTTTGCTTGAATTATTTGAAGAGTATGAAAATGAATTTCTAGGTGCTATATATCCACAAAGTTGCCTTATGAGCTGAAAAAAACTTAGCATTTTTTTTGGAGTATCAATCTCACCATTAACCTTACTCTTGCACAACATTTTTGAACCTAAATTGTGTGAAAAAACGGGTCCTATTTTTGGATTTTTTTCAATTTTTGGCAACTATACCACTCTAAACTTCATGTTTGTGAGGTTTAGATGGCTAGAGGTTAGACCTTCATAGTTCTCAACATGTTTTGATGCTTATAGGGAGAGCTAAGTGTTAAAATTGAAAGTTATGACCAATTTACAAGAATTGCATAATCCTATTTTTTGGCCAAAATTAGCACTTGTATGATTGTTTTGGTGGCTTTCTTGATATCCAAATTCAATTTTGATTGTGTAAGTGTATTGTATAACATAAAGCTAATCTTCCTTGAGTTTTGGGGGACCTAATATGCTATTAATGAGGTTAAATCAACCATATGTTTTGGTCACCAACCTATTGAAGTTAATGGGGCATTTTATCTCATGTCCTACAAAAATCCCCACTCTTATTTATATGCAATCAACCGTAAGAAATTGCTGTTTTGGGCAAAATGCACTGGTCCATCAACTTTGGAGGCTTGTAGTGACCAAGTGATGACAAAAATTACAAGTTTCTTATTTTTTCCATATGTAGTAGTTATTGAACTATAAGCTCATGAAAGGATTTTTCAAAATGAGTGGATCTACTATGGTTTTGGAATTTTTCTCCAAAACCCTGAAAGGACACTTTTATGTCCTGTTAGGTTACCATTCTAGTGCTAAGATCCTCACATCATTGTGGGAAGCATGCCTACACCTAGCACTTTATTTTCATGCCACTTGGAGCATGCACTTGTATAAAATTCCTAATTCACCCAACACCTAGCCACCTATGTGGATGCACTAGCATCTACCACCTCTACTACTTGCATGTATCACTCCATCTACAAATGGAGAACCTAACCTCTCTACATGTGAACCATGCCCAGTCTAAGATCCCCACATCATTATGGGAAGCATGCTTACACCTAGCACCTTATTTTCATGCCACATGGAGCATACTCTTCTATAAAATTCCTAATGCACACAACACCTAGCCACCTACGTGGATGCACTAGCATCTGCCACCTCTACTACTTGCATGTATCACTTCATCTACAAATGGATTTCCATTGTACAAATACACCATCTCGATAAATATTATTATTAGAATGCGAGAAATATTTATTCGCCATGATTAATAATTCATACAAGTAGGCGGACAGGGAAGAGGCAAGAGGGTAAGGGAAGGGTAGGAGGTGAGAGGGGTATGGGGCCGAGAGGGTAGGGCTAGGGTAGGCAAGGTGAGTGTCATGAGACGGTAGGGCAAGGTGAGGGTGGGGCAAGGGGTGGAAGATGAGGTGAGAGGTAGGGAGGTCGAGGATGAGTGATAAATGTGGGTAGGGTAAGTAGGGGGAGGGTGGAGTGAGGGGGTTGAGTAGGTTAGGCAAGCAAACAAGAGGGGTGGAAAAGGAAGGCGGTCAAGGATGCGACAAGAGGGGGTGGAGAGGGAAGGGGTGTCAAGGGTGGGGCAAAGGGGTAGGGAAAGCTAGGCTGCTCTTGTATGCTCGACCGCACACATGCTTGAAATTATCCTATAGGGGTATGGAATGAACGCCCAAAGATTGGTCAAGTCTTCTGAGGTCCTTGTATGACCAGGCAAAAACATCTTTCCAATTAGTAATGAGAAAAACCATCAAATCTAGTAATTGGGGATGATCCCATAGCCATACTGCTGCCAGCAAAATTGGTTTGGGTTATTCTTCATTACCTCGATTGACTTCTTTAACTAGATCTTCATAGTTGTCTGGGTTCCACTCCTTTGTTACATCATGGAAAGCTTTAGTTAGTGCTTCCACATCATGAGTAGGAGCTTGATCAATGGGAATGTCTTGTGTCTACTCTTGTAACCATACTTGAGGAGGTCTGTCCACATGAAAGTCATCTACCTTTCTTGGAGCTGGTCTACAAACTCTTTGGTTGGGCTAGGTCGGACCTAGCCTTTCCCACCTTTGACTGAGGAGAATCATGCCTCATGTTGTGGATCCTCTTCTTGTTGCTCCTGTAGAGGAGACTTCTTACCACACCTGTGATGAGTCATGGGCTAACCTAGACCAAGAGACATGACATCTTCAATCTCTGGTGCTAGATCCTTGAGGCTTGTGTTGTTGTCAATTCTTGTGAGTGCTGAAAAATAGTGAGGGTTAGGTACTACTTCTAGCCAATTTGAGGAGCTTAGTTTCTTCATTGGGGACTATCCTTGTGGGAAATACCACCTCGTCATGTGAGGTTTATTCTATTTCTTTAGCTTCTTCCTTCTAGTCATCATGATGTGCAATGTTGAGGGAAGACCTTCTATTGGATGGGTCGGCTCCACTCTCCAATTGGATCTGTCTATGCTCTGTTCTTGGTGTGGTGATCCACATGGTATCATTACCCCAATCGTGAAGCACTCGGGTATGTTATAGCCAAGGCATACCAACAAGTAGAGGGAACCCACCATCCACCTATGGTAGATGAACCACCACAAAATTCAGCCAAAATGTAAAGCCTTCTACTACCTTTGGTACTTGTTCCACCACTCCTACTCGGCAGGCTTGCATCCGTTGGCCAAAGTGACAGTGAAAGTGGTGGTCTTGGTGCGAATCAAACCAAGATGTCTCATGATGAGCTCTGGCTTTAGGTTAATACCTAATCCACCATCTACAATCACATTTGTAAATTTCTAGCCATAAATGGACACTATGAGGCAAGGGATTTTATAGTCAGTAAGTGGGGTTGGTGGGTAGGAAATCATGTATGACTCATTTGAGGTAAGCGTGGGAAAGTTTCCACCACTATTTCAAATTACAAATTGCCAAAGGGGTCCTTGATCAGAAGGTAAAGATGATATTGGAAAGCAATGCTACTAGTAGAAGAGGGCAAAAGACCACGATGACCCTTAGAGAGCAAGAAATGAATCTCAAAATTATTTTCCATGTAGTTCAAAATCACTAGAAAGATGATGCAGTAGGAGAACCAATTTATAATGAAATTCATAGAATTTGTTCCAAATTACCTAGTCTTAGTATATGAATTGTGTGCTAAAGAAGCCTAATTGCCTTGCTTCTTCCTAGCTCTATACCCAAAGTATACTGAGCCATCAAAATCCACCATGCTACCTAGAAGAGTTCCACATGGTAGATGACCCATGGTGAGACTCATGGATGATCTAAATCGTGTCAGCACTATCTCGTAGGAGTCAAAGAAAGGTTCTAATACTGCAAGAGAGCCTGAAAACAAGATAGATGTTCCTCTAGATCCAAGGGTAACTGCAGAATTGGGGGATTCTCAGCACTTGACTCATTCGAGGAGGAGACACGTGAAGAGAGCAGACCAACAAACTCAATCCAGTGTATCTCATAGGAGCAAAAAATATATTGATGACAATGAGGGAAGCAATTGAAGTCACAAATCCACAAGACAGAAGCCAATAAAGAAACCTAGAATAGATACAATGACTAAGACTAATGATATTGACGATTGGGAAGCAGACATGAGTCACTATAGTAATAGACAGTCTAGAAATAGGAAACTAGTACACTGAAGGAGGCAGCTAGAAAGTGGTATTACTATTACCTAGATGAAGATGAATGAGAAAAGTATTTTCCTCAAACACTGAAGGAGGCAGCTAGAAAGTGGTATTACTATTACCTAGATGAAGATGAATGAGAAGAGTATTTTCCTCAAACATTGAAGGAGGCAGCTAGAAAGTGGTATTACTATTACCTAGCATGCCATCTTAGATCATACAGCAAATTGATGATAGCATTTTGCCTATATTACTCAAAAAAAAAAGAAGATGAAGAAAATTTGGGCAAGTTGGACAAACTAAAGCAAGCAAAACTGTCAGTTAGGAGCTATGTTGAAAAAATCAAGGAACTGACCAAACAATTTCAAGAACCTCCATTGGAAAAAAAATGAGGGCTTGGTTTCTGAATAGGTTTAGAAGTAAGAAACTAAGGAAACAAGAAATTCTAGCCCCTACAAAGAAATTCAATGAATTAGTTCAACGATCCCTAAAATTGGAATATCAAGCCAAAAAGGAAAGGAGCCACAAGAGAAGAGATTCCAATGATAGTAGTGAACATCGTTTGCAGGGAAAAATTCCAGCACAACTTGCAGCTCATCTGATAGTGAATCAGATAAAAAATCTAAAAGCAAGAAGAAAGGGTCTCAAAAGGGTCGTGGATCAAGAAGCTAGAAGAAATGTCAAAACAGATATTTGAGATGGTCAAAACAAGATTTTCGGTGGGAAAGATCGAGACCTCGTGTTCAAAGTGCAGGTTTAGAGATCATAGGTAAGGTAAATGTTCCCATGCACGTATTTTAAAGCTTATGGGCATGTGTGGATAAATTCTGGGATAAGGATTCATCACTTCAAGAAAAGGGATGACATATCCATCATTTCATTAACAACCCAAAAATAGTAAAAACAAAAGGGGCAAGTGGCTCTAAAGAGAATGAGACAAGCCCGAGTGTTGGAGGTGGTAGAGGGTTGAGGTAGATTCCAAGGGGTACTGGCCGGGGAAGAGGTAGATTTGACTTTGGAAAAAGGAATTTAGATTGCTTACTTTTGTGAATATGGCCATTTTGTAGCTCATTGCCCATATGCTGCCAAACTAGAAGGGTCTGAATAGATAACACCTGAACCAATGCTAGTAAGGGCAGTAACCAAAAGCAAAGTTGTAGTCATTGAGGAGATTCTAGAAGAACATGAGACAAAGCAGGTTCTTAAAACAAATAAAAGGGAGCAATAAAGAGACACATGGAAGGCAAAAGGCAAAGGAAAAGTAGTTGATGAATGGTAGGAACAACGAGAGTTGGCATCCAAGATTACAGAAAACTTGGCAAAGAAGATGCCAAAACAACCAAAATATTGGCATGCTAGGATAATTCAAAAACTATAGCATCAGCCTTCAAGGGCTTAGGAAGAGAACCAACTCAGGTAATTGGGTGAGAAGAAAGCAGCAACTAAACTAAATGAGTCTATGATGCAGTAGAGAGTCTGTTTGAAGACATAAGGCAAGTTAGATCAGAGCTGACTAAGGTTGGAGGTACTCACTTGGTGAAGGATCAATCAAAGAGTCCATCACAAGATCAACCAGCTAATAGATAAAGGAAGTCATCTCAGTGGGACTATGAAGACAACCTATTGGACGAAAGGTCTTCTAGTTAAGAAAGTAGTTCTAGTAATGAAAAGGATGAGATATATGTTAAGGTCTATGAGAGAACCTAGAAGCTGACACTAGAACTAGATGACATCAGATGAACATTACCAAAAGCTGCAAAATTTATTAGGCAGAAGAGGAAAGTAGGCATTGAAGCAAGAGCAATGAACTTGGAAGCCATTAGTAGGGATGACGAGGTTCTAGTTATTTAAGTTGATTACAAAATTAGAAAGAAATAGGAACAATTATCATGATTAATACTGGATGGTGGGGCTTGAGTTAATATTCTAGAGAACTCTAAGACAAAAGTTTGAGACTCAAGATTTAAAGCCTACACCATTTAGGGTACGAATGATTGACTAAAGGGTAGTGCAAGCCATAGGATTAATTGAGAAAATGAAAATCAGAATGAGCAAAGAAAAATTCAAAGCCAATTTCTTAGTCTTGGATGTACAGGGAGCATATGGGATGGTTTTGAGTAGACCATGGCTCAAAACTGCTAGGGCTATTCATGATTATGCCAACCAAACACTGACAATCCAGGGGTCCAACATGCAAATTCAAATCAAGAGAAATATTACAAGAATCTCAAAAAAGGCATTAAGAGTAGAGGAAATCTTTAAGAAATATGGCATTAAGAAAATTGAAAGAATGCTAGCATGAATGGATATCTTTTCTCTTACAAAGATTGACTTGATTGCTTATCTGATGGACAAGGAACAAGCTGAGAGATAGAGAAAGAAGTTCCTAGATGAGTTCACTTAGTTGAACACTAGGGAAAGGATAGTTTAGATAAATGGGTGTGCACTAGAAGAGTGAGATGAGGAGAAGTTTGATTTCAAATCAGCAATAGAGACAAGTCAGACAAATGCGAGAAGTTGAGATCAAGTTGCAAATAGGCTAGAGATGGAGCGCAGACTTGTAGCTCTAGGTGATCCATTCATTGATCTGTATGTTGTAGGTATTTGCAATGAGAAAGAAGTAGATTCATTGGCCAAACAAAAAGGAAGAGTTCCAAACTAGATACTCCAGAATGTAATCTCGGGACATATGAGAAACCTATAATGATGAAGATCAATCATGCAGGCTTTGTTTGAAAAATACAAGGATGTATTTTCATGGAAACACACTGATTTGAAAGGATTCAATTCAGAGTGTGTCAACATTGGATACCACTGGAACCCAATGCGAGACCGATGAGATTGCAAAGGTATAGAATGAACCCCAATTATGCTAAGAAGGTACAAGAGGAGATCTATAATATTCTAAAGGTAGCATTCATTACTAAAATGGCAAGCAATGACTCGTTATTTCCAATTATAGTGGTTTTGAAGAAGAATGGGAAGTTAAGGCTATGTGTGGATTACAAGAACCTTAATGCTCATACTATAAAAGACCCCTTTCCACTCCCATTTACGGATATGTTGCTAGAAGAGCATTAGGGAAATTATGAATCCCAAAAGTTCCCTTTAGGATCAAAGATGCTTTTGGAATATACTCTCTACATTAATGAAAATGGGATGGTGGCCATCGTCCCACTAGTTTTTTCACTTTTTTGAATGACCATAACTTGAGCATTTTGAGTAGAGCTTATGACGAGTTGTGCTTGAAAAATTTGGCATCCCCCCGTTTGAGAGTTCAAATTGTCAAATCAATCTTTGAGGTTTGAGAGTTCAAATTGTCAAATCAATCTTTGAGGTCTCCCTCCCATTTACGTAACAGATCTTGAGTTTGACTTGTCAAATCAATCTCTAAGGTCTCTTGGGATTTTTTTTACGGCATTATAAATTCTTCTCATTGATGTGTGCGTGTGTGCACGCGAGAGAGAGAGAGAGAGAGAGAGAGAGAGAGAGAGAGAGAGAGAGAGAGAGAGAGAATTTGTAGTGTAGTTTTGGTGAAAGTGCCTATCTTTTAGAGGTTGTTTTCATCCTCTATCCTTTTGGCTCACAAAGAATTTTTTTCTCTCTTTAGGAGAGGTTTCCTTTGGTTTTTGTCTTTCTCAGTTTGTGCATGTGGCTAGTTGTACTCAATTCTCAGAGTTCTAGTTTGTTTCTCAATGCTCTCCAAATTGCCACCATTTAGGCATTCTAAGGGATTTTCCAAAAAACATAGATTAGCCTCTTTTCCTTGCAAGAGAGAGAGAAGGCAGTTACAAATACCTTTTTATTGGCCACATGTAGTAGATTGGTTATCCAAATTCCCTTCTAAGGAATAGGTGTAGAGTCCCAAATATATTGGGGGTAGTACTTGTCTTCTTCTTCTTCTTCTTCTCTCTCTGTCTACATGTGTGTGAAATCAACCTGCTCTCATCACAAGGAAAACTCCGTTAACCATCTTTTACCAAAAATTGAGTACATCAACGTGATCAATTGTTGAAAATCAACCCCTCTCTCTCTCTCTCTCACACACACATACAACCTCTCTCTACTGTCTTCTTCTTGCTGATTGGTGTCCCAGTGATCTCTTGATTGCCATCCATCTCTCTCTCTCTCTCTCTCTCTCTCTCTCTCTCTCTCTCTCACACACACACACACACACACACATGTATGTACTGGAAATAGCTTGGCCATGATCCCATAAGACTATTCACAGGTGAATGCGCTCCCGTCAATTCTAGTAGCATGGGCTGTCCATGAAATTCTTCACTTTGTCAAATCTCTCTCTCTCTCTCTCTCTCTCTCTCTCTCTCTCTCTCTCTCCCCTTGGTGACAAACTTGAGCTACATTTGGAGTTGTCACATGGATGGCCCAAATTTGTCCATAAACAGGTGAACCCTCCCTCTCCTTGTAGAAACATACTCAATGTTTGAGGTTTTTTAGTGTCTATCACATGTGCATGCACATACACACTCATTGCCATAGCCGATGTCACGGGGGTAGCACTTTTGATTGCACGTTGGGGAGATGCCTAGTGTTGAATGATTTTTCAAAACTTCAAGAAAGAGAGAACGTTCTCTTTCTCTCTCTCTCTCTCTCTCTCTCTCTCTCTCTCTCTCTCTCTCTCTAAGTGTTCAACCAAGACAAATGGTTTTTTTTTTTTTGCAAATCTCACATTTTGTGAGAGGTTATATTAATAAAAACCACTAACATCAGTGCCATGCTGAACATGAGCCATGGCCAAAAACATTCTGGATCCAACGGGTGAATAAGGTAGCCACCCACACAAAAACAAACAATAAAAAACATCCCGAGGGCTTTTGCAAGGGTACTCCTGGCTCTCGAGCAGTGTTAGGATTTGACAGGCAACTCAAAATGTCAAAAGACAGGTGTGTAAGAAGTATGCTCTTCTAGATAGAAGGGAAAAATTTAACATTGCCTTTCCAATGACAGAAGAGTAAAAAATGTCCTCTTACTTAGCACAGAAAACTTAAAGAACAAGCATTTTTCAGCACTACCAAATACTTGTTCATGACAAAGGCCAACAAAGAGTCATAGCAACATTCATTTGTACAAATGCAAATTGAACGTCAAGGCATCCATTTTCCATACAAGAAACAAGTAGACTCTATTGGAGAAACTAATCAATTCTTACACTATCCGAGGCTGAAGCTTAATAGGGGGCAGACTGAGAGCCTAAGAAGAGTCCGAAGGTTGCTCGCAAGTCTCTACTCATGAGTCTTCGTCTTGTCACAAGACCTTCCAACTCTCTCATGCGTTGACGTAGCAAATCCCACATTTCTTTCCCCTCTTTTGCTGCAGTTTCTTGTGACCATCGACACTCGATATCTTTCCAAATCCCTACAGGCACCTACACAGAGAGGCTGAGAGAAAATGTTACACTCGTGGTGCTCGCGCCACGGATTTGGAGTCTGGCTCGTTCAAAATTTTGGGTGAGCACTAAGTCGCCCATTTCCCACTAGGTTAAGTTAGAACTTAGCAGTGGCCACTGGCCCATTTCCCAGTAGAATTTAGGAAATTACCAAATTATGAATGGCTTAACCACACACCCTGATCCCCCTCATCTACTTTTAATTCCTGTCAATATGTAAAATGCGAATGTGAAAGCAAATGTCTCCACTCCTACCTTTGGTGGGCCTTGACCTCAATTCAAGTCCAAGACGGGATTTCCTAAGGGTTGCCCTTCTAATGACAGGAGAGCGGGATTAGCATCCTTCCATGAGGATGGGCATATTTTGCCTTCTCCCTGCAAAACACCGGTGTTGCCTCAAAGTGGCCTTCATACGAAGGGCTTGAGAGTCAAAGAAGGGAAGAAGGGCGTCAAATCCTAACACTGCTCCCAAGGGCCTAGGCCCTATGGGCGATGATCAATCCAATAAGGAAAATAATCTCAAAGCTCTATACAAAGTTGTAAACCTCTTACAAGGCAAAGCCATCGTCTAATGTTGACACATCATATACCTTCTGCATCTACGTGCAGTTCATTAATTAATTATCTTGGAAGATTCCTTCGCCAACAATTCCTAAATCAAAGGTCCCATTGTCTCCCCGTTCCCACGCAAGGGTGCAGGCAGGGTCTGCACCCTCAGTCACCCACTCCTCCCATACAATCACTCCTTCGTACCTTCTCGGCTCCATCTCCGTCTCTCGTTGCCTAGCTTGCCCTTCAAGCGGCTAATTTACCCTCCCTCAATCTTGCTCATCGGCCGCTCCTTCATTTCTAAATGTGGAGGGGACTGCCTTTTTAAACCACTGCGGCCGCCTTGTCAACTTCCTCGGCACGAGCCTCCCTCCAATCCTTTGTCACTCGTCTCTGCCCACCCTACTTTTTGTGATGGTGCTCCTCAGCTCTCTTACTTGCACATTGCTTTCACCCACGCACCTTGCACACCTTGCGTTCATCACTGTCGCTAATCTGGCCTCACTGTGAGGTCAAGCAGCAGCCCCCTAGTGCACATCTCTTGCGCAAAATAGGAGAGGGAGAGAGAGAGAGAGAGAGAGAGAGAGAGAGAGAGAGAGAGAGAGAGAGATTTCCGTGCTTTGCTTCTTGCAATCTCCTCCTCTCTCTGCAACTGCGGACCACACTTGACACAACATCTTTGGGCATACTTATTGGGTCCATTTCATGCAAACTGATGGAAGAAAAAGTTGATGCTTGTCGTGATGTTGATCATCATGCTCGAGAGCCCCGCTCCATTGCCTTCCCTAGCCTTGCAGAGACCCTCCGAAGACCTCCCGTTGCTTCCTTGTGCGATCCCATCCTCGCGATGAAACATCCCATGGCTCATCATCTCCTTCCCTAGCTTCACCTAAGAATAAAGGGAGCCCATCGCTAGCTACCCCGTTTGTCCCCCCGATCCATTGCCTTTCAAGCATCCGTGCAGAAAAACCACAAAGAGAGAGGTAGACTTTGTGTCTCCGCCACACTAGTGAGAGAGAGAAAGAGGCATGCGCATCAATAAGGGAAGTCTCCCCTGCTGTCCCTGCGCAGAGAGAGAGAGAGAGAGAGAGAGAGAGAGAGAGAGAGAGAGAGAGAGAGAGGGAGGCATCTACGTCTGTGCAGGTGTCTTTGGGAAAAATCTTCCCTCCTCTCTTTTCCTATCTCTCGGCCGGGTGGCGCCCTGCACTTTCCCCCCTTCCAAAATTCCCTTCAAATTTTTCAAAATTCCCAGAATACCGTTGGCTGAATACAAGACGTTAAAACTAGAATTTGAGTTGGTTATGCAGGCTTTTAGACATTATAGCCTTTTTTGCGATGTGATTTGTGACAAATTACAGGATCTCAATTGTCGCAAAAAAGAATTAAGATTAGAAAATCTTGAACAATTCGATCAAAATAGATTAAGGGTATTTTGGATATTTGCGTAAATTAGAGGGATATTTAATCAAGGTAATCGCTCTTGGAAGAGACTCCCTCTTTTACATAATTAAATTAACCTTAAATGTACTTTGTGCATGAAATAGGATAGGTAGTACCAACGTTTGAATTAGATGGAATCTACGGAGAGATCCCTTGAGCACTGAACAAGGAAAAGTTTGAGTTGGATTAAAAAGCCTATTTTGACATGTGCCAATACTTGGTGGATGACCTCTCTCTCAATCTCTCTCTCTCTCTCTATATATATATATATATATATATAATATATATATATATATATATATATATATATATATATATATATATATCTGTGTGTGTTCCCTCTCGTTCTGGAAGATCTTTGACGCCGCTTGGAAATATTGTTCCTGCATGCTTCTCTCACTGGAGCAAATTTGCTTATTCCTCTCTCCCCCCCCTTGTGCACAGTGGCTAGGAGAAGGTGATTTTTGTGTGGCCGTCGTGAGTCCTATCGAGTGCACGACAGTTTGCACAGCAGGAGAAGAGAAAGTGCAGGGCAGTTTGCGCAGCAGGGGAAGAGAAAGAGGTGGATTTGATGGCAAGCGATGGACAAGGTGGAAGTTGTGTTGCTCTCCGCAAGCTACTACTTGTAGTGGCCAGCGCAGGTAGGAGTGAAGAGAACGGGTTGCAAGCAAGGCTGCGGAACGAGGGCAGGGAAGCAGGCATACCAGTCTGCAAAGGCACGGATGCAAAGTGGGTGGGGTGTTGCAGGCACGATAATAAGGGAGAGCAGAGCCGTGAGCGTGATGATGCGTGTGGGAACACCATGTAAGCGTATGCTTGCGTGCTTCGAAAACAGACCGGGAGGGAGAGGGAGCGGGAATCTGAATCTATAGATTCGTGCTAATAAAACGACTCATTAAGGGGAATCAATCAAGATACCTAACTTGCAAAAGAAAAAGGCAAAAGAGAATAAGAAAAAATGTTTGGGGCTTGGCCAAACCAAGAGAGGCCAACACGACAGACCTATGTGAAGGCTTTATACCACACTCTGTGTGTGAGTGTTTTGGTTGCACAAAGGCGATCAATGAAGTGTCTTCACCTCGGGCAAAACCATGCAAATTACAAGGCGAGCATTGTGTGTAGACCAGGGACAACTGGTGGGGTAATGGATCAGGCGGAGGGGCATCAATCTGCAGGGCAGACAAGGCAACTGACGCAACATGAGGGGGGTGTTTGCTTTGCGGAGAGGGGAGGGGAGGGCGGATCTCGCTAGATTCCCTTTAATAAGAGTGGACCTAGTGTACGTGTACTCCTTGCACTTTTTAAATGAGTTAGTTTATTCGATAGAGGGTGTTGCCTACTTCCAAAGTTTGTGTACAACACCCAATCAAGCACAAATCATTTAAACCAAACACATTCAACCATAGTTATGAGCTCTACCTTGTAAATTGGCGTTCCAACTACATGTGGCCATGGTAGATTTCTTGGAAGAAACAAAAACCACTCAAATACATGGGTTTCAAAACAACCATCCCAACTTCAATCTAAAAGGTGATGGCAAATCTCACAACGCCACCTTTGCAATAAGTCAAACAAAGAATCCATGTGCCACTCAACTATCGAAAGATCATTTTATTGACTACGAGTGCTTAGAACTAGGGGTGTCAATTTAGTCCCTTTGGGAGATTTCGGGCTTCTTGTTGTTGAGGCTGTTGAGCCCCCTCTATGCCTAGACCTTCATACATTTTGTATATCTTAGCCTCCAATGTGAGGTTTGCTAGATTTTAGCTAGTCTAATGAAAACAAGAGAAAACAAGTGATAAAATCAGAAGGCCTGCTAGGCATGATAAAAATTTCTTTTTGATATCCAATTTTTCAAGCCCTCTTTCATATGCTTTGTGTAATGCAATCAACTTATATAATTGGCCATTTATAACGTTAACTTAAAGATATAAATACAAAAAATGACAGGCAATTTTAAGATTGTTTTGATAGGCGAAATAGTCCTTGACAAAAAAAGTAGGCGTCAATTTTAGGCCTTGATCTGAGGGTAGATCCCACTTTAAAATCACTACATCTCTAAGATTTAAAAAAAAAAACATAAGCGTGCACATAGAATTGAATTAAAAGAGCACCCTTAAGCTCTACACCCTCAGCTTTAGATCCCTATGCTCTACACCCCACTTTAAAAACTCTAAATTTTTAAGCTCTAGAGCTCTTTTTACAAATTTAAAACTTTAGATCTCTAGGTTGTAAATCCCACTTTAAAAGCTTTAAAGTTCTAAATCCTAAAACTCTAACGTTTCGGGGTGACCCTTCCCCTATTCGTGGATCCATGTAACATTTTCACTTTCTTTAATTCAAAGTTTTACCTTCTAATTAAAAAAAAAACTCTAGATCCTCATTGGATCATCGGAGACCTTACTTTAAAAGTTCTACATCTTTAAGTTCTAAACTTAGCTTTAAAATCTTTAAAAATAAAAATAAAAAATCTTTAAAGGTTAAAGCCCCAAATGATAAATTCCTTCCATAAAGTTTTAACTAACAAAAATGACAACTTTAGTCTATTACCTTAAGTTTCAAAGGGTGAATCAAATTCTCAAAATGAAAAGGTGGATAACACAAATTTCAAAATGAAAAGGTGACTCTTGGGATTTGTGGAGCCTCTAAAACTTTATCATTTAACATGTAAGGTTGTTAACGTTTCATGCTTCCAAAGGCATTCTGCAACCCAAAATCTTTTCCTTGATATATGAGAGTTCATTTCATATTTCAAAACTAAAGACATGCCCATCATTAGATTTACACAATTCATTTCAATGAGTATCCACTATCTTATTTCAACCAATCAACATTTTTGACATGTCAAAAAATGCTTAAAAATACAACTCAACATTTTTTCTATTTTAGTTAGCAAAAAGAGAAGTGATCTCTATAGCCTTTGCCTTTTGGGCAGGCCAAAAAAATATGATAAATCACGTGGCCTGTTGCCAAGAAGTTGAAACTATAGTAAAACTCAGGGAAAATTATCAAAATACCCCTCTAATTTGTGGAGATTCCCAAAATATCCTTTAAATTTCAAGCATTCCCAAAATATCCTTGTATTTATTTGGTTGGATTGTTCAAGATTTTCAAACCTTTGTTCCTTTTTGACAATTGAGATCCATTTATGAGTGTTTGGAGTGCAATGTAAGTTGTCACAAATTACCTCACAAAATTAGAAAGGCAATTATGTCTAAAAATAATGAAGCAATTCATCTCGAGAACCTACATTACCAACCCAAATTTTAGTTTTTGCATCTTGTATGATAGACAATCTGCTAAACATGCAAAAATTTTATTTTTGGAGAAACTCAGAACCATGGGCATGTTGGAAAATTTGAAGGGCATTTCAATAATTTATGACAAAATATTGAGAATAGTTTGGGAATTTTGGAAATTTGAGTTGTATTTTGGGAATTTCCACAAATTAGAGGGGTATTTGGATTATTTTCCCTGAAATTTACGTTAGACTCTCTCTCTCTCTCTCTCTCTCTCTCTCTCTATGCTAGCATGCACACAAACGCACATATTGTTGAATCCCTCATACATAACAATGCCAATTCAAAACATTATGATGCCCATTCAAAACCCATTGAAACTAGGCAATTTAGTCATTCGTGATTAGGTGCACATGACACCCAATGTTGGGATAGCGATTAAACTTTCAAACACCAAGAGATCATTCTACAAAGACACCCAATGGGAAAAGTGATAAAGCTGGTAGTTATACTCATCGATGCTTTCTATACTTCATCTGTTTACGATCCACAATCCAATCTTCAAGCAGTATAAGCCCTTTTTATTGAATACTTTTTTATCCACCAGTAAAAAGTTGACAAAAAGATTGGGCACTAGCTTGAAACCCTTTGCCTTGAACAACTTAATTTGTTTTGCGTTCTTCTTGACTTGTTCAGTAATTACAGGGTCACCGACGAGAGGCAGTGTGCCATCAAAGCTTACTTGGTGAAGGGTGCCATGTTGTCTGAGGCTAAGCACTCCCTTTCGGGAGTCATCAATTAGGTGTAGGTCATCCCTATATAATTGTCGATCTAATTCATTCATATCCTTGGTGGAGATAAAAGACAAGGAGGTTAATCGAGGACTATATATTCTGGATCAAAGCAGAGCAGAAAAGTTCGGCGATGATTTTTAAGGACGAATGATGGTGCCATTCTGAAGAGAGTAAAGGAGGTGACAGAAGGGTGAGATGCAAGAGCTGTTGTTGCTGGAGCTTTCCAGTCTAGATGTTGTGGGTGATCGGTCATGTTCCCAATGAAGAGCGAGTGGAGCTTGGAAGTGATGGTTTGAAAGGCCTCTTGCGTATCCATCTTCAGGTTATAAAATGACAAATGAAGGCCCAAATAAATCCCGTGGGGGATTGCTACAAAGAGATGAGTGAAGTTGGGCGAGCAGAGTAAAACTTTGTTGAGATCTATTTCAGCACTTGAGGTGGATTGTCCGCTTGAAGAAATGCTATCTACATCATCCTAATAACGCTGCACCAGTACCTTGTCAATGGCCACATCAAGACCTAGTCAGCATTTAGTCAGTGGACAAGACTGGCCAATCTTGTCAACATTGCCATATCCAACGTTAAGGCAAAGATCAAATATCACACACAGAAATAGAATTTGTCTCGTGACCCCACTTATTCTATAACAAATGCAGGTTTTCGCAACCACGCTCACCACTTGCTTGACAAGACTTCGCTATTCTACTTGCAATGCACAGTCGTCACTTACTAGAAGGACAATTTAAAAAGGCATAAAAGTTGGAAAGAGACGACGTACCCAATCTGTACAAAACCTTGAGATCAACAGTAGTTAGGTTTCCAAACTTTGCCTGAGCTAGATCGAGCTAGATCTACAAAGTCCAAAATAATTAATTGTGGATAGCTGCTCAAACTACAAAACAAGACAGCTATGTCCTAAACAAAATAGGTCACATAGCAACTAGCACAAAACAGGCAACAATTACTGAACAAAAAAGCACCTTTGCATTCACATACCTGCAATAACTTACAATTCAGATTCCTACACACCTACATAAAGGCTGATAGAGTTGGTGGTAAGTTCACAAACGTATGCTCGCAGAGTGTAAGATCGAGATCAGCACCTGCAAAACAGTATAGACGTGAGTCTGCGATGACAAGTAATTCGGCTTCTGTCTTGCTAATAAAATTAACAGTCGTTATATTACGCCTTCAGCTATGGATCATCCTGCTTTGTGACCCCCTCGCGAACCATTTACCACCACATTGCCTAGTGCTCTTGCATGCACAACTCCATTTGTTGCTAATCTGCTCCTGCTCGTGCTTTGCACACGTCCCCCAGCTGCATGCCGACGATAGGCACAAGAAGCACCTCATGCAATGGTGCAAACTACTCAACGCGAGAGAGAGCACCGTGCACCTCAACACGAGATTAAAGATTAAATATTTTCCTCTCTAGTGGGAAACAGTCTGTCCCCCCTCCTCAGGACTAATTGTTGCCCCCCTTCATCATTCGCTCGAGTCTAGACATGAGAAAAGAGGGGCAGACTCTAATTCCGAGCACATTCAATAATCTTGGAAAATATCTTATCTCGATAGCTTTTGTCACCCACTCAGTGCCATTAGTAACCTTTTCATGAGTGCCCACTACATCACTAACCAATCAAACATTTTCATCCTTTATTTTAATTTTTAAATTACATGAGATTTCTCACTAAGAAAAAAGGGAACACATCACTATGGCCTTAGCGCTTTGGGCAGGCCAAAAATATTGTAGGGACGTGTTCCATTTCATTAATTAATTAGGTCGTAAGATTCCTTTCGCATCCTATTTGGGAGAGCAAAAGTCTTTGATTTGCTCTTTCCACGGTGCATCCACCCTCACCCCTATCGTTGCAGTTCAGAGATGCATTCCCCTCCTCTGTCTCTATCTCGCTTTCTTTGCAGCCCGTGTTGTGTACTCTCAGACCTCCTTAGCTGTCATTGTCTCCGTCCTCCTTAATCTCCCACACCAGACTGTCAATTGTGCACATTAAGCCCTTGCCTCCACGTCTATCCCCTCTACTGTGCACTCTATGCCCGCAAAAGAGCCAGTATTCCGCGCCACTCTCCCTACATCACAGTAGGACTGAGGTCTCTTGTCGCCATCACAAACACGCCCATCCCATTGCTCTACTCCGTGCGCTTTCACCATCCGTTTGCTTCAAGCCCATGTAGATCCTATCGTGAGAGAGAGAGAGAGAGAGAGAGAGAGAGAGAGAGAGAGAGAGAGAGAGAGAGAGAGAGCAATGCTTCACTTAACATCCACTCTTGCACTACGCGCTACATGCGGGGCCCACCCGAGAGAGATACCTGCATATGCCGCTATCGGACCTTGCACGATAGAAGCCAGACAACAAGAAAAAAGTCGAGGGCCATTGCTGCTACAGCTATGAGACACAGCCCACGAATGTCTAGGGTGAGTTCTGCGACGAGTAATCTTCGTTGTCGATTGGAATCCCATCCGAACCTTCCGTTGGCAGTCCGTCCGAGATGGGCAGCACCGTCATGCTTACTTAGTGTGGCTCAAGGCTTTGCAAGGAGCTATTCTGCACTCCTAGATCTCCCTACTGCAGCTCTAGCAGATCACCATGAGCTGAGACAGAGAGCCTCTAGCAAGCGACACAGACCACAATCGTCTCGAAGCCCGTCAAGGACTTTACATCTCGCCCATACTTCCCTCTCTGCATTCGTCTGCAGTCACCTCTGCAGTCGATACACCCCTGCGACCTGTCTTCCGCCTCAAACACTGTAGATGATTTTGGAGGGCTCCGCAAAGTTTGACGCATGCCCTCTCTCTCTCTCTCTCTCTCTCTCTCTCTCTCTCTCTCTCTCCCCTTCACACCCCCAAAGTAGCCACAAATTAGTAGCACCGCCAAGCCCGGTTGCGATGGTGACACATGTCCATAAATATATATATATATATATATCTCACTCTCTCTCTCTCTCCCCTCCAAGTCCCTTTCCTGCTTCGCTTTGCTGGCAAATAATCCCATTCCCCTTGCACTTTTTTTTGAAACTCAAAAGGAATCTCCCAATATTCTTTCTAAAACTAATGGTTTAAAAATTAGAGACATTAATTCTTCACCTTTGGAACTCTCAATTCGATCCTTTTTGCTGATAATAGATGATAATGAAGTAGATAATTCTCAATGTCATAAAGAAACCGAAGAGTGTTAACAGCCTTGGCACTCTATGCATCCCCCATGGCTTTTGCTAGGTTCCACGATTGTCCTCAGAGTTGTCCTCCTGTTGTTGACGACTATGTATGCTAGCTGCCACTACTTAACCCTACTTTCACACGTGTGTGTGTGTGTGTGCGCGCGCGTGTGCATGTGTGTATATATATATGTATGTATGTATATATAAAGCATTTGTGTATATATGTGTGTGTACGTATATGTACACACACACACATACATACATATGTATGCACATAACGCATAAAATTTCATCCCTTGCCTATGTGATCCTTAATACACACCGTTCTTAACGTATATGAACACAAAAGGTTAAATTTACCTACATAACTTCATTTGTTCCTTATTACGAAATCAACTTAAACTAAGTTATGTATTGCAAAGTGCAATTCCTTCTTTTTGGTGGTTGGAAGTCTATTTATCTGGTCTCACATTTGAATTCCCCACCCGTAATGGTAATTTACAAGGGGAAGAACCAAAACACACCACGAATTCATTCATCTCCTAAGAGTGTTTTTAGATGAGGTGGATTAGGAGATGAGCAATTTATGCAAAATTGCATCAACATTTCCCACACTTGCGGGTCCTTGTAGTTTATAGCCCAAAAACCCTTCCAAAAATCAGTATAAGCCTGAGCATCGGTTATACCACTCTTTCTAGCACAAGGTGCCCAATATTGAGTCAAAATATTTCTATATTTTGGTTACGTAAGCTAATTTTCAATGTTTGACAAAGCCATGGCAAACCAAATAGCATATATTTATGTGTCACTTGGTAGTAGCATTACAAAATCACCCTACTGCACATAAGTCATGGGGTCAAATTCTTCCCTTGGTCTATTTCGTTGAGGTCCACAAAAAGGATCATTAAACTTTGCCAAGTCTAAAAATATTTTTGCTTCTTGTTGGAAATTCATCACACTACTTTGTAATTGATATTGACAGGCACAAGCGCAAAACGGACCCCAACGGCCTCTACACCAGGCCTAACACAGCACACCGCAAGGAGAGAGAGAGAGAGAGAGATAGAGAAAGAGAGAGAGGTAGAGACAGAGACGTAGGTGGAGGAGATGAAAACCCTTTGGAATGTGAGGGTAAGCATGGTTCAAGATAATATTTACAAAACCCTTCGTTTCGGCGAGATGGAGACCGGTGTGTGTGTGTGTGTGTGTGTGTGTGTGTGTGTGTGTGTGTGAGAGAGAGAGAGAGAGAGAGAGAGAGAGAGAGAGAGAGCCTATAGTGTGTTCTCTAGGGAAATTTCATGTGTACGGAGATCCTACTCACGTGCATCGTGACTCTTGGAGTCAATGTATGTGCATGACTTCTCTTTCAAGTGCTGACGTCCTTGATAGTGACCTCTTAGTGCTCTTTTATAGGTGCACATTGCTTAGTTTAGTATAAACTAATAAGGTTTAGGGCCCTAAGATGGAGAGACAAAGGAGGCAGCCCGCCGGTCCCGGATGGTCGACTGGTGCTTTGTTTTCGGAGAAATAAGAAAATGATATTCTCCTAAGTGGGACTTTGTGATTCCGACAAGTCTGAGGCTTTACTGGTGCATTGGTGAAGCGCGCTCGTGAATTTTGGTGCTGGTTGGGGCATTGTTTTTGGTGTCGTCCTTCTTCGTCTGTAGATGCGTCGATGTCAATCCTCTTTGTTTTTTCTTGCTTCCTTCCTTCTTGTGCGTACCGTGTGCGTGCGTTGTTTGTGCATATGTGACTGTGTGTGTGTGTGTGTGCTTATGCGTGTAGTATATGTATGTGTGTGTACATGTACGTGTTTGTGAGTGTGTGTGTGTGTATGGAGAGAGAGAGAGAGAGAGAGAGAGAGAGAGAGAGAGAGAGAGAGAGAGAGAGAGAGATGGGGAGAGAGGTGTGTGTGTTAAGAGAGAGAGAGAGGGCTGATTTTGCTGATGATAATGGATGAGAGAGAGAGAGAGAGACTATGATAATGGAGGAGAGAGAGAGAGAGAGAGAGAGAGAGAGAGAGAGAGGAAGAGATAGCAGGCCAAACAAGAGGGAGAGAGAGGGATCGGCCCATGGTGTGGCAGCCCCTTCTCAGCGTGAGATCAAGGAGGGGGGTGGTGGCGGCCTCCTTCATGTAGCAAAAAATAAAATTTTAATTTATTTTTGACTTATAATGCTCCCCTTCTTGGCATTAGTACCCTTGGTTAAGGCCTTTGAAAACTGGCCATCATTAGCCCTCCCCTTCTCTCTAGAGGCATTCATGCTCGAGCTCTGCTTCTAATTCTCCAGCGGCGGAGTTGGAGGGCTCTCCCTCCTCTGGAATATCTACCATAAACTTCAGATCAAACCCTACGAAGTACCTTTTGAGCCTCCGTCCATTGAATCTGGTCTTCTGAATTCGACCATCTGCGTCCATCAATTTATAGCTACCATTGGCGTATTGCCTTTTGATGATAAATGGCCCTTCCCATCTAGGCTGAAACTTTATAGTGTCAAATATGTTGTTGTATCTCAATACTAACATGCCTTTCTTCAGACCCTTTCCCTTAAGCCCTTGATAAAATGTGAGTTGGCGTTGTTCTGCTTGCATCGCATAGTAGTTGATCGCATCTTCCCTGTCTAGCTGAAGCCTTTCTGGATCCAAGATGTAGTTGCAGAGATGGGAAATTGGGCGCTGTAACTGACTAGCCATGATTCGCAAGCTGGCTATCTGCACCTCAATGGGTAGAATGGCCTCTTTTCCATATACCAGATGGAAAGGGGTGAAACCTAGTCATGTTTGGAATGTTGTGCGGTAGGCGCAAAGAGCAGCCTTGAGATGCTTATCCCAATCACTGGTGTGGTTATTCACCTGCTTTGTAATGATTTTATAGATCATGTCGTTTACCTTTTCCACTAGATCATTGTATTGTGGATAGTACGAAATTGAGTGTCGGTGTGCGTCGATGCCTAGCTTTTTCATCAGTTCTCCCACCAAGTCACCTCTAAAACATGGCTCTCTATCAGATATTATCTCCAGAGGTGTGCCAAAGTGGCAACAAATGTGCTCAAATATGAACTTCGCCATTCCTTGGGCTATAATGCGTGTGGTGGCTACTACTTCCACCCATCGGGTCATGTAGTCTACACAATTAGAATGTACAATTTACCTAACTAGGCCCTTGGTAAAGGACCAATTGCATCTATTCCCCACTTCTCAAATGGGCCATATGAGATGATAGGAGTCTATGGCTCATAGGTTAGTGTTCAATCACTCGATACTTGCCAAGCTCTACATGTTTTACTCCAATGATGCACATCCCTGTTCAAACTAGGCCAAGAGAATTCTACTTGTAGAATCTTCCTACTAGTAATTTCTAGAGCAAAGTGGCCGCCGCAAACACCATCATGGCAACTTGAGATCACCTCTGTGATTTCACTGGAGATTGGCACTCGCCTGAGGATGTTGTCTTTGCCCTTGCAATACAAGGTGTTGTTTATAAGGCGATATCTTGTTGCCTTTTGGACAAGCCATTGTTTTTGGCCCTTGGTATACCCTTCAATACATTCTCCTATACCTAAGAAGCTGATGATATCAGGCATAGAATCGCTACCCTGAAAGAGGGACAGCTTCAGTTTGATTGCTCCTATGGAAACATCTTGTATTCTTTCCTTGTCTAGAGCATCTTTTTCTTGATTTTTTGTCCTAAGGACATGAAATAACTACACTGCTTCAAGGTTTCTTAAAAATCCTTAGCTTGGTATAATTGGCCAAGAAAAAACTAATTTTTATAGACCCAAGTGCCACTTATTTGCTTCATCAAGAGCATGGCATCACCAAACACATTTAGGCGTTGAACCCCTTTCAAAACACATTGTTCTAATCTAAGAATTAGGGCCACATACTCTACTTCATTGTTGGAGTGAGAGTGTAGTAACTACCCAATAGAGAATTCCTTTGATGATGCCCGCTACAATCTCATCCACCATTCTTTTGTAAGCTCCATCAAAGAGAAGAGAGTGAGCTCCTTCTAGCTTAGGAACTTCCACCATTGGTGTCACTCCTTGCCTTCTGTGTTGACCATTAGCTTCTTCCCATAGTGACGATGAGTAAGAATACCTGTTAGAGTAGCTCTGGTGGAGTTCTCCACTTGCATAGTGTAATTGACCTCTTGTAATCTAACGAGCCACTTAGAGATTCTAGATGAGACATCCAAGTGTTACACTACATACGGAAATACTTCTTCCATTGTTATAATTACAAAGGTTCTAGACAATAGATAAGAGCGGAACTTTGTAATGGTAAACATCAATGCAAGCACCATGTGCTCTATCATGGTGAATCCTTTTTTTGATGGGTTCATGACACGACTAGAGAAGTAGATATGATGCATGAAAGAGATTTGGGGTCCTTCTGCATTAGTAGGGCCCCAAGTGTACATTCCTACAATGGGGTTAACATAAAATGGCTCGTCCCATCCATGGGATGCAATGGTGGAAAGTGAAGCCAGGATCTATTTCATTTCATTGAATTGTTGCTCATTTTATTCACTTCATAGGAAGACATCTCTATAGGTGACTTGTTGTAAAGGGAGAACCAATTGAGAGAGCCAGTGGATGAACATGCTCAAATACCTTACCTTCTAAAGGAAAGAGACCAATTGCTTAGCTATTGTGAGCAATGACAAAGATACTAAAGCTTAAACCTTTCTTGGGTCAGCCTCAATTCCTTTGGTTGAAACTACATGGCCGAGAAGAGTGACCTTTCTTTCACCAATGTGACACTTATCTACGTTAAGCTGGTCACCCAAGGTTTGTAGCCTAGCCAGGCCATCATAGACCTTGCTCAAATGGAGGGAGAAAGAGCTGTAGATGCAGAAATCATCTATGAAAACCCGTATTGACTTGCCAAAGTATGGCTAGAAGACAAAAGTTACATAGCATTGTAATGTAGTCGAAGAGTTGGTGAGACCAACAGACATCAATCTGTAAGCAAAACATCCCCATGGTGTTATGAAGGTTGTCTTTTTTTGTCTTCTTTTGTAATGCTAATCTAGAGGTAGCCTGAGTAGCCATCACATACTCTGTAGCACTCATGACGTGCTACCTCGTTGAGAATCTTGTCTTGGAATGGGAGGGGAAAATGATCCCTCTTTGTTGCTGCATTGAGAGGTTTGTAGTCTACACAAACTCTCCACTTACCGTTCTTCTTTGGTGTTGTAGCACTCATGACGTGCTACCTCGTTGAGAATCTTGTCTTGGAATGGGAGGGGAAAATGATCCCTCTTTGTTGCTGCATTGAGAGGTTTGTAGTCTACACAAACTCTCCACTTACCGTTCTTCTTTGGTGTGACCACCACTAGAAATACCCACTCTGAGTCTTTGATGGGGTAAATGAAACCTGTCTATAGAAAATTCCTTACCTCTTTGAGCAATGCCTCTTGCTGAACTACCCCAAGCCTTTTGAGCTTTTGCACCATAGGCTTACTTACTTCCTTGATTCTTATGCGGTACTGCACCACTATGATACCTGTGATTTTGTCATAACCATCAATGTAAAGTGTGGTGAAGCTACCCAGCATAGAGATGTACTCTTCTCTCTCTTAACTAGCCAACTCACTAGAGAGTACCCGATGTAGCTTACTTGTATCCACCAAGGGTTGCACACCTGATGGTCCCTCTTGGTCCCCCAATGGTGCTTCAGATTGTCTCAATCTCTTTGGATCTCTGAGGATGACTCCCATCACTTTGATTCTACTATCACTCTTTTCAGTTGTTGTCGTATCTTCTCTTGAGGTTGTCAAAGAGTCTCTGATAAATCATCTTTTGATGCCTTCAAGATCATGTTGCACTGCTTACCAATCTTCATGTTGTAGAATATGGGCTTCCATTTAGCATCCTTCATCTCGATCATCCTAGTACTTCAGTCCTGCTTAGACTCCATAACCATGAGCCATGGTCTTCCGAGAATGATAGGGTAGACCTCCCCTTTGTGTGGCATGACAAAAAAGGTCTACCTCCACTTTTATGTTGAATGCCCTCACCTTGACTGCATTCACAATGCCTAGCATTTCACTTTGACGCTATTGGCCATTTTAGCTCGGCGGGGTGCCGGCCTACTTACCTCTAGGCCTAGATGGTGCATCATTTTATCACTCATGATGCATATTTGTGCACCACCATCTATGTAGGTGTAGATGGCTGAGACAGTCTCATTGGGTGGGAACCAGCTCCTCTGAGACGAACAACGGATCAATCAATAACTACCACGGCAGTTACCACAGTAATTCCAAAGGCATATAAATAGGACCCATTAGTTTCTAATGTGGTTGGCATTAATCGGGTTGGCATTTGTCAGCTGTACTTTTCCTTAGCTTTTGATTCATAATCCTTAGCTCTCGAGCTGTTCTTGAGCTACATCATCTTTATCTGTAATCTTTCATTTGTAATCCTAAATACAGCAGTCCATGTGTACTTCAACCATATATACTTTGTACTCATCCTCTTTGAATCTGAATCTAAATATGAATATCATTTTCAGTACTTCAATCTATTTCTCATTGCAGTAGATGTATTCCAGTTCAGTTTCTATCTTCTTTTCTAGTTCTACTGCTTGAACTAACACATCACTAGTAGTTGTAAACTTCTAACACCAGAATTAGCTATCTAAAGAGATCAGCTCCAATTCCATTTCGGCGATTATGGTGGCTAGAGTTGTTGCTCATTGACTACAAAACTCATCTCCCAGTTTGAAGTTTTTCAACTGCAGTAATGGCACCCAAACCCAGTCGTGGCCGGAAACCATCCTATCGTGTTGACCCTATTCCTGAGGAGTCATAAAGAGACTCTGACCCCAAGCATGAGCTGATGACTGATACTGAGGCTCAGGAGGAGCACAGTCATGCTGATGAGATGCAGGACTCACAGAATTCTAGTCAGTCGAGACGCAGAAGGGTAGAAAGGCAAGCACACAAGGCTAAAATTTCTCGGTCTAAGCAGGGGATGAGGACGCCAAAGGCAGTAAAGGAAGTCGCCATACTTCCAGTAGACAAGATAGGGAGGACAGAAAAACTGAGACGGAGGTAGATATTAATTGGAATGCGGATACACACAATTGTAAGAAAACTCCAAAGAGGCGTCCAGACTCCAAGATGAGAAGAAGAAGGACCAACGATGATCGGCATGATTACACATCTTCGTGGAAAATCTCTTTTCCTGTGTTCAAAGGGGACAAGAAGGATGATCCGGATGTTCACATCCAAGCCTTTGAGCAGTATGTAGAGTTGAAAAATATTGATGAGGATGATCATATGACTGGGGTGAATACTTTCCACAAACATTGAAGGAGGCAGCGAGGAAGCGGTACTACCATTACCCGGCTAGCCAACTCAGATCCTATAATAAACTACTTAAAGCCTTCAGACTGGAATATTCTGACAATAGAGGTGATGAGGATATTCTTTGTGAACTGGATAAGATTAAGCAGAGGAAATTGTCAGTCCAAAGCTATATTGAGAAAATCAAGGAACTAACAAGGCATCTGCAGGAACCACCATCGGAAAAGCAACTGCGAGCATGGTTCTTGAATGGATTTCACAGCAAGAAGCTTAGGGAGCAAGAGGTGCCAGCACCGACAAAGAAATTAAATGATTTGGTGCAGCGAGCCCTGAAGGTGGAACAACAAGCTAAGAAGGAAAAAGGTTCATAAGAAGAGGAGGTCTAGTAGTAAGTCCTTCTACTAATGACTCTGATTCAAGCGGAGTTTCCAGTAGTTCTGAGAGTAGCTGGTGATGAGAAGACCAAGGATAAGCCTAAAAAAGGGTGTTGGGCTAGGAAGATTGAAGAGATGGCTTGGCAAATTGCTGAGATTAGCCAGATCAGACAACCGGTGAGAAGAAATAAAACTTGGTGTTCAAAATGTAAATCTAAGGACCATGTTTCCAATGAGTGCCCACAATGTACTTATTGTAAAGCCTATGGACATCTATGGAATAACTATGGCATTCGGATTCATCATTTCAAAAAGAGCAAAGACTTGTTAGTTTTGGCATTTACCAATGCCGAACCAGACAGAGTGGAAACTGCCAACGTTTCTCAGGAGGAGAAACCAGATACCAAGAAGGTGGGGGCGTGGTAATTTCCAGAGCCGAAGTTTGAATTGCTATACTTATGGAAAGTATGGGCATTTTGCGGCTCAATGTCCAGAAACACCTGTGACTGCGGCTACTGAGGCGAAGGTTCCAGAGCCAGTTCCAGTACGAGAAGTTACACAAAGCAAAGGGGTAGTGATTGAGGAAATCCCAGAGATTCCAAAAAAACCAGTCACTGCTAAAAGCAGCAAATGGGCTCAACAGAGAGAGGTATGGAAGGCCAAGGGTAAAGAAAAGGTGGTTGATGAGTGGCAGGAGTAGAGAGAACTAGTGGTAAAAATCACAGAGGATTTAGCCAAGAAGCTGCCAGAGAAGCCAGAGAGTTCTGAAGCATGGATCATTCAAAAGATACAAACCCAATCTACTGAGACAGATTAGTCAAAGCCAAGCATACCTGAGACCATGTTGGCTGCAGTGCAAGGGTTGATTGAAGAGTTGGGAGCTGATAAAGGAACTGAAAGCACTAAAATGAAGGAATGGCATTGTGAAGATATTACCAGTTCTTCAAGCTCCGACAACAACTCTGACCATGAGAAAGAGGAAATTCATGTCAAAATCTGTGATAGAATCTAGAAACTCACTATGAAGTTGGAAGACATTAGAAGAACTTTTTCTGAAGCAGCGAAATTCATCAGACAACGAAGGAAGGCTGAGACGGAGGCCAAGATAGTTGACTTAACAGCTGTCAGAGACTATGAAGTGTTGCTAATTCAAGTAGATTACAAAGTTCAGAAACAATGAGAACCACTTTTGAGTGTCATTCTGGATGGAGGAGCAGGAGTAAATATCATGGGAGTACATCTTCAGCAGAGGATGGGCATCACAAACCTGAAGCCAGCACCTTTCAAAGTGCAGATGGTAGATCATCGAGTAGTGCAAGCTACTGGTATGATCGAGAATATGTCGATACGAGTGGGCAAGGAAAAGTTCCTGGCCAATTTTTTAGTTCTCGATGTGCAAGGAACATATGGAATGTTACTAGGGTGCCCATGGTTGCGAACGGCACAGGCTGTTCACGACTATGCTAATCAAACTCTGACTCTACAAGGGGCCAGTGGCAGAATCCAGATTCAGACAAACAACACTAGAAGCTGGAGAAAGGAGCTGAGACCTAAAGAGCTATGCCATAAGTATAAGATCAAGGAGATTGAAAGGATGTTAGAAAATCTAGATATTTTTCCCTTAGCAGAAATTGATCATAATGCAGTTCTACTGAACAAGGAGCAGGCTGACAAATAGAAGAATCATTTTCCAGACCAGTTTACTGAGCTCAATTCAGGAGAACGTTCAGTTCAGTTAACTGGAAGGCCGGAAGAAACAGCTGAATCTAGCACGCCAAATGAGCCAGCACATTCTGGGGAGGACACGGTAAATCAGAACAGTGATTCGGAACTCAAAGGGCCGTCTTAGGATCATGCCAAAGAGTCAACCAAGAGAAAAGGTGGAGGGCCTAATTGGTTACTCCCAGATGACCAAGAGATAGAGGAATGGAATCTCGGCTCTGAAGACAACCCTAGAATGATCAAAGTTAACAAACATCTCAACCCTACAATGAAGGAGAAAGCACGCAGAATGTTCTAGCATTAAACAAAGATGTTTTTGCTTGGGAACACACTGATCTGAAAGGGGTGGATCCAGAGGTCTACCAACACAGGATACCACTGAAGCTAGATGCCAGGCCAGTGAGACTGCAGCAGTACCGAATGAATCCCAATTATGCTATGAAGGTCAAGGAAGAGATTGAATACCTTTTCAAAGCTGGGTTCATCACCGAAGTAGCCTGTAGCGATTGGTTGTTTCCTACTGTAGTTGTTCCCAAGAAGAATGGGAAGCTGAGAGTATGTGTAGATTATAGGAAACTCAACGCTCAAACCATCAAGGATCCATTTCCATTGACCTTCACAGATATGTTGCTTGATGAGATTGCAGGGTATGAGATGTACAGTTTTATGGATGGATACAGTGGCTACAACCAGTTACAAATTGCTCTTGAGGATCGGGGGAAGACCACTTTCATTACAGAGTGGGGAGCATTTATGTATTTGGTAATGCCATTTGGCCTATGCAATGCACTCGCCACTTTCCAGTGGTGCATGATGGAGATATACAATGAGTTTCTTCATCGGTTCCTCGCCATATTCATGGACAATTTCACTATATATTCATCTAAGGAAGAGCATTTACTATTCCTGGAAATGGTTTTTAAGCGCTCTCAGGAGAAGCGGATTTGTCTGAATCCATTCAAATCTGTTTTCCTAGTCTGGAAAGGACAACTTCTGGGACATGTGGTATCCTGCAATGGAATAGAAATGGACAACGACGAGATATAGTGCGTTCAAAAGGCCAAGGCGCCCAGGAATGCATCTGAGTTAAGTTCTTTCTTGGGATATATTAACTTTTATCAAATTTACCTCCCAAGCTTTACCACTATATGAGCTCACAAAGAAAACTAGCAAGTTCAATTGGACTACTGAGTGTGAGGAAAGTTTCCAGAACTTAAAAAGTGCCATTATCAGTAAACCAGTCCTTCGACAAAAAAATTGGGATGTTATCTTCCATGTACATGTGGATGCTTCGGTGCTGGTGACGGGGGGGATACTAGCCTAGCGAGATGGAAGGACTGACTATCCTGTCTACTTTGCTAGTCGTAGATTCAACCAGGCTAAACAGGGTTATACAACCACTGAACGAGAGGCTCCAGGGATGGTTTTCAGTGCTATAAAATTCAGGCATTATTTGCTAGGAAAATTGTTTCATTTCTATGTGGATCATGAGGCCCTATTATTCTTGATTAATAAAGTCATTATTCAAGGCAGGCTAATATAGTGGATGATGTTCCTTATGGGATTTGAATTCCAAAATTTCCATAAACCTGGCAAGAACCACTGTGGCACTGATTTCCTCTGTAGGAGTATGGAGGGCTATTTTGAAGTGTCTTTAAGAGACGAACCAGTGGATGCTGAATTATTTCAGCTAGAAGCGGCAAAATCAGTTGATCCTGAATTATATGAAGTATATCACTTTCTTTCTCAGGGTGGTTTCCCAGATGACTAGAAGAAAAACCAAAAGAAGGCTCTGGTTATCAAAAGCTTAAAGTTTACCATCATTGGGGGCTCACTCTACACATTAGGTGTCGATGGGATTCTTCGCCGATGTGTGCCTATGGAGGGGAGAATGTAAGTTATCTCAGAGGCGCATAATGGAGAATCTGGTGGACACTTTTCTACTGATGTTACTTACAAGAAGATTTTGTAGGTTGGTTTATGGTGGCAAACATTGGTATCCAATGTCAGAAGTTTTTGCAAAACTTGTGACATATGTCAAAGAATGGGTAGACCCACAGCTGCAGACATGACTCCCTTAACTCCAGTTCAACCACCATTGGGTGTTTTCATGAACAGGGGTTTGGATTTTATGGGACCTTTCAAGAAGGTTACTCCTAGGAAGAACAGGTATTTAGTGATGGCTACCTGTTATGTAACCAAGTGGGTGGAAGCTAAGGCTCTTCCTTACAACACAGCCAAATCCACTGCAAGATTTTTATTTGAGAATATTCTCTGCCACTATGGCTGTCCTATGGAGATTGTGTCGGACCAAGGGACACACTTCATCAATGACACTATGGAGATCCTTATGGATATGCTTTCAGTCAAGCATCGAAAATCCACACCTTATTATCTTAGATGCAATGGACAAGCCGAAAGCAGTAACAAGAACACTAAGACTGTTCTCACTAAGATTGTGCAGAAAAAGCCAAACCAGTGGGATTTAAAGCTTCAGATTGCTTTATGGGCATACAGGATGGCTTATAAGGTCACTACAGGATTAACACCGTTCAAAATGGTATATGGCACTGAAGTTGTTGTCCCTATGGAGTTTGTTATTCCAATTCTCAGAATGGCTATAGAATATGGGTCAAATTTTAATCACAATCTTAAGAAGCGACTAGAGGAGCTTACTGAGTTAGATGAGCTGAGACAATAGGCTATGCTGGAACAGGAGATTGTTCCGAAAAGAAGGAAACATTGGCATGAACAAAGGATTAAGGTCCAGGAGTTTTGGAAAGGGAATCTGGTACTCCTATATCAGTCCAAATTGGGTCCTAAGAAGCCGAATCTAAAGATAGCCTGGGTAGGACCATTTGAAGTGGACTGGGTTTTCTCCAACGGCATGATAAGATTGAAAGAACTATCTGGATTACTGCTGCCAGGGGTGTATAATGGAGCTAAAATCAAGCTCTACTATCCAGAAGCCAGAGCGCCTTACCAGGAACAGGGTACTAAGGATCTGGGCGCTGAAGACCAAGAAATTCCAGAATCAGCTATCTTGGGACTTTTTAATGTGTAGACAGTTCTAGAACCAGTTCTAGAGTCAGTTTCAGACTAGTACCAGCACGACCAAGCCGGGCTTATACCAGGACCAAAAAAGTGGGGACAAAGTTATCAATTTTTAGGGGACCAACAGTCAGATGGAATATCAGTGGTAGTCATTTCAATGATGGGCAAAATTCTTGTCCAATGCATGTCTTCCATATCATTTGGGGTGCACAAAAGTCTAGGAACGGTAGGTGGTGGAGCTTTTATGGCATGAACGCGTATAACAGTAAGGCGAGTAGGCATTTTTCCTCGCAAATCTCGTGCGCGATGCTTACCTTCTACTGTCCACTCACCGTCGCCGAGCTCTAAAGTTTCTTCACTACTGCAGCCCCAAACCTCGTCCTCTGAGGAGACTGTGGATTGTTGTCTGTCTTTGCCAGCCACACCGGAATACGGTTTCAAAGAATCAAGTAAGTCATCTTCTTCTTCACTTGCTTCATCATCTTCACGGTGCATGGGTAGGAAGAAACTGTCAAAGAAGATGCAGGAGACTATCGACGAAACCCAAGCCCTTATTATTGCTACAAAGGCAACTCTTCCACTCATCCCGCACAACAAAATTCAGCGCTATGTGTTTATTGAGCAACATAAGGCTATAATCGAACTGTGGGATTTGCATGTGGTTTTGCAAGCCACGAGGATTGAGTTTGACACAGCCATCATAAGGCAAGTCCTGGAATGTTTAAATGTTGAAGATGGTAGTGTTGTGGTTTATGGCATGAAGGTGTCTGTCACACCAGAAAGTATTACTTTTGCATTCCACATGCCAAATAGGCCCAAGCCATCTATGGCAACTACATAGCAGATCAGTGCAGCTCTGAAGGAAGATGATATTGCCAAGAGGAAAAGGAAAGCCAGTGTGCAAGAGATTCCAGTAGGAGGACTGGAAGCTCCCACTAGCTGTGAGCTTGAAGAATAATCCGACATATGTGTTAGAGAAACTTTTTTCTATGATTTTAGCAGAAAGACTGGATTCCAAAGTCTCTATCAACCTCTACCAGATATTGTTGCATAATGTGCTTTAGCAAACTGCCAAGCTGAAATCTCAAAGTGTATTCAAGGCTTGGTATGTTTGGCAGTTTTTGTACTGGGCAACTGCTCCAAACACCCATGATTAGGTGAGAATGGCTTGGAGCCAAAAGTTGTTCCCAGTATCCAAGAATATAGACTTGTTATCAGATGAAGAAGATCCAGAAAGCCAGTCAACCCCCACTAGACAGAAAAGGAAGGCTAAACAAGATGAAGCTGGTAGTTCAAAGAAGCCAAGGACGACACTGACTAAAAGCACTACTCTCCTGAAGCAGTTGGAAAGTCAAATCAAAACAGCATCTACTGAAAGGATTTTAGTTAGCCAGACTGAACAACATATTGACTAGACCACTGGTGGAATCAACCAGTTAGCAGGCCAAATTTTAGTAACCACCAGTACTGGACAAGATCAGTCAGAAAGGGCTAGTCCTGAGCAATCAGCAGACCAGCTTGATAAGGGCAAAGACCTAGCTTCTCCAAATCCACTTGGCAGAGTTTCCATCCCATATAGTGAAGAAGCCTTGCAATTAACAAAGACAGACAGGTTATGTTATAGAATTGATATTTTATTATTTATTGTAGCTGACAAATGGAAAAGATTAGACCCAGCTTGGCCTATGCGAATGGATATGTATATCATGTACATTTTATTATTCAAAGGCTCTTTTATGAGCTTTGGCCATTTATGACCGGCATGCCAGTTTGTACTCACATTTGACCATTCAAGAAATCTAGAAAACAAATACGTGCAAGAGGGAAATGCTGGGGGGAAATTGCACCCAGTGTATGTGTATTCTTCTCCCTCCTCTCTCTTCTCTCTCGCCGTGCCGGCATAGCACTCCATTCTAGGAGGTGCGTCTACACGCGCCCTATTGCTCCCTCATGCACTCTCTCTCCCTTTGTTCGTTTATCTCGCGATTATGCGTCTATGAGGTAGCCAGGTATGTCGATTAGTCTGCTTTATGGTTTGTACTATGCTATTTCGGGTATTCTGCACGGAACTCCATGCCTCCAGTTGTAGCAGTGGTATCAGAGCATAGGCTAAGCTCCAAGATTAAGGATTTTGACAAGCATCAACTAAGTATTTTGTTCTCTCATGCTTGTTAATATTGTTAGTTGATTCAACTTGCACTAATTTGTGTTGATTGTATAACAGTTAGTCACCTTTGAAATTAAAGAGAAATTTTATTTATTGTTATGATATAGTAATTACTAGTGAAATTATGATAATTAAACGTCATAATTGAACATATTTAACTTAATGAAAATACTCAATAATAAGAAAGGATTAGCATAAGGCCTTAGATAGGATATTATGGGGAAAAGAAAAGCAAGAGACAATGTATTTAGCTATGATGACACTTTGTAAATAGCGAGTATAATCGAATTCTGTCACATAGAACGACCAGAAAAAAAGAAGAAGTAGTAGCAATAGATTTTATGGTGGATTGTTGTAGGATCATACCCAAGTGACCGTGGTGATTATCCGAGTGAAGAAGTAAACGAGAGGAGAACAGGAACTCGATTTCCTAATCAACCATCTCTCCGCTAAGTGGGAACAACCATCAAATTAGTTTTGTGAGAAAGCCATACTATTGTTTTCTTTTAATTAACGAACACAATTGAAACATAAAACCACAGCAGGTGGCGCAAGCGGGCAAGGACCATTACCGATGGATGTGCACTTTGTATACAGGTTCCACCCACAGCTCCCCAATTGTCTCACCCCCCCCCCCCCCCCCCCCTCGACGGCCTGCAGAGTTCGACACTCTCTCTCGCTCTTTCTCTTTCTCTCGCAGTTTCCAGCCGGCCCCTCTTGATGCCATGCAGCAATTGAAATTCCCAATCCCCATCTCTTTCTCTGGTCTACTATCGACCATAATCTCTCTCTCGGTTCAACCACACAATTCCATGAAGCAGCCTCACCAGACTCATGTGCCACAAGCACTTGACTGCCAACCAATCATGCTCTTTCTCTCTCTCTCTCTCTCTCCCCCCCCCCCCCCCCCCCCCCCCCCATTTTGTTGTTGGTGCCAGCACCCCGCTGATCTCGCTCTATCTCTAATTCCTCTCCTCCCACTCATTCTAGCCACAATGCAACCCTCTTGCAGTTTCCTGTTGTGCGATATCTCCATTTTCTCTCCCTCTCTCATCAAACTGCAGCCCAACCACTTGAATACATGAGGTCTCGCAACCATAACCACACGACTTTACGTTGGTTGTCCTCATCCTCACAGAACACCAACCACCATGCAACTCACCAACACTCCCCAACCGTGACCAACAATTTCCTTAGTTTGCATGCCTTTGCTCCTCCGGATCAGACCCTTAGTCAGACACATTAGATCAACGCAGCCATTCATTAACACATGCTTGATTCTGGCTGTGTTGAATGACTGCATGCATAGTATCAAGACCGTCACCCCAAGGTTGCATGCGCCATCTTCTACTCCTTGTGAGGCTGTTACTAAACCCCAGCTCCAGCCTACACACTCCAGTAAACTTTGCGGCGTAGTTTTTTTTTAAACTACTCACGACCACAACAGCTGGATGTCATGGAGTCTCTCTCTCTTTCTCTCTCTCTCTCTCTCTCTCTCTCTCTCTCTCTCTCTCTCTCTCTCTCTCTCTCTCTCTCTCTCTCTCTCTCTCTCTCTCTCTCTCTCTTGCGACTCAACCAACTCCCTAACTCTCTACAGCCGCCATGCACATTTTTGAAGAAGAAGCCGGTGTTGCATGCAGCAAAAAGGGTCACCACTCTTTGGCTCTCTTTATTATGCATGCTAGTGCCTAGTCTTGATCACAGGAGTTACTCTTCTCTCGCTTCTTCTACCAACCAACTCCAGTCCGACTCATTCCTTCTCTATCTCGCCAACCTGCAGTTGATCCAGCCCCAGCGAGTGAACTACCGTTTTCCCTAGACTTGCGGAGGCGACAAAAGTGGTAGACCATAGTTCTCACCCCCAACCTACCTTCTGCGGCCGTGCTCATGCACCTACGTCCATGTAGCAGCTAGCCTCTAACCACTCCAGCCCCCAGTTGCCATGCGACTCTATTCCCTAAAAACCGCCAGTCGCTGCCCTTTTGAGGGCGTAATTCTCATGCAACCACCAACAAAGTCTGAGTTGGTAGGTGCATCTTGCCAACACTCTCTCTCTCCCGTCATCCAAACGTTTTTCTCTGTGCCCCCCCGTTCAGCACACACACATACCCAACTTACCCCAAGCAATATGGTAGCTGTGCGTTCCGGCATCTCCAACCCACTGCAGCTTGCCGCTTGCTGAAATCTCTCTCCGGTCTCCTCCAGACCGGCCGAATTGCAAATCAAGACAAGTATGCTCATGATGATAAGCTATTGATGATACATGTTGAGATCTGTAGCTTACTCATGACTTAGGTACGTTCATTCAACGTGGAGCAGGAAAAATCTCTCTCTCTCTCTTTTTCAGTTGGCGGCCACACACCCTTTTTGTTTGATCTCAATTATCGTCCACAAGCAGTCATCCAAATACCTACGCAGCCATCCGAAAACCTACGACGATGCTGTTGTTGATTTTTATTTTTATTTTTTTTTCATTTGCTTCAATTTAATTTGTAACCAGGCAGTGGATCAGATTCACCTATTGCTCCCTCACGCACTCTGTCTCCCTCTGTTTGTTTATCTCACGATTATGCATCTATGAGGTAGCCAGGTATGTCGATTAGTCTGTTTTATGGTTTTTAGTATGCTATTTTGGGTATTTTGCAGGGAACTCCACGCCTCGAGTTGTAGTAGGTTACAACACCTACAAACTCATCCACTCAAGGGATGTCTCCTATTGCAGAAATCTGATTATGCTGCATTACCTTATCTGGATCTTGTCACAGTCTATGAGCCAAATGACTCTGACGTAGCAACAGTTAATGGTGGTTGTTCAGTACTCATCAATCATCATGGAATACTATTGGCGATTGCATGGGACAAATGCTGGATGCTGCAGCGTCAAAAGATGAACTGATTGAGGTAAAGAATGAACTAAGGGAGGTTGAGGAGAAGATTGAAAAGCTGGAGCAAGAGAGAGCAACCCAGAACCTGCGCCACAGTATCCTTGAGGCTCAATCAGATAGGACTATTCAGCAGTTACAAAGTAAGCTAGCCAAGGTAGAGTTTGAGATACAAACCATGCGGGAAGAAAAGGTAGAATCTCAACGAGCTGATGATCAGTTCAAAACCATGCTGAGAATGAAGCGAGTTGAGTTCAACTCTTTACTGATCCGCCACAATTCTCTGAAGGCCACATTAACAGAAAGATATACCTATAATAATCTGTCCGAGATCTTGAATCCAACAGGCAATGCTGTTTTCAACATGGATAACTTGAAGTCTCTTATGGAGATGATGCACAGTGATTTGCAGGATAAAGTTACTGAATATAACAATGCTCTGACAAATCAAGCTATCCTTGATTACATTGAACAACAAAATACCATTGAAGAAGATGAGGATAAGGAGAAAGAAGAATCAGAGAAGGAGGATGAACTAGACGAAGGGAATAATGATGATGATGATGATGTCTCTCCTCCATCTCCACCTCCCAAACCTGGTACTGGTGGTACAACACCAATTGGAGGAAATTAGTCACACAGACAGACCAACCAGACTAGCATGAAGGGCAGCGGTCGAGTAATCAGCAGTAGCTAAGAGAGCAACAACCCAGCAACACTGGGAACCCAGTGGCACACCAGTCACAACACAGCAGAGATGTTAAAGGTAAAGTCAAAGCTATGACTAAGGGACCAGCAGGTGATGAGCAACGTTCATTACAGCTCATCATGCTGAATGAGAGATTGAGACATTAGCAGGCTCTTATAACCAGGCGGTATCTTGAGGATGATGATCTTATCTCTGATCTGGAGTGCTTTCAACGATTGTATGTCGGCGCCAAGGAAATGGTTGAGCATTGGAAATTAGCTGTTTTCCATGATCAAGACGCCTGCCAATTGCCTGCGCATCCCAGTATGATACAAATGTTAGAAAGGGTGCCTGAATGGATACTAACGGCTGAAGAGAGAATAACCGATCCACATTGGCAAAGGCAATCTACTACAGATTGTCTCTCTCTGTCCATGGAATTAGAGCTTTTGCTGGGGAACAAGCCGACATATAAATGCATGAAGGATGTTAGGAATCAATTGAAAGAGGTATTAGTGTAAATGAAGATTTCTAGGGGAGTTCTGGATCAAAGGGTGCGAACTATTCTTGAAGACCAGACTGCCACCAGCAAGGGACCTCAAACTTGAATGTCAATGGGAGAATAGGAAACTACTCTCCGGTGACTATTTTAGCTGGTTAAAATAACCAGAAAGATGATGTAGCAAGAGAACCGGGCTGTCAACTTCTTGGAATTTGTGCCTGATTCCTGAGTTCTCTTGTATGATTTACCAGCAAGAGAGGCAGAATTGAAAAGATTTTTTCCAGCACTTTACCCTCAACATCTAGAACCAGTCGATCGGCTCACATATTTCAAGATTACTGATCATCTTTAGGATTGGTATGAGCGATCGACTATGGAATGGAAAACCTGGCAAACACTGTTCAATGACGCTCTACTATTGAATGATCTCCAAGAGCTGAGAGATGAGGTGCAGAGGATCAAACTGTGTATGGGCCAATGGAAAATCCATCTTAGAGGCCTCACTAAGATCACCAACCAACTGCTGCAACTCAATGTTGAGTCCTCTAAAGTGCCTGAAAAGGACATTACGGCTAAACCAGACCTAGGACCACAGTATAGATAGATGGTTGAGATTCTTTTTGAAGCTCGGATCAAAACCAATCAGCCTCTTCTAGAAGGATGGACTCATACAGCCTTGCATTGTCACAAACTAGCCAGAACTCGGCTCACCAAAGGCAGGTGCACGCTCTATGATCCCGGCACCAAAACTTATGATCCTCTCACACCTCATGAAATTGAGATGACCACAGAAACGCGGAATCAGTTTGAGCAGGAGGCCATTTATAGGCTCATTCAGAAGGAGAATGCTGGCACTAGGACTTCTCAGATGCCATCCAGGCCAAAGGGTAAACGAAAGCGGGCTCAGTGGAAGGATACTGGGTAGTTCCATCTCAGAATTTGTTCAAGGATATTTCCATTGGTCCTCGAACCAGACGGTAGATTTTCCCGGCAGTTCCCATAGGCAGATGCTGGATTTTTCCACGCAGGGGTTGGTGTCACTTGGATATGACTGATGCACATCTTAACCAAAATGAGCGGCCAATGCACATAGAAAATGCACAGTAGTCTCTTGATAATCTATGCCTTTTTTATGTGCATAACCCTTTGCAACAAGTCGAGCCTTATAGCGATCAATCTCACCTTTCGGCTTGCATTTCAACTTGTAAACCCACTTTGTACCAATGGCCTTTTTTCCAGGAGGCAAATCACATAAAGTCCAAGTGTCATTTTTCTATAAGTGCATCATATTCAGATTGCATGGCAACCACCAATTTTTTGAATTTTGTGCTTCATCAAAAGAAAAAGGTTCTCAACATCACATAAGATAGACACAACCAAAGCATAACAAGCTGATGCATAAGATGCATGGCGAGAACCTGAATGAGTACGACTACACAAATAAGGCCACATAGGGTAATTGTCACCATCCAATCTATCCTCGGCAGCAAACATCTTGAACACACGTGTTGTTGTCAGCCATGGCAAATGCATGCATTTGATGAGAAAACTATCCAGAAAGAGGAGAAACAAAAAGGGAACAATATGTGCTATATAGCACAAATCGTAGAAGACTATAAGGGACATGTTATGCAAAAAACAACACTCACAAAAATTTTGCACAAAATGACAAAATAGCATGTGCAGTATTGCCTATAGTGGAAACAGAGGCCAAATTGGGCCCAAATGAAAATGATGCAACAAAAAACAAAAATGATTGGGTTGGACACAACCATGATAAAATAGCCTCAAACCTTCCAGAAAGTAGATATGATAGCAACTGTGCACAATCATTAATGTCCCTTCGATTTCAATACACTTGGAATCATCAAAAGAAGAAAATAAGCTTCCTTACCTCTTGCTTTCTGTGGTGCTCTCATATTTCGATGGCTGCATTCCAACAAACTTTATTTTAGCAACTAGGACTGGAGAATCATACCTAAAAAACCTCTTATTGGTAAAATAAACGAAACTCTTGCCATGATCATCATAGTAGGGTTTCAAACAACCACACTCTCTGCTAACATGAACACCATAAACCTGCTTCTGTTGGGGTTAAAAGTAATCAATGGGCTTTAGCTCATACCTGAAGACATGAATGCACTTGCTGTTTCGAGCCTGGCTGGGCTATCCTCACTGGAGAACCGCTTCCCTTTGATTGTCACAACTTCCATATACCCTTGAGTTGTTAAACTAGCAAACTGAAAGCTGTCCACATCGTTCAAGGGGAAGATCTCACTTACATTTCAAAACACAAAAATCCTTAGAAATAGACAAGCAAACTGGAATGTGGGGAAATAGTTGAGCTCTCAGAACGCTGCACAATAGCATGAGTTAGAAAATGCTTGTGATATTCTAAGATGGTACTAACTGGGCTCATTTTGGGCTCATTTTGGCTTCTGTTTCCACTATAGGCGGTACTGCACATGCTATTTTGTCATTTTGTGCAAAAATTTTGTGAGTGCTATTTTTTGCATAACATGTCCCTTATAGTCTTCTACGCTTTGTGCTATATAGCACGTATTGTTCCCGTTTTGTTTCTCCTCTTTGTGGATAGTTTTCACATCAGGTGCATGCATTTGCCATGGCTGACAACAACACGTGTGTTCAAGATGTTTGCTATCCAGGATAGGTTGGATGGGGACAATTACCCTATGTGGCCTGATTTGTGTAGTCGTACTCATTCTGGTTCTCTCCATGCATCTTATGCATAAGCTTGTTATGCTTTGGTTGTATCTATCTTATGTGATGTTGAGGAACCTTTTTCTTTTGATGAAGCACAAAATTCAAAAAATTGGTGGTTGCCATGCAATTTGAATATGATGCACTTATAGAAAAATGACACTTGGACTTTATGTGATTTGCCTCCTGGCAAAAAGGCCATTGGTACAAAGTGGGTTTACAAGATGAAATGCAAGCCGAAAGGTGAGATTGATCGCTAAAAGGCTCGACTTGTTGCAAAGGGTTATGCACATCAAAAAGGCATAGATTATCAAGAGACTATTGTGCATTTTCTATGTGCATTGGCAGCTCATTTTGGTTAAGATGTACATCAGTCATATACAATTATAAGGGTGTCAAGCACTCAACAACCGAGCGCTAGAAGAATCAGATGGTGGATTTTTTTAGTCCAACTTGGGGCCTCTTGGCTGGATGCCCCTGGAACCACAACTATAGGGGTGTCAAGCACTCAACGAGAAAAATTCCAGAAGAATCAGACGGTGGATTTTTTTTCTCAAAATTTTTGGAATCTTGCCAAAATTAAGAAAGGAGGGAAGGATGTAGATGGCTGAGACTGTCTCACTGGGTGGGAACCGGCTCCTGTGAGACGAACAACAGATCAGTCAGTAATTACCACGGCAATTACCACAGTAACTCCCAAGGCATATAAATAGGACCCATTACATTGTAATGGGGTTTGCATTAATCGGGTTGGCATTTTCTGTACTTTTGCTTAGCTTTTGATTCATAATCCTTAGTTCCCAAGCTGTTCTTGAGCTACATCATCTTTATCTATAATCTTTCATCTATAATCCTAAATACAGCAGTCCATGTGTACTTCGGCCATACATACTTTGTACTCATTCTCTTTGAATCTGAATCTGAATCTGAATCTGAATCTGAATATCATTCTTAGTAATTTAGTCTGTTTTTCATTCTAGTAGATGTATTCCAATTCAGTTGCTATCTCCTTTTCCACTTCTACTATTTGAACTAACACATTACCAGTAGCTGTAAACTTTTAACACTGGAATCAGCTATCTAAATAGATCAGCTCCAATCCCAGTATATGTTCGAGATGCATTACCCCTTGATGTGGGCATCCATGATAGATAAGATGTCATCTAGATTCCTCCCAGAGATAGCCCCAACTATCCTTGGTCTCGACTTTCTAGTACTTACCATCTTCGTCCATTCTCTCCTCATCCTTGGTGCAAGATGGAGTAGTTGGGGCCAGGTTCTTGGATGAGGACAGTAGTACATGACATGGCCGTCCTCTCCACAATTGTAACAATGGTAGTACTAATTCTGTCTTTACATCCGTCTTCCTTGCTCTAGAATTATGGCAGGTGCATGCCCTTGCTGCACCGGATGTATTGAAAGATTCTCTAATTGTTGGTGATTCGGTTGAGCGCGTCTTGTTGATCTTCGACTGGTTCCTATGACTGATTCCTCTTCCTTGGTAGTCCTTACTTGAAGACACAATTCTTATCTTTAAGGCGGGCTACTTCAACTCCTATTGTGGGAATTAGGGTTGCAAAGAAATGCACACAGCTTCGAGAAGATGAAGGAAGCTCAAGGCACACGATTGAGAGTATATTACTTAGTTTGCAATGGAAAGATAGATAGCCCTAGAGTGATGGGCGCATATACAATGCATGAGGGGAAAAACCTCCTACCGAGGGAAAAAATGCCACGGCGGTCCTAGTGTATTCACACACATCACTACCACATGTATATGGTAACAAACTTCCATTGGAGTGATGCGGTGAAGGAGAGATGGCACATGAGTAAAGGGAAGTGCCATGCCCAGAGGACATGATTAGTCCACAAAGGGGAGTAAGCCCAAAGCTTTGCAGAAAGCTTCAAGCTTCTCATGAGACAGTGCCTTTGTGAAAATATCTGCAAGGTTGTCTTGTGTTGTCACATAAGCCAAGCTAATCTCTTCTGCTGAGCCTCTCCCTGACATAGTGGTAATCACCTCAATGTTCTTTGTGCGAGCATAAAAAACTGGGTTCCTTTCAATTGCCAATGCACTTTGGCTATCAATGTAGATAGTGTCGGAAGTGTCCTCTCCAACACCCAAATCATCCATACGGCGTATGAGCCATACACACTCAACCGTAGCTGTGAAGACTCCCCTGTACTCAGCCTCAACTTCAAACTTGTTTCCATAGGAGTGGCAATAGGCTTGAAATCCTCAAGTCCAAACTTACATAGCAGTGTCTCTATGTAAATTTTCTGACTCAAGGCAATATCATTATCACACTGCTTAAATTGTATACCCAAGTAATGATGCAATAGTCCCAAATCTTTCATCTTGAATGTAGCATTTAAATCAGCCTTGAATTCAGCAATATGTCTCTCATTGGTCCAGTGAATTTACATTGGAATTTACATTCGTATTTCCACCAATATGTCTCTCATTTGGTCCACTGAATCCCAACCAAAATGAACTACCAATGCACATAGAAAACACACAACAGTCATACGACAAGTGGGAACAAAAGTCTCTTCATAATCTATGCCTTTTTGCTGTGCATAACCCTTCGCAACAAGTCGAGCCTTATGGCGATCGATCTCACCATCTGGCTTGCATTTCAACTTGTAACCCCACTTCGTACTGATGGGGGCTTTTCGCAAGCCATGCTCCCATACCCCTCTTCTCTCGTCCCCACCCCATGAAAACCCCCTCTTAGGGAGGGAGTGATAAAAGACATTGGAAAAAGTTTAAAAAAAAAAAGTATGATTATGTAAATATATGAGAAAGGTAAAATAGGCCACATCTTGCCTGCGGGGCAGCCCATCCCCACCTTGCCTCCTTTTTCTTCGCTGTTGCCCCGCCGTGTGTCCCTTTTCCTCTCCTCCACTCAAAAGGTCAACCCCCTCTCTCTTCCCCTTGTCCTTTCTCCTTTCTCTCTCCCCTCAAGCTACCCCACCTCTCACCAATAATGCATTCTAACTCACCAATAATGCACCCTAACTCACATGCAACTTACCCTATCTTCCAAAATAGTATACCCCACCCCCCCTTTTCTCTCTCCTATCATATCCCATGACCCAAATATCCCCCCCTCTCTCCAAAGGGCGCCATGTCTCTTGTCTTGTAGCTAAATAACCTCCCCCACACTCACACACACTCAGTTTCACTAAAAAAGGTGCCCACAGACCCATCCCCACCCGGTGGTTACCTGATTTTTCTTGTGTTCACACACATCTGCACACAGATTCACCTCTGAACACACTCCTCTCTCTCCCCTCTTGTAATTACTTTATTCTCCATGTCACCTCTCACTTTTTTTCATCAACCCATCTCTCTCTCTTAGTCTCTCTCTTATGAGACTGCTGTTCTGGCACATATACACACAGCCAAACAAGTGGGGCCCACAGACACATGGCCTATGTAGATAATGATTTCTTCATTTCTAAATTCTAGAATTTCTCCCCCCCCTCCTCCCCTATATAAAGAGGGGTCACCATCACACAAAAACACACAACATCACCAAAGAACACACTATGCACTGTGTGTGCCTAGTGCACACACACACACCCACACCATCACCATCACCGCAATCACCATGCTTGTCTTGAGCATGACCTCTACACCCTTGGCTATGGAAGATGAAGGGCAACTAAATGAAGGATGATGGCCATAATCCTCGTGCGAATCTTCGCCATCAACTCCCACCTATCCGCGATGTGCTCTACCACTCTCTCCCTTCTCATTCCCCTACCCTATGCTCCCCATTTCATCGCCTAATTCTCTAAATAAAGCTTGAGGTTTTGTGAGTATATGTTTTGCCCATGTGAGGTGTGCGGAATCGCCACCTAGTCTTGTGTTTTGGAGTGAGCTTGTGTATGTGTGAAGGGTGTGCGGATTCGCCATCCTTTTGTGATGCCTAAGTACTAAGCCGATATACCCCCTCCCTCACTCTCTCTCTCTCTCTCTCTCACTTGATCTCATTCCCTTTCCTTTTCATCATTACTCCCAAGCATCCATCTCTCTTGGATGAAAACTTTGTTATGGTGGTGTGTTGTTTGCGTCCTAGCCGCTGAAGCTAGGTGGTGCCCCCTGTTTGCTTTACCATGACAGGCTCGAGGCGCGCCATTTGGTCCCTGGTGTTTTAGAGGCCGTCGGGGTTCGGGGTTCGCTTTGCTCCCTTCATTTGGTGCCCCCACTGAGGATCTTTTCATGAAACCCTTCAGTTTACAAGACTGAAACCCTTAAACTATTGTGAATGGATGAATGGCTAATAAGATTTGCTAATTGGACGACAGAAGAAGAAGAGCTCTAAGCACAACTAGACGAACTCCGCATCTCCATCGAAGCTCGAGTGCCAGGCGTAACGGTAATCGATTTGCAGTGGGAGAGTCAACCAACACGCCAAACCCAGTGGATATACATAGGCCAAGTGCCAAGAAGAAGAAGGAGAAGGTCGAAACCATGTCCGCAACCTACAACCAACCCACAACAACAAAATGGAAGGATCTCTACACAATAGAGAATCAACACTATTCTACTTTGAGAATCGGGTAGCTCAAGTCACCGAGGTAATTATCACAGTCAGTTTTCAAGTCGCACCTGATGCTGCAGCACAGATAACGGAAGCATTGGCTCACACTCTCACTAGAGAAACTAGGGATCTACTGAGTTTGTTTCAGGAAAGAACACCACCCTCTCCTACAAGCTTGGACAGTGACTAAGCACCTCTAACCTTCACATGAATCAGTACAACCTACCTCAAGACAGATCACACATACAAACACGTGTACGCTCAATCAAGGTAATACTGGATTTGAAGGCTCACTACCAGCACGTCATTGACACCATGCTGGGTGGGGAGCGGTTTTTGGAGGTTCTGGCATCAGATCAACCATTTGTCTTACCTTTGGTACAAGGCAATGTACCGTTTAAAGTTTTAATCTATGTCCTAGTATAAGAGGGTATACACGCCTCCTTGTAAAGAAGAAAAAAACTTTTGCAAGTTAAGCAGTGTGTCTTTCTAGCTCTCTCTCAGTAATCATGGAAAGTGTAGCATTTCCAACATTTAAAGGAAAGAAGGGGGAGGATTTGGTAACAGACTTCCTAGATGACTTTGAAGTAGCATGTGTAGTGAGAAACAAAGATACGGATGAATCCCAGGTTAGAATCTTTAAGCATCTCATGAAGCTAGAAGCTAGATCATGGTACAATGCACTTCCACAAGCAACCAAGGATGACTGGGAACCCTTAAAAACCGCTTTTAAGAGGCGCTTTGGGGGAGGTACCACTTCAGAAAAGTTGTGGGACAAGTTGAGAGACTTGAAGCAGGAGGGTCTTTTAGAATATGCCACCTATGAGTCCAAATTTGTGGATTTGTAGGAACGGTGGGTTGAGTCACTGGCTAGGGAGGAAGCTGCACCCGATTTCCTAAAAAAAGATCGGTTCACGCATGGCTTATGGCCGCTTCTCAAGGAGAAAGTGAAAGGTAGATTCCCGGCTACGTACGAGTTAGCCGTTGAGATTTCTCGCCTTAAAGACAAGAAGCTGCGAATGAAAGCCAAAGAAACCGAGTCAACAGAATCAGGAACATCGCGCCGACCAGCAACTACGACAACCACCATTCCACCACCACCACCGGCTCTTGGGGTAAGAGATGAGCAACAAGATATGTTGGCCCATATTACTGACCAAATGCAGAATTTGTCTGTCCACTTAATACAACAAGGGAGGAGTCAAGAAAGAGATCAACACCCTGGAAGAGCACGACGACAAAACAGGGAGCATCATTGCTACAACTGCGGAGAAGACGGTCACGGTATGTACTACTGTCCCAAACCACGACAAAACTATAATAGAGGAGGTAGGAGGAACCAATTGTCACCCCCTAGAGAAAGAACACCCCCACCCCGATCACCACCCCCACCAACACAAATTCTACGTCCACCCCAGACACCACTACAAGCATCCATCCCACCTCTTCCACCAGCCCCACCACCTGATCGCCCTGTAAACATCATAAGGCTAGAAGAGAAAGGAAAAGCCATAATAGTGGATCCACCCAGAGCAAAGGAGAGGGACAAGGGTAAGGAGAAGGTAACCTTTTTAGAACCACTTGAAGCCATGAGTGTGAAAAGAGCTAGGAGGGAGAAAGCTACACAATCAGATGATGAGAGAAGCATAAGAGGAGAAACTAGCAAGAGGCCATCCAGGCCACGACGGAAATTGGGCATCACCGACTTCCAGCTAGGGAAAAGTTCTAAGCCCTATGATCTAACATTGGATGTGGCAGAGCAAGGACCGAAGATTACATGGCCACAGCTGCTACATCTTGCACCAAAAGTAAGGCGACAATGGTCTAAAATGGTAAGTACAAGACGCTCCAAAACAAAGGTAGCCGGAGCAATTTCGGGATGCAACATGGATGACATCCTTCCAATTGTCGACGTAAGCATAAAAGGAAAGAGGGTTGGAAACACCTACATTGATGGAGGTGCACAAATCTATGTAATGAGCGAAGCTATGATGCTTCGACTAGGGCTCGAGGTTGACAGGCCTTCTCCATGCAAGGCAAAGATGGCAAACAACGCAAAAGTAAAGTGTGTGGGTGTGGTAAGTGCCGTGAAAATCAAAGCTTTCAACACTGAGGTAGAGGTAGATGTTTTTGTAATGCCTACTAAGGGGGAGGGCTATCCACTAATTTTGGGAAGGCCATGGTTGATGGCCATGAAGGCAAAACAGGACTGGGGTACTGGCCTTCTACGCATGACCGGTAAGAAAGGGGAGACAATCTACTACGACATGAGGATTGGCAAGCAGAATCAAATGAATCTGGAAACATCGGCAGATGAAACCACTAGCGAATCTTCCAGCTCTGAGGAGGAGACCACATCCACCGATGAAAGTGACAGTTCCATTGATGTGATGGGTATCATTATGAAGGATCCACAAAGGGTAAGCACAACTGGTGATCCATCACCAAAAGGGAAACCCAATGAAGAGGAGAGAAAATCACCTGGCCTAGGAGGAAGTAGGTTGAAGGGTATGTTGTCTACGGAATTAACACTTGAGGAGAAAGATAGCTTTTTGCAAATGCTGATGGGATTTCCTAACCTGTTCATTGACAACTATGAAAGAATCACAGGCATTACAGTGGTGGAACATCATATTAAGCTGAAGGAAGGGGTAAAACCAGTTGTGCAAAAGCTACGACGATTGGGGGTCATACAAGAAAAGACACTCTTGGCCGAGGTAAGGAAATTGCTGGAGGCGGGATTCATCTATCTTGTAGAAAAATCAGAATGGGTGTCACCCGTAGTGGTGACGCCTAAAAAGAATGGTAAGTGGAGGGTTTGTGTTGACTACAAACCACTAAATGCAGCTACAAAGAGAGACCACTTTCCTCTCCCTTTCTTGGATGAAATTCTGAATGAAGTAGCGGGTTTTGAATGCTATACCGTCTGTGATGGTTATTCTGGATACTTTCAAATACGCATAGCCTTGGAAGATCAGCTAAAAACCACTTTTATCACGCCATGGGGTTGTTTTGCATACAGGGTTATGCCATTTGGTCTCACAAATGCACCTGCCACATTCCAAAGATATGTCACATATGTTTTTCAACCGTTCTTTGGAACATCTATAAGAGTGTTCATTGATGATTTTTGTATATATAGCTCCCGTATTTCACATTTAGAAAAGGTAACTGAAGGTTTGGCCAGGTTGCAGAGCCTAGGTGGGCAATTAAATGTGGATAAATGCCACATTGGGGAGAGTAAAGTCATTCTACTAGGCCATGAAATCTCAGCAAAAGGTATCAACGCCGACCCAAGTAAGGTGTCCGCACTCATAGCCCTACCTTCACCAACGACCGCACGTCAACTGGTCTCTTTTCTACAGAAGGTGAGGTACTTAAGTAGATTCATACATCTACTATCACAACTTGTTCTACCACTGCAACAACTCACTCAAAGATCAACTTTCACTTGGGACGAGGAAAGCGAACATCACTACAACAAGGTAAAGGAGGTCTTAGCCACTCTGCCAACTATCTCACCACCTAAGTGGGATGAAAAATTCTATGTCACCTCAAGTGTTGGTGATGATTCATTGGGGGCTGTGCTACTCCAAAAGGATACGACGACATCTTTCATGAGGCCAATCTACTTCTCTAGTCGAATGATGACAGCAGGAGAGAAAGGTTTCACCCATGTGGAACACTTAGTCCTAGCGCTTAGATTTGCAACTACAAAGTTTAGGTCATATTTTCTGCCTAAGCAATTTGTGATTCTAACCACGGATGAAATATTTCCCTATGTTGTACAACACATGGATGTGTCTGCTAGAATTACTAAATGGCTAGTTCATCTGCAAGAGTTTGACTACACGGTACAGGTAGAAAGCACGACAAGGGCAAGTTTGGGGGGACTCATGACCTACCAAGTCTTTGAAAGGAAGGAGAAGCAATCTAAGGAAGGAGAAGTCCGATTACCTCCAGTACCACCGATGGTAGAAGGAGCATACTCTCTCTACTTTGATGGAGCCTACAAGCGAGCGTCCGATAAAGCAGCTGCAGGCATAGTGGTCTTTGATGACAAAGGGACAAAGGTATTTTCGTTGGGCCAATTGTTAGATTCACATTCTAACAATGAAGCTGAGTATGCAGCACTAACCAAGGGTCTACAATGGTGCGTCTCGCAAGGTGTACAACGCCTTAATGTATTTGGGGATGCTCTACTTCTGGTAAGGCAAGTAAATGGAGCATGGACATGCAAGAATCCTAGTTTAAGGACTCACTTAAGTGGTGTAAAAACCTTGTTGGGTAAGTTTGAAGAAGTTCAAATACACCATATCCCAAGGGCTCAAAACCAAGAAGCAGATGCCCTAGCAAGTGAAAGACTACAGGAAGTGGTGGTTGGAGCAATAAAACTAAAGCTCCCTCTATTTCAAGGAAGTGATGCCTTGCCTGACATCATGCATTTTTTGGAAACAGGGAAATGCCCATCAGATTTAACAAAGGGACAGAAGCAATGGCTGACGCGGAAGGCCACAAGGTATCGACTCATCAATGACGGTTTGTACTGTAAGGGTAAGGACCAAATACTCAGGAAGGTCCCTCTCTCTCAGGAAATCATGGGAGTGATTGCTAGCTGTCACGATGGGGTTTGTGGTGGTCACTTTGCCCTAGACATAACAAGTAGGAAAATCTTGCAGGCAGGCTTCATATGGCCTAGCCTCAACCGTGATGTACACCACTGGTGCAAAACATGTAAGTTGTGTCAAAAGGCCGGCACTAGGTCACTTATGCCTGAACCACAGACACCTATTCTCTTATATGGCGCATTTGAAAAATGGGGTATCGATGCCATTGGGCCATTACCTAGGGCCAACTCAGGAAAATTCTACATTATCATGGGGGTCGACTACATGACTAGATGGGCAGAGGCTACAGCCACCACTAGAATCACAGCGGTAGAGGTAGCTAAATTTATCTACGAGCACATATGCTGTAGGTTTGGCACACCTTTAGAGATCATCTCTGATAGAGGGCCAGGTTTCAGAGCAGACTTGGTAGGAGAATTAATGCAGAAACTGGGCATTACAAGGAGGCACTCTTCACCATATTACCCTCAATGTAATGGCCTAGTTGAAAAGGTAAATGGAATGGTTTCTAAAATTATTACCAAGCAGGTAAACAATCATCCTGGAGACTGGGATAAGTATCTACTACCAGCTTTATGGGCCTACAGAACTTCATTTCGTACATCCTTGGGATTCACACCGTATCATCTACTATTTGGTAAGGAAGCAATCTTGCCCATTGAAGTGCAACTACAAAGTCTCAGAGTAATGGCAAGCCGGCTTCAACAGCCCAACATGCATTTGAGAGATCACATCATCAACTTGGAAAGACTGCAGCTGGACAGAGAAGAAGCAATAAATTATTATGCAGCACAAGCAGAGCATAGACGGCTTAGCTTTAACGAGCATCTCCGGAAAAAAGAATTGAAGAAAGGAATGTTGGTGCTCCGCTACGACAATCGCTTCGACACGCGCAAGGATAAGAAACTCCTACTCCGATGGGAAGGTCCTTTCATCGTCAGGAAAAAGTATGCCAATGGAAGCTACCAGCTTATGGAGGCTGATGGAAAACTTCATAAAACCAGGGTAAATGGTTGGCGACTTAAACCTTATTTTCTTCGATTTGACCAGGCTCCACCTATTGACATTCCAGATGAGGACACACCATCAGCCGCCACCTCCGACGATAATGATCAAACAGATGAGCTAGAGACATGAATGCCTCTAGCCAAAAGCTGAGGGCTAATGATGGGGGATTTTCACAAGCCAAGCTCCCATACCCCTCTTCTCTCGTCCCCACCCCATGAAAACCCCCTCTTAGGGAGGGAGTGATAAAAGACACTGGAAAAAGTTTAAAAAAAAAAAGTATGATTATGTAAATATATGAGAAAGGTAAAATAGGCCACCTCATGCCTGCGGGGCAGCCCATCCCCACCTTGCCTCCTTTTTCTTCACTGTTGCCCCGCCGTTTGTCCCTTTTCCTCTCCTCCACTCAAAAGGTCAACCCCCTCTCTCTTCCCTTTGTCCTTTCTCCTTTCTCTCTCCCCTCAAGCTACCCCACCTCTCACCAATAATGCATTCTAACTCACCAATAATGCACCCTAACTCACATGCAACTTACCCTATCTTCCAAAATAGTATACCCCACCCCCCCTTTTCTCTCTCCTATCATATCCCATGACCCAAATACCTCCCCCTCTCTCTAAAGGGCGCCATGTCTCTTGTCTTGTAGCTAAATAACCTCCCCCACACTCACACACACTCAGTTTCACTAAAAAAGGTGCCCACAGACCCATCCCCACCCGGTGGTTACCTGATTTTTCTTGTGTTCACACACATCTGCACACAGATTCACCTCTGAACACACTCCTCTCTCTCCCCTCTTGTAATTACTTTATTCTCCATGTCACCTCTCACTTTTTTTCATCAACCCATCTCTCTCTCTTAGTCTCTCTCTTATGAGACTGCTGTTCTGGCACATATACACATAGCCAGACAAGTGGGGCCCACAGTCACATGGCCTATGTAGATAATCATTTCTTCATTTCTAAATTCTAGAATTTCTCCCCCCCCTCCTCCCCTATATAAAGAGGGGTCACCATCACACAAAAACACACAACATCACCAAAGAACACACTATGCACTGTGTGTGCCTAGTGCACACACACACACCCACACCATCACCATCACCGCAATCACCATGCTTGTCTTGAGCATGACCTCTACACCCTTGGCTATGGAAGATGAAGGGCAACTAAATGAAGGATGATGGCCATAATCCTCGTGCGAGTCTTTGCCATCAACTCCCACCTATCCGCCATGTGCTCTACCACTCTCTCCCTTCTCATTCCCCTACCCTATGCTCCCCATTTCATCGCCTAATCCTCTAATAAAGCTTGAGGTTTTGTGAGTATATGTTTTGCCCATGTGAGGTGTGCGGAATCGCCACCTAGTCTTGTGTTTTGGAGTGAGCTTGTGTATGTGTGAAGGGTGTGCGGATTCGCCATCCTTTTGTGATGCCTAAGTACTAAGCCGATATACCCCCTCCCTCACTCTCTCTCTCTCTCTCTCTCACTTGATCTCATTCCCTTTCCTTTTCATCATTACTCCCAAGCATCCATCTCTCTTGGATGAAAACTTTGTTATGGTGGTGTGTTGTTTGCGTCCTAGCCGCTGAAGCTAGGTGGTGCCCCCTGTTTGCTTTACCATGACAGGCTCGAGGCGCGCCATTCGGTCCCCGGTGTTTTAGAGGCTGTCGGGGTTCGGGGTTCGCTTTGCTCCCTTCAGTACCAATGGCCTTTTTTCCAGGAGGCAAATCACATAAAGTCCATGTGTCATTTTCTCTAAGTGCATCATATTCTGATTGCATGGCAGCCATCCAATTCTTTGAATTCTGTGCTTCATCAAAAGACAGAGGTTCCTCAACATCATGTAAGCTAGACACAGCCAAAGCATAACAATTTGATGTATAAGATGCATGGCAAGAGCTTGAATGAGTACGACTAGACAAAGGTGCATCCAATATACTGTCACGCAATGTATGCACTAGCCATTTTGGCAAACCTCTAGCGTGCTCATTTTCAGCCCTTTCATCATCAAGTACATCTGCATTAGTAATAGGCTGATCTGTAACATTTTCAACAAACCGAGACTCGTTGCTGCTCCTGCGCGCTTCCGTCCCCCCCGGGCCTGCTCCTGCTCCCCCTCGCCATAGCCCCCCTTCGCCTTCGCCTTCACGCTGCCCCCATTGCACGCTGCCCCCTGCCTGCGCGCTGTCTGTCCGCGAGCTCTGCTAAGCTTGCACCCAGCCTACGCGCGCAGCCCAGCCAGAGTGCAGCCCCACCCGCTGCCCCCCTCTTGTTCGCTGCCCGCTACCCTCGCCTCTGCAGCCCCTTATCCTCACGCCCCCCCCCCCCCCCCCCCCCCCCCTCCGAAGGCCTGGCTTGAATTGCCTGGCAGTGGATTCTCAGTTGGATTCTTCTTGCCGAGATCTCAAGCGCTAGCCTTCTCATCCGCCCTTCTCCTTCAGAGCAGCAGACACTAACGGAGGCTCATGCTCCACCCCAGAGGGACTCCTCCGAAGCCCTCTCGCCCGACTCCGTTGAGCCCACCATTCGACTTGCTCTTTCACCGACACAGTAAGCGATCCTAGCCGCAGAGGTAGAGCGTTTGCAGGCGACCTGGGTCATTTGCAAGATTCTCGGCACAGGACCCAGCAGAAGAGAGCTGTGTGACCTTCTCCAGGCCCGCCTTCTCGTAGAGGTGGGCAAGATCTTGGATGTCCAGATTCTCGGACGCGGGTACTACCAGATCGAGTTCGAGACCTCCAAGATGGCTTCCAAGGTCATAGCTATGAGTCCACTGGCCATCTGAGCATCACGCGCCCACTTTCGATAGTGGCGACATGGTTTTGACCTGACTTTGGATGTGCTATTAGAGGAGGCACACATCCCCATCTCAGTCTGCTTTCCGGGTTTACGGAGGGAGTACCTACCACTTCTCTCCAAGATTGGCTCCGCCATCAGGACTATCTTGGAGACACCTCGTATGACAGCATCAGTAGCTGCCAAGGTGGCTGGCATCCCCTCAGTTCGAGTTTCGGTCACATATACCCACACGCTTCCGAAGGTCATCCTTCTGCCTCGGGTGAGTGGGGGTAGGTTTAGAGAGAGTGTGGAGTACTCAGGTCTCCCGAACCAGTGATTCTTTGCAAATGGCCTCTGACGCCGCTGGGATTTATTTGACTACGGGTTCACTCACTTTCTCGGTGATTTCGCAGCAGACCACGAGGCAGCCTGCTTTAGGGTCCATGCTTTGTTCCTCGTCCCTAGGGGGACAGAGGCCTTGGACTCAGTAGTTGGTTTGTCCTTCCCCCTCTGTGGTAGGACCGAGACAGAGTGTTCCCTCGACTTAGTGGTGGGATGGTTGCATACACAGGTTCTCGAGTTCTCTCACCACATGGGTGAACTTGGAGTTACAGATTTGCTGCAGACTTTGTGGCCACTGGCCATGTTTGCGGTCCCCCAGACTCGGCAGGATGTAGGCACATTGTGGTGTACTTTTTTGCTGATACGCAGTGTTTGCCTTGCTATGTATACATTCATGAGGACTCCTCGACAGAGGAGGTTGATTTACGCACGGCTCGCTCTGCTTGGGCTTGGGCTAGGCACTCACTACAGTCTCGCCTATCTAGAGGATGCTCGGATGCGGATTACTCCCCATCCAAGCCAGCCTCGAAGATAGCCCGTCTTGCTGCTGTGGCAGCATCTGTTCTCTCTTGCTCCCCATGAGGATCGTCTCGTGGAACGTGCAAGGACTACGTGGGCCCCAGTTTCAGCGATAGCGGGGCCGATTGCGTCAGGAGCTTCAGCGTTGCCTTGTGGGAGGGGATATTGATCTCCTTATGCTACAGGAGCACCATTTGTGTGAGAGCCGCATTCGGCGATGTGGTCAGATTTTGCGTGGATGATATGATACCTTTTGGTCAGCTGCTTTTGGACCTGAAGGCATCCAGGGTGGGGTATGTATGACTATTGCGGACTCATTGCAGCAGGCCATTGTGGGCAGAGGGATAATTGTGCCAGGAAGGGCTCAGTGGATTACTATGCAGGTTCAGGGTGGCCTTGTGGGCTTCCTAAACATCTACGGGCCCAATGTGGCGAGTTCTCGTGAAAAGTTTTTGTCACAGATTGTTGAGTCTTTGCCACAAGCTGACCATTGGTGTGTAGGAGGGGACTTCAACATGTTGGAGGACCCTTCTGAAAGGATTGGAGGCAGTCATGCTACTGTGCATGGAGTCGAGTTAGCAGCTCGGGAGAGGTTGTGTATGACTTTGAGGGTCTCGGATACATGGCAGCACTCTTGCTTTGTGAGGCCTCCAGAGAGTCTGGCCTTCTCTAGGTGGGTACGCAGAGTGGGAGGAGTGAATCTATCGCAGATAGATCGCCTCTACACTAGTGAACACTTCAGTGACTTGGGGAGATCAGTGGGCATCCTGGCAGGGACATCCTTCTCGGACCATGCACCAATGATCCTCATAGTGGCAGACAGGCAGAGGAGTGGGAGCACGATGCTTTGCATCCCAGAGCGGGTCTTGTTGGACTCAGCACTTAGAGAGAGGGTAGAGGCTCTTTGGAAAAAGGGCATGGACAGCCAGGCTCTACCTGCAGACAGAGTGGCCTTAGGCCTAGCTCAACTTAGCCACTTTTTTCTCCAGGAGTCTCTGGCTCGACAGGGTGCAGCGAGAGAGGAGGAGCAGCGTCTCAGACGAGGCATTGCTTCACTACAGAGGATGCAGGAGCAGCATCGAGACAGTCCATTCTTGGAGGAGCAGTTACAGCAGGCTCCACAAGAGCTTGCTTGCAAAGAGGAGAGGCGTCATTAGTTTGCCTTTCACCGACAGGCATCTCAGTGGACTCAGGTGGGTGACAGAGTGATAGGTGCTTTTTTTTAGACAGTGGGACCTCGGCACTTGCATGCCAAGGTCAATCAGTTGAGGAGACCCGATGGGTCAGTTGTTTGTGAGCCCGAGGATATGCTTGCAGTTGCTACTGACTTTTACCGTGAGTTACTGTCGCGGTTGACCCCAGTCAGATCGGCAGGATGCATGCAGGGAGCAGGTTTGGGCACATATGCCTTGTCTTGTGACTGAGGAGATGCGCTAGAGGCTAGAGATGTCTATTCAGCTTGAGGAGCTGCACACGGCTCTTAGGGCCCTCCCTCGTGGTAGGTGTCCAGGTGAGGATGGGCTGACTCCCAACTTCTTCTTGGAGTACTGGGACCTGCTTGGCCCAAATCTTTGTAGTGCCTTTCAGTACATTCTGCACATAGTAGTGATGCCGGATAGCATGAGTGAGGGCCTGATTTACCTCATTCCAAAGGAGGGTGGCTCCTTGGATGAGATTCGACAATGGCATCCCATCACCATCCTCAACTCAGCCTACAAAATTCTTGCCAAGGCTCTGAGTTTGAGGATTCAACCACTTTTGGAGAGCCTTGTACATGAGACTCATATAGGTTTTGTCGAGGAACGCAGTATCCTTGACAACATCTTCACTTTCTGGGAGGCTTCTGCCCTGGCACGGTTGCATGGGGAGGACCTTGTGATTCTTCTTCTCGATTTTGAGAAGGCATATGACAGAGTTGACTGGGACTTTCTAGAGGGCACTCTACGCAGGATGGGCTTCTCAAATGCTTGGATCAGAGGGGTGTCAGCTTTGTACAGACAGGCTCACAGTCAGGTGCTTTTGGCAGGAGGTAGAGGTGAGTGCTTCATGCTCACACAATCGGTCAGACAGGGTTTTCCTCTTTCCCCATTTCTCTTTTTGTTCTATGCGGAGGCGATGAGTAGATTTTTGGTGTCACAGCAGGTTGGTCTGAGGGGCTTAGCACTCCCTATACGGGGAGATGAGCTTCTGGACGCTGAACTTGCCGACGACTCAGCCTTGTACTTAGAGGGCCAGGAGGCCAATATACAGAGATGTGAGTAGGCTTTGGAGACCTTGTGCTGTGCATCGGGCGCACTGATCAGCTGGAGAAAGACAATGGCTTTCTTGGTTGGCAGTGCTCCTGTGCCAGATTGGATGCCAGGAGAGGGTTTTAGGTAGATTCCTCTAGGGACTGCAATTTGGCACTTGGGTTGTCAGGTTGGTTTGGACTTGTCCCTCGAGCAACAGATTGCTCCTCTTCTCCTATCCATTAGGATAAAGCTGTTACATTGGAGCTCAGCACGACTTTCGCTAGCTGGTAGAGTAGTAGTTGCCAACCAGGTGTTGTTGGCAACTATGTGGTACTTCACTTCTTGTTGGATCTTCTCGAGTTCTTGTATCAGCCAGGTAGAGAGGCTGATCAGGAACTTCCTTTGGTCAAGTCGTGACACTCAGATTGCCCGAGCCAAGGTGGCTTGGTCGGTCATCACACTTCCTTATTCTTAGGGAGGGCTTGGGATCATTGATCTAGCACAGCAGAGCAAATCCCTTCTTGGGAAGTTCGTCGTCAGAGGACTTCTTCCAGGCGAGGAGCCTTGGAAGGAGTTCTTGCTGCAGAGGCTTCGTGCCAGGGTGCCTCATTCAGGAGGCCCTTGGAAACCTTCGACCAGATGGATCTTTACAGAGTTGCGCCGAGTTGGTTTGAGCAGGAGACTGGAGGACCGATTCGCTGTGAGTTTGCTTTGATCTTGGGAGCTCTTACAGCGTGGCCTAGAGCAGAGAGAGCCGCGTGCACGGAGGAGAGCCTACGATAGCCCCTCGTCTGGAACCCCATGGTTAGCACTCAGAGAGGCCACTTGGTTGGCAGTCGGCCTCATGTTTCTTGGGGTCCCACGGCAGCAGGTCCAGCGCCCTCTCTAGGTGACTGGCTAGAGTTCACAGGTTTGTCAGATGAGGTGCAGAGTGTCCAGCTACAGGGCATGAGAGGGGTGCAGAGAATGTGTCAGGACATCTCAGAGTCATTTCCAGCTGAGTGGCTCACGCCTCTCGAGCCAGTAGAACCTCGGTGGATGGGAGCCTTCACACGACTGGAGGTTCTCATTTCCGTCAGGGCCTACTCAGAGAATGTCCCAGCCCTGTTCTTCGAGCTTCAGGGTGGGGGACGATTAAAGCGAGTTGCAGTAGAGGCCCTGCAGGTAGCAGAGTGATGTTTCCAGAGGATCCGAGTTGTGGGCATCTGTGGGAGGACTTGCGTCATAGACCCTGACCTAGCAGCTCTTGAGACTGGACACTGGAGGCTATGGTCTTGGGAGTGTTGTCCATTGGCATGAGTATAGTGGGATCCTAGTGAGTGGCTATGGAGGGACCCCTTCTCTTCTGCAGACCGCCCAGGAGTCCCCTTCTTTCAGTACACTGTTCGGCTTGGACGTCATATACTTGCAGCACAGAGAGAGTCCCGCCCCGATGCAGCACGTCATTGGCAGGAGGAGGGCCTCACAGTGGAGTTCTTGGCTGCATTTTGGCAGAGGCTGTGGGACTTCAGATAGCCGAGGCTGGTTGCACACAGAGCCACAACAGTAGGGAGCTAGCTTGTGCATAGTGGTCTCTCGGCCGCATGTGCAGCCTGTGATCAGCTGGTGGAGAGTCAGCGTCACTGTCTTTGGGATTGTCCCTTGGCCCAGCAGGTGTGGCTACGAGTTCTTCGGGTGATGCCTGCCCTCTCCACGGCTTGACAGTACACTTGGGGGGCAGCAGCTTGGTCCACCCTCACGTGCCCGGCACTTCAATTTGAGCTATCTTCCACCATTAGGATGATAGTGATGCAGGGGGGGGGGCGACCTACACTCCAGCCTGCTACTACAGAGCTCACTCCACAGGAGTGGTGCAGTGAGAGAGAGGAGTGTTGGGAGCTCATTAGTGGCCTAGCTCTCTGGTTCATCTAGCGGGCCCGCTGTTTTCGCATCTTTGAGGCTCGCCCTGTGCCACCAGCAGAGACTGTTCGTGACTTTTGGCTAGAGCTGATCCATAATCTCAGAGGACAGCTTGAGGGACTACAGGGCAGCTCTGACCGCATGCGGGAGCGCCGCGAGGCTTTCCTTCGACTCTGGCACCCTGGGCCTTTCTACAGCATAGTTCAGGGGGTGCTCAGATGGTACTACTGTCCACTTGTGTGGATATTCCCTCCTCCCATCTCTTGATCTAGCCTCATTGTATATATGCTGCTTTTTCATTGGGAGAGTCTCTCCATCATGCTTGTTGTAGCCCTCTCTTGCAAAGGTGGATGTAGCCCTATGGACAGTTTTAATTAACTAATAGAAGGATCTTTTTCTCAGAAAAATAAAATAAAATTCAACAAACCCCCATAGGCTGTACATTTGCCTCATTGGAATTTACATTCGTATTTCCACCACTAAAAAGAGACAACAAAGTGTCAAATAGTGCTGTGAGCTTCAATTACTGTCTCTAGTACATGATAGCAATGAATGAACAAAATCCTCCACAAACACTACATCCCGTGAAACCAGAATATGCTTTGTTTGTGGATGATATAGCCTGTAACCTTTGCTTTCAACACTATAACCAGCAAAAATACATTGACAGCCTTATCATCCAGTTTTTTGCGGTTTGTTTGTGGCACCAAAGCATATGTCAAACAACCAAAAACACGCATGTGCTCAATAGAATGCTTGAAGGCTTTTTATCATGCCATGCTTCATATGGAGTAATAGTCTCCAAAGCTTTCGTAGGACACATGTCTAGTACATAAGTGGCACACATGATGGCCTCAAGCCAAAAAGATTGCGGCAAAGCTTGACTTTTGACCATACATCGTTTCATTTTCATAAGTGATAAGTTTTTCCTCTTAGCAACACCATTGTGCTGAGGTGTATAAGGAATTGTACATTGGTGTTTTATCCCACGACTAGCTAGAAATGCCTTAAATTCATGAGACATATACTCCCCCCCTCGATCGGAACAGAGGGTGTCCATAGTACATTTCGAGACATTTTCAGTCATAGCTAGAAATTGTTTGAAGCACATAAAAACTTTGCACTTTGCTTTAAGCAGAAATACCCATGCATGCCTGGAGTAATCATCAATGAAAGTCACGAAGTATGGGTTATTGCCCAAGGACAGAGTTTGCATGGGCCCACAAACATCACATGCACAAGCTGCAACCTGAATGTGGCCCTACCTGAACCATCCTCTGGAAACTTTGAACGCTGCATCTTACCCAAAATACAACCTTCACAAACATGTTTCACAGGTGCTTCAAGAGGCGGCAAAGAAGCAACCATATCAGATTATTGCAAATGCAGCAAACTAGCAAAATTTAGATGACCAAAACGTGCATGCCAAAGTTTTGCCTCTCAAATAGCCCTTGAATTTACAACTGTATTTGCAAAATTTTATCCACACTTGTCATACAAAGTGATCTTATATAGCCCATGGCACAAAAGTCCAGATGCAACAATTTCATCACCAAAATTGAGATCATGAACTGTACATCTATCATCCACAAGTTTGACTACAAGTCCAACTCTAGCAAGTGCATATATAGAAAAAAGATTCTTCTTGATCCTAGGTACATAACGTGCATCAACAAGTGTGAAAGAACTGCCATTTGTAGCAGTAAGCACAATCTTTCCAACTCCCTGAATCGGGTAAGAGGCATTGTTGGCACAAGTGACTAAATTCCCATGAGGGACAGACTCAAGAGATGTGAACAATTCATGATGTGAGGTAATATGCTTTGTAGCACCACTGTCAAAATACCACACATGTGAATATGCAACAACAGCTGAAATGCATGCATCATGGACAACAAGATTGTAAGTGCACTCTACACTAAAAGCCCATTCTGCATCAACATTAGCATCACAATCTCCTTTGACAAAAGACTCAACAATGGCTACAGTGGAACCAGCATTTGCAGTGGAGCCACCCTCTATCTTCTTAGCCTCTTTTCCCTTAAACTCAGGACAATTCTTGATCAAGTGATCAGTGGCTTTACAATAATGGAAATACATCTTATTTTTCCCCTTATCACCGGAATTCCTAGACGAATTGCTGCCAACAGAAGCATTGGAACAAAAATTTTGCCACTCGCAGCATAACCATAAGAAGTGGCTGCATTGCTGTTACCACCCTTTCTTTGAGAAGCAATACAAGCCTGTTCACCTACACTCTCTCTAGTCCTATTCTTTTTGGAAAGTGACTCTTGTAATAGCAATGTGCATATGAATCAAACTTGACAACTTCAGGATTTCGTTGGGTCATAAGTCTCCAAGTACTAGCAACATTCTGGTAAGAATCTAGTAAGGCATCAAGAACAGTCTGCACAAGGGAACTGTCTGAAATGACTTCACCTGCAAAAATAAGTTGCTCATTGATATCCTTGACACCAGTAAGGAAAGTGTCCATATTATCTTCCTCATGCATAATCTTCGACTCTAGCTCTTTAGCAGCAAAGTAATTTTAGCCTCATTGCGACTTGACCACCCAAAATATCCCAAGCCTGTTTTGTAGATTTTGCTGAACAAATGTGAGGAATAATGGTGCGCTTCATAGACATGCAATCAATGCATGAGAGTGCACATCCTTTACATCCCAACGAGATTGTTCTGACGTAGGAAAAACAACTCTAATAGCAGCAATCTTAGCAGCAAGACCTGCCACATCCTCAACATCGCCTACATCTTAAGAACCAGGACGTATATCAATGCCCTGCACAATATTCTAGACGCCCTTGGACAGAAGAACGTGTTTCGTTATATAAGCCCACATAGGGTAATTGTCCCCATCCAACTTTTCCTCAACAACAAACATCTTGAACACATTTATGTTGTTGTCAGCCATGGTACATGATGCACCTAATGTGAAAACTGCACAAAAAGAGGAGAAACAGAGTGGTAACAACACGTGCTATTTAGCACAAACCATAGAAGATTGTAAGGCACCTGCTAAGCAAAAAACGTCACTGACAAGAGTTCTGTACAAAATGATAAAATAGCCCGTGCAGTACTGTTTGTAGTGGAAACGGAGGCCAAAATGAGCCTGAATATTAACTCTAAGCAGACTAAGCTCTACGAGTGCTCCCAAAAATTTTGGCGACTTGAAAATGCTCCCCAAACCTCACTGAAATCGAAGAAAGTGACCAGGCGTGTGCTAGAGCAGCGCGACTAAACCCGGGAGGATGCAATTTGCTATGATACCAATTGTTGGAATTAGGCTTGTAGAGAAACCCACACAGCTTGGAGAAGATGAAGGAAACTCAAGGCACACAACTGAGAGTATATTACTTAGTGTGCAATGGAAAGATAGATAGCCCTAGAGTGATGGGCGTATATACAATGCACGAGGGAAAAAACCTCCTAAAGAGGGAAAAAATGCCCCGGGGGTCCCAGTGTGTTCACACACATTACTACCACATGTATATGGTAACAGCTACCTCATACGTAGCAGGAAACCTTCCCTTCACCTTCTCTTTAAGAATTGGCCATAAACAAGCCACAAACCGGTGTTTCTTTAGGAAATTGGGTGCCCCTTTCCCCTCCCTCAGCGATGAAACCCATCTTCCCCATAGGCCCACACACTTCAATTTGTATGCTACATATTCAACCATACTTCCTTACTTCAACTCCATAAGCAATTGCCACAATTTCTCCGTCATTCCCACCTTTTTCCTTTCTTGAATATTATACTTCCTTTTTCCTTTAGTATTCTTAAAGTTTAATAATATTTCAAACAGTCACATATACCTCTCTAGGAATATTCCTATCCTTGTCCTAGGACTCGGGTATCGTATCTTCTCCTCCACGTATGTAGGTGATACCTTTACAAAATTTCCAATTCTTATTTTTCTTTATCTTGTTTCAAAATTGATTACAAAGTCCATCTACTAACTTAAGTTTCTTTTAGATAAATATTCTAAGAAGTCGAGCAAAGGGCCAGGGCCAGCTGATGAGGACAATTCTGGAATAGCCCATTTAGGTTCCTAGCCTTTCTACGGTTCCTTTCTACCAAATAATTTGAAGATTTTCTTAATTGAATCACATATTTTTTCCTTATCCAGTACCTTGTTGGATCCATTTTCCTTCCTCCATTCTCGTCAGCATCAGGCCTACCCAGACTAGGCCAACTTTTAGACGTATCTGTGGGTCCTCCCACCCAGCTCGGATACACTCCCAACCAATCCCAATTCCACGACATTGAATGAATCCAAACTCAAAATATAGACCAATGATTATGAGTCCTAGATAGAAAGGACCATCCTCCGTTGCATCCCATAGGTAAATAACTACGGCCACCTTTTTTCAAACATGTAAGACAAATTTCACACTTAAAACTTCTATGTTATGCTAAGGTTATCTACACAAAAACTTCTTGGTAAAGTTTTAATCCTAGTCGAATTTTAAACTAGGTTCATCTGCATTATAATCCCTTAGTTTCTATTTTCTTTAATTTCTACTCAAACAATACCTTAACACTAGTTCTAGAATCGGACACCCCAATGTCTTGAGACACTAAAGTTTCTTGTTTTTCTAGCAACTTATCATAATTATTTAGTGAAGCTATAAAAAAGATTTATATTTCATGTCCATACCTTAGGCCAGTTATGAGGTGAAGTACATAACCAGATTTTAATTTTGCTAAGACTTAATGCCAAATTAAGATTCTGGTGATAAGTTTTAATATGAAAAATCATAAAAAGTTAGTGTCGTTTTAATAAAGTTTTCATAAATTGAATATAACTTTTCATCAAAACAAGATTTTGCATAGATTTAAAGGTGTATGATAGGAAAAAACTTATTATAACAAGAAATTGAGCTTCATAACTAAGCTATGAGACTAGATTTTTTTTCTAAGCAAAAAACAAAAACCTTAAAAATAGTAAGAATGAGAAAAATTGGTCTTTCAAGACCTCTTTCATTAACATGATGACGTTATGGAGAAAATCGCAAGGTCTAGAATGTGGTTGTAGGCCAATACCCTTCAATTAAGCATTTTTCAAGGTTTCAAACTCACAAATGTTTTTTTAATTAAGCTCATTAGTAAAAATTATAGTGTGTACTTTCTTGCAAAAAGACATTGCTATAAAAAACTAATGAAAGTATGTACCTAAAGTCCCCATATGTGTCCATATGAGGTATTCATTTACAAATAAGTGAGATTAATGGAAAAATCCAAAAGTGGATCAGACAATTTGAAGTGTTCCTCAATTAAATCACATTTTTCTCCCTTATCGGATCCCCTCTTGGATCCATTTTAATTCCTCCATTCTTGCCCGCATTGAACCTACCCAGATTAGGCCGATTTCCAGATGTATCTGTGGGTCCTTCCACTCAATCGAGACACACTCTCATCCAATCTCAAATCCAGGACATTGAATGAACTAGAGCTCAAAATATCGACCAGAAATTATAAGTCCGAGCCATGAAGGACCATCCCTCATTGCATCCCACATGCAAACTCCTACACCAGCCTTTTCCAAACATGTAAGACAAATTTCACACTTAAAAATTCTATGTTATGCTAGGGTTTTCCACGTTAAATCTTTTTGATAAAGTTTTAATCCTAATTGAAATTTATATTAGGCTCAGTTGAGTTATAATCCCTTAGTTCCTATTTCCTTTTGATTTCTACTCAAACAAGACCTTGAGAAAACAACGAGTCCCTTGGAAGTTAAGGTTCTATCTCGATGTAAGTTTTTAAATTAACCTCATCTTGGACGGGTCCCATTTTTTCTTTGCATCATTTTCCAAACATCTCAATGGAGGCAAAGGGACTTTTATGTTCAAGAAACACGGTCCTCCCTTCTCTGAAGCTATCCCCTTACTCCTCCCTTCTTTGTAGTTGCAAAAAAAACTTGAAAGTAGACAAACTTGAAATGAACAATTCATATGATGTATATAATGACCTTTGCTTAAGTAAGTCTATATTAGGTAAAGTGGAGAAATCCCAATTCCCACATTGGAAAACTTCCAACATATCATGTATAAGGTAATGAGATTTTTGTCAAAGACGTCAATTTAAGGTTTCATTCTAGATTATGCACGTAGATTACACATTGAGAACAACATTGAACATCAATACCATTAAGAAAATAGTACATTTTATCCATTATCATTTTCTATGCTCTATTGTCTTACCTATGAGTTATCTCAGTGTGAAGAGCGTGACTGAATTTTTATTCAAGGTCCACCACTTGTACAAGCTAGGAGCCACTTGTCTATGAAATTCAAGCAAGGTCCACCACTTAGGACTTCCTCATTTGAGGCATGAAGCATACATAAAACATGTAGCATATGCTTGGTCTCATCATAAGAGTGTTGACTTCATGGTGCACTCATCCAAGCAAACCTCCATTGACTTATGGAGGAATGCAAAGCCCACCACTTGTCCAAGATAGGTTCCCTTGACTTATGTATGAATGAAAAGTCCACTTCTTATTCAAGCTACACTCAAAGTGAAAAAGTTAGTTAAAAGGATTATCATTGACTATTTTTAAGTGGTTCTCTATTGCAAGAAATGAGATTCAGTTTGAAGGTCAAGCAATTAGGTTCAAAATACACATAATAAAATATTTTACACCTACAAGAAAATAAGTTATAATAAGCTATTTCATATTGAATAGGAGAAGGTAATTTCCAGGAAGAATCTAGTTAGATCTAAACCTTCATTGAGACATGCATGCATGCATCGACTTCTAAGCCAACTAAAAAATACATGCAGTTAAATTCCATAGTTTTCCTTTTAGAGTTTTTTAATTTTCTAAATCTCTTTTATATGAAGGATGTAGTGATAAAGTGCTTGAAGAAAGCATTTATATCCATTGAAGAGATCTCTATCACACATACAAAGTCCATGAATTCTACATTCCACACTTGTAAATTTTATTTTGACATCAAAACATCCATTTCTCTTAGTTACAAATAAATAAAACCTTGAGATGGACTAACATAAAATTTATCAAGAAACAAAAATTAATTATTGTATATTAAATGATCCAACATAGATCCCAATTGTATAAAAAAGAAGTCCTCAAAAAACAGGGTGCACTCTAACAATACATTGGAGTCTCCTTACAATAGGAATGCACATTGAAAATTTGTGAATTTAGTGAAATCCACAAACGCAAGAAAGAAAAATCCAGGATCTATTGACCCTCCAACAATAGCAAAGATCCCATCCAAAGGATTGTTGAATGTCTCCTCGCTCCATTGCAAACTACCCCCCTAGTGTTTTGTCAAGTCTAAAACACATAAGCCGATAGGAATTTTGTTGTTGAAGTGGTGCTTCAAGTGGAGATTTCCTTCCATCTGTAGGCTCACCACATATATAGACCATGGAAAATCTCTAGACTCAACTTTTTGCTTTTGAAGTTGAACTATTCCCTGCATATATTTTACTGCTTCATCTGGAAAAGCCATTTTCTTTATGCCATGCTTTGAGCTAGATTTGAACCATCCTCACATAGAGTCAAAATTGTTCTATAAAATTCATCTTTGATGTTATACATGTTGCCAAAATTATTTCCAATTTGTACATGGTGATGCCACATTCAAAGAATTTAAGCCCTCAAGAAGTGTACCTTGAATCAATTTGTCTTGCTTTAGTTCCTTGATTCAATCATACATATCAGTTACATCACCATCTTTTGCACTCTTTGAAAATAGAATCTTCTCATCTTTGATTTCTTGTTGAATAGTCTTTACCTCTAGTTTTTCTAGACCGCAAAGGGATCTAAATGGGGGTTTCCTATTCTCCTCCCCTAGTCTTTCAACGATTTCTAACCAAGAATCATAAACTTCATCAGAATATGTCACCATGTGCGCTTGTTTAGCAATCCAACTTGCTCCTACACTCGTTTTTGCCAATCCAATAAAAGCCTAAAAAGTTAACATAACCATAATTAAAAGATTGAACATCATTTTAATTATAACAATGGGAGCCTTTCTAAATTTATACACATCAATCAACCTTTGAAATATCTCTTTATTTTTTTTGTTGATTGTGGAGCAATACTTTTGTACCATAGATTGAATGTTTCCATTTCAAGAATCCAATAATGATAACCTTGTAACTTGCTATATTCTACCTCTTCCATTTCTTGAGGAGTACCCTCCTTTGTCTTTGCATTTTGCACGGGCATCAAGTATGCACATGCTGCAGGCTTAATTGTACTGCATGAAAATCCAAATAGCATGCTTTCAACATGTTTTTTTATCTAGAATACGTACATTATAGTGATATCAAGCAAGCCAACAATTTCACGCAGGGACATCAAACTCCTTATATTGGAAAGGAAAATAGTTTATGTACTTCTTTATTCCAATTGTGTCTTTTTCCTGTCCTTTCATGGCCTCAACTTCTAAAACATTTGGATCCACAATTTTCACGTTTGATGTTGAACCCTATTTTGAGGATGTCAAAGATGCATTGTTTACATCCAAAATGGAACTGGATCCCTTAGGAGCCACTTTTTGCACTTTGGCTTGCTTTTTTGCAAGTGGCCGTGAAGATCTGCATATTGGTGGTGCAAAAAACTTTGGTTTGGTTACAGTGCACACATATACTTTTTAGCATAGTGAAACATGTTTAAGTACACAGATTGCGGTTACAAGTGCTAAATGACTATTTTTAGCAGGATGCACAGAGACTTGATGAAGGGTTGGAAATATATCATCCACCAACAATTGACGGGCTTAACTAGATTGTCAGTGAGAAGCTAGAGAAGTTTTTCTACAAGGTTTGGGTCCTAAATAAAGAAAATTAAAATTGGCATCCATTTTTGAAAGAATATTCCCTCATTACAAATTTGGTGTCCTTATTGATTGTGAAAGAGAAAGAACTTGAGGAAGACTCCTCTACATAGGGTGGAGACAGTTTTGAACAGGTCTTTTTCAACAAAGAGGAAGAGGAAGAGGGCGTGGTGGTAAAGGTCATGGATGAGGTTGAGGAAGAGGCAAAAACCAAGCACAAAAAAATAATAACAATCAAGGTCAAAACACATGTGGTTGAGGAAGCGTTCAAGGTAGGGGGAGTCCAAGAGGTCATGGAAATGCACAGCACAATAATGTAGGTCAATACAGAAATGTAGTATGCTAGGGTTGTGGAAGACATGGTCACTTTGAATGTGACTGTTTAGACAAGAGGCATCAAAACAATTAAGCAGCCGCTAGAAAGAATTTTGTGGTGTAGCACATGTTGAATACTATGTCTACAAATGTGGAAAAATCTAGTGATAATGTCTAGTATGTGGATTTTGGTGCATCTTAACACATGATCAATTGATGTGAATGGTGCAAGGAAATGCAGACTTTACAAAGTCATGGCTATGTAGAGATTGGGGATGATACTGCACATCCCATTACACATACAAAAAATGTGCCATTGTTTATGATAGATGGTAAAGTGAAGTACCTAACTGATGTAATGCATGCACCCAATATTACAAAGAACCATGTTTATATTGTGAAAATGGTTGAGCAAGGTTTGTAGGTCAGGTTTAACTCCGTCAATGGTCTCTTTGTCGAAGAGCATAAGAAGAATGGAACACTGTTTGCACGAGGTGAAAGTGTTGTTCTAGATATAGAGATTTGGCACAAACGTATTGGTCATGTAAATTTGTAGAGGCTGGAGATGATGCAAAATAAAGAGATGGCTACATGATTGCCAACATTTAAAGTTTTTGAGCAAATTTCTGAAGCTTGTAAATTTGAAAAATAGGCAAATGCATCCGTTCCTAATGATAAACTGTATGTAAGCAGGAATTCATTGGATTTAGTGTATAGAGATGTATGGGTCCAACAAAGACTGCATCTATGGGTGGATGCAGATACTATGTGATTTTCATGGATAACCATACCAAGAAGATATAGGTCTTATGAAGAAAAAACCTGAGATGTTCATGCACTTTCATAATTTCAATGTTATGGTTGAAATACAGACTAGGAGACATGTAAAGTGCCTGAGGTCAGATAGAGGAGTATAATACTTCTCCAATGAATTCAATGGTTTTTTCAGAAAACATGGAGTTCAGAAGCAATTTTCATGCAAGTGTACTTTGTAGCAAAATGGTGTTGTTGAATAGAAGAACAGGAACATTGTAGAGGCTGGTAAATCATTGATGAAAGAGATGAACATGCCTCATTGTTATGTTATGGTTGAAATATAGACTAGGAGACATGTAAAGTGCCTGAGGTCAGATAGAGGAGGAGAATACTTCTCCAATGAATTCAATGGTTTTTTCAGAAAACATGGAGTTCAGAAGCAATTTTCATGCAAGTATACTTTGTAGAAAAATGTTGTTGCTGAATAGAAGAACATGAACATTGTAGAGGCTGGTAAAGCATTGATGAAAGAGAAGAACATGCCTCATTGTTATTGGGCTGAGGCTGTTGCTATAGGTGTTTACATTATGAACAAAGACCCCTACTGCTACAGTACATGATATGAGACCTAAAGAAAATTTTAGTGGTGAAAAACTCGATGTATCATATTTTGAAGTGTTTGGGCGTATTGCTTATGTGCATGTGCCAGATGAGCTAACAAGTAAGCTTTATCCGAAAGCAAAAAAATGCGTGTTCATTGGCTATTCCCTTGAGTAGAAATGGTATAAGTGTTACAATCTTGTCATGAGTAATGTGAGGGTGACCAAGGATGTTTTTTTTTAATGAAATGGAAAGATGGTATACTGATGTAAAAGATGATTTGGGCGCTAATGTAAGAGAAATTGTGGATACAAAAAATATAGGTGTGCAATCACAAATTTTGAGTGGGTTGCAAGGGTCATCTAATACAAGTCAGATATCTATAGAGTGGTAGGTTACATGAAAGAATGAGTCCTGCTAACTCTTCAAATGTATCAAGAAACAGAAAGGAAAATTTTGATAATGCCTTCAAGTTGTCAAATTTGAGTGATGATTATGATGATGGAAATAGCAGTGGTTTTGAATAGAGTTTGGATGAGGAGTTCGGCCTACCCTCTATGAAGACTCTAGGTGCAAGAAGGATTCAAGCGGGAAACAAGGCACTTGGAGGTGATCCTAGACCACATAGGTGTCAAAAAGAGTAAAGAATCGTGTGTAGAATTGACTTATGGTGATTATGTGGCTCGTCATTGTACATATATGGAAAATATTATAGAGAAGGTAGAATTGACATGTTTTAGGATGCTGTCAAAGATGAAAAATGGCATCAAGCTATGGATGAAGAGATGTCCACATCACTTGATACAAATGGAACATGGGAATAGGTGTCAGTGCCAAGAGGTGAAAAGGAAATTGGATGTAAATGGGTTTACAAAATAAAGCATAATGCTAATGGTAGTGAGAAGGTACAAGGTTAGGCTTGTAGCCAAAGGTCATTCATAGACTTATGGTATTGATTATGAGGAGACATTTAGCCCCATATACAAGATGGCTACTGTTCGTGTGTTTGCAAAGGCTGCCACATTAAAATGGATGTTAAAGCAAATGGATTTAAAGAATGCATTTCTAAATGGAGACTTGGAGGAATCTATGTATATGGAGCAACCGCAAGGTTATGAAAATATGAGTCTATGTGAACTTATATAGAAATTAAAGAAAGCATTGTATGGGCTGAAGCAAGCACCTAGATCTTGGTATGAGAGAATTGTGGCATTCCTCACATCATTGGGCTTTGAGATGTCTGCTCCAGATTATTCATTATATGTGCAAAAGAATGAGGCAAGAATAGTGACAACATGCATTTATGTCGATAATTTGATTGTTGGAAGTGATAATGTGCCTTAAGTAGAGGGTGTACATAATCTACTTATGCTAGAGATTGAGATGAAGGACTTGAGAGACTTGCAGTATTTCTTGGGCATTGAAATTATTCATTCTAAAGAAGCTGTAAGACTATCACAAAGACAATATTTGTTAGACATGCTGAAAAAATATGGCATGGCTGAGTGTAAGACATTTGAAATGCTCTTAGATTAAGATTCAAAGTTGGAGAATGATGCAAGTCAAGTGATTGAGAATGCTACAATGTACAAGAAGATTGTGGGCAACTTGATCTACTTGACTATCTCACATAAAAACTTGAGCTACACAATTGGATTGGTGAGTCAATTTATGTAGTCTCCCAAGAAACCACACTTGGATGCAATGAGGCACATTTTGCGCTATGTGAGTGCTACTTTGGATTATGCACTCTTTCATAGGGCTAATGTAGAGTTGAAGATCTATAGCTACACAAATACAAACTGGGCTGGTAGTACATACAATTGTACCTCTACCATTAAATTCATGTCCTCTTTTGGAAGTGTTATTATCACATGGAGCAACAAGAAGCAACCTACGGTTGCTCTTTTGATTATAGAGGTAGAGTATAGATAATGGTGGCATGTGAGGTAGCATGGATTGGATTTCTACTTCACAACTTTGGAGTACAAGTATAGAGGATGGTTCTCATCTATTAAGACAACCATAGTAGCATACAAATGGCATGAAACCCAATTAATTCATGCCAAGACAAATCACATTTAGGTGCATTACCACTTCATCAAAGAGAGGGTCTTAGTAGGAAACATTGACCTTGAGTACATGGAAAAGGATGAGGAAGCTACAATGATTTCAAGTGATGCTTGGCATATGAGTAGGCTCATTTATGAATGTTAGATAAAGCCATTGCAAGACAAAATGGATAGATTTCTGTGTCACTTGGAACTAACATAACAAAGTCACCTTGTGCACATCAGTCATAGGGTCAAACTCTTCCCTTGGTCTATCTCATTGAGGACCACAAAAATGATCATTCAACTCTTCAAGGCCAAGAAATTTTCTACTTTATGTTGTAAATTCATTGTAGTGCTTTGTAGAGACAAGATTCTCGAGTTTTTAACCAGAAAAATTTATACCAGACTCCATCTATATATATCTGCTTTTCCAATATCATCAATTAACTTACTCCAATAATCTATCAAAATTCTATAATATCATGGAGCACTTGAACAATTCCCTAGATTTTTCCAAAATCTTAGATATTTATTCAACCTTGAAATCACTTCTTCATGAGCCTTGACATACTTCGTCATTGGTACCAAAGATGGATCTCCATGTGGTAACATTGGTTTGCCTTCTGTATCTGTTTTCCAAAAACGGATATTTCCACCCCAACTTGACACACCTACATGTGATTTATATTGAATCAATGGTGTCTAACTTTGCATAAAACACCTAAATTGAAGTGGTTTGGATTGGCCAACAAGTATGTCTTGTTAATCACAAAGTTAACCATCTCAATATTGCTTGAAATCAGGGACCTTTGTAAGCAAAAATGGAGCTGGAGATGAAGATGAGCTATTTTGTAATGTATCCATCAAATGCGGAAAAGTATATGTTTGGGCTACTCACAACTTCTCTAAAAACCTATTGAACACGGCATCTATGTCCTCATGGGTATGCCCAACCATAAAGAATCCTAGCTGGATGGTTTTGAAAACCCCTCTTGCAACAAGCATTGAGAAATAGGCAAATAGATATTGATTTTTGTTTTCCCTCACACAATTATCTAGCTATAGTAGCAACTTTCTCTGGTAGCTTTTAAAATGTTGACCTTAATTCCTCTTTGGCAGTTTTTGATGGTTGCACAATGGGCTCTTTTCTATCACACAAGTTTTGGTAGTTCGAAGCATCCCTTGAGTTCAAAGCATGTCGTAGTGAAACACTCCTCCTTGGAAGTACATTTGTTACTAGATCACCAAGAGGATGCTTATCTATCCTCTCTAGGTTATGTAGATAATATCAGTTGAGTCAATTATAACATTTGGATCAGCTGGCCACAAACCATTCAAGACAAAGTGTCGCTAATGAACTTCTCCATGTCCATGAGTTCTCATATCTCTCAATGCCACTTACAAATTGTTTCCTAAATCCACACCCTTAGGAACAGTACCCAATTGAGGAATGGAATTCTTATTTTGATCCATATTATCATGAATAATACACACATATTTTTGTGGTTTAGTTTTTGAATATGTGCACTATGCATAATATAAGCTCCTACACCTCTTCCGTTGTGCCATGTGAATTTCTCTCTCTCTAAAGAGAAGAGCTCTCTCTTCAAGAGAAGGTTTAGCTTCTAACCTTGCTTTGATTGGACTACAGATATTGCAATTAGAGAACTCACTTGTCTTTGTTAAAGTGATGTGTGGGTATCTTTGTTCCAGATTCTACAAAAAGAAGACTGGGATAACTTCTTCTCACAGCCCATTATGGTCAAGTTTCATGTTGATTTCTCTTAAAATATCTACTTGTTCGTACGTTGATGGAATCACTAATTGTGTCTCATGACTTAAGCCATAAAAATGTTCTATTTCTATGTGGCATCTTCTCAGAGTTGTTATCCACAAATTAGTTTAACAATGATCTTGCTAAACTAGTATGTTGAAGTCCTCTTCTCAATGTACATGTGCTCCCATGCATATATCGGCGCCCACCATTTTCAAATTTTTTCTTGTAGTAGTAAAATGATTTCTTTGGTATTCCATGTAGCTCATACCATTCCCTACAATAAACACGTCTTCTCAAAGTTGTTATCCACAAACTCGTTTAGCAATGCTCTTGTTAAACTAGTATGTTGAAGTCCTCTTCTCAACGTACATGTGTTCCCATGCACATATTGGTGCACACCATTTTCAAAATTTTCCTTGTAGCGGTAAAATGACGTCTTTGGTATTCCATGTAGCTCATACCATGCCCTACAAAAAACAATAAAGCCATTTAGCCTGAATTGATATTGCATATTCTCATCTTTCTGATAGTGCAAATAGAAAGAACATTAGAAACATAGTTAGTGCGTGCTTTCTGAGACTGTCCTGTCCCCAAAATTCTTTGCATAACCTTGTCACCATATCACGGTCTGCAAACCAACAACCATTTTTTCCACAACAATCAATGCATGAAAACCTTTGAATTGACTCGGTTCATAGATAAAAGGAAAAAGATGGTGCTACTTTTTCTTTTGAGTCCTCTTGATGAAAGTATATCGTCTCTTTTTTGACAAAGGCACAATGTTACTCCCATCAATTTTTTTTCCAACATTATCATTGTTGGATACATACTCACATCTAGCATGCACACCATATATAGGAACAAAGCATTGTAATGGGCTCCCATTCAACATTGCTGTCTACTTGATGTGCCACTTTAGCAAAGTGATGCTACCCACTTCAGCTATATACTCAGTGATTGCATTTTCCTTTTCAATATCCACACCCAAAAAGTCATTACCAATTTCTGGAAAGTTGACTTAATCATGTGGAAATACATATAAGATGGTCCCTTCATTCATAATTTGCATCATTTTGTCATCGTTTAATAGGACCCTCTCATTTCTCCAAGATTCTCAAATCAATGTTTCAAATTATGGGCTTGTTATAGGTATTGCATCTGTAACTAAAGGATCAGAATGATTATCTTGTTCATCACCACTATAGTTGTTGTTTTTGTCAATTCAATTATCATTTATTATGAAAGACTACAAGAAAGATTAGTCCATTGAAGGGCACTACATAATGAACCGTGAAGAGATGTAGTATCTATTGTAGAAAAAGGTAGAACCACGTCCTTCAAACATTCATCCACTAGTATAGATACATTTCCTGGTCCTATCTTTGTATCCCCACAAGTGGAATCTAGATTTGTTCTACACACATAACCATACCAACAATTTCATCATCAAGTATCATATGCACTTTCTCCCCAGATTCAAAATCCATCCCGTAAGTGAAAAAGATGGCCTTGTCAAGTTCATAGTCATAAATAGATTCCGTTTCAGAAAACAAACTGTAGTTTTCATCTTACAAAATACATGGGGGTTAAAAGCACTACAACTCTACTTAGTCTCAAAGCAATGAGCCCAATCAATTCTAGCTTGGACAAGTGGTTGACCTTGCTTCTATCCATGCATCAATGAGGGGGGATCTCAAGTTCAAAGTCCCCATGTTACAAAATGCAAAAGATCTAGGTAGGTTGGACAAGTGGCATCAAATAATGTGATTAAACCACCCTTGATACACCAGTAGATGAAAAGCTAGCAATGAAATCAATGTTGAACAAGTGGTGGTCCAACTAGCTGTTCTTGAAACAAAAACCCTCTTTCTGCATTAGGCCATAGCTTGGAAAAGTGATGGACCAAGTTTTAATACCGTGTGTCAAAGGTGACCAATTGTAGAACTAGTTCCCAAGTAGCCCTTTCTTCTTTCAATGGAAGAAAGGTTGGACAAGTGGTCTATCTTGAAACCACAACCTCCCACTATATTTTAGTGTACCTTGGATAAGTGGTGGACCTATTATTGAGTGCCCAATTCCCAAGGTGAACTATTATAGGACCTTGTTTCCCAATGCCTAAGTAACCCTTGATTCTTTTGATGGAAGCAAGGTTGGAAAAGTGGTGGACCACATGTTGGTTCTTGAAACTAGATACCCTTTCTATATTTGAGTGTAGCTTGCATAAGTGGTGAACCTAGTTTTACTGGGAAATTACCAAGATGAGCTATTGTAGGACCTTGATTACCAATGTCCAAGTAGCCCTTCCTTCTTTCAATCAAAGCAAGGTTGGATAAATGGTGGAGTTTAAAACCAATGCCCCTTTGCTATTTTAGAGTGTAGCTTGGACAAGTGGCGGATCTAGTTTTAATGTCAATACCCAAGGTAGACAACTAGAGGACCTTGCTTCTTAATGTCTGAACCTTGCTTCTAAATGGAAGAAAAGCTATACAAGTGGTGGATCTTGAAACCAAAACACCTTCCCACCAATATACAAGTAGCTCTTTCTTCTTACAATGGAAGCAAGTTTGTGCAAATGGTGGAGCAAGTGGTGGACCTTGAAACCAATAGTCCTTTTCTATATTAGATTGTAGCTTAGAAAAAGTTGTGGACTTAGTTTTTAAGGGCCAATGCCTAAGGAAAACTATTGGAAATAGTGTTGAAGAAGGGGTTGGATGTGTGATGAATATTGAAATCAAAAGTCCCTTGGTATATTAGAATGTGTCTTGGACAAGTGGTGGACCTTGAAACCAATAGCTCTTTCCTATATTAGATTGTAGCGTAGAAAAAGTTGTGGACTTAGTTATAAGAGCCAATGCCTAGGGAAACTATTGGAAATGGTGTTGAAGAAGGGGTTGGACATGTGATGGATATTGAAATAAAAATCCCCTTGGTATAAGAGAGTGTATCTTGGAAAAGTGGTGGAACTTGAAACCAATAGCCCTTTGCTATATTAGGATGTAGCTTAGACAGATTTGTGGACTTGGTTTTAAGGGCCAATGCCTAAGGCAACTATTGGAAATAGTGTTGGGGAGGGGTTGGACTTGTGATGGATATTGAAATCAAAAGCCTTTTGGTATATTAAAATCTAGGTTGGACAAGCAGTGGACCTTGAAACCAATAGCCCTTCGCTATATTAGATTGTAGCTTAGCCAAGGTTGTGGAGTTAGTTTTAATGGCCAATGCCTAAGGTTAACTATTGAAAATAATGTTGAATAAGGGGTTGGACGACCAGTGATGGATATTGAAATCAAAATCCCCTTGGTATCTTGAACAAGTGATGGACCTAAGCTCCCCATGCCACTGCCTTGCTTGGCCCAGTCCCCCCTGCACCCCCCCCCCCCCCCCCCCCCCGAAGAAAAGAAAAAGGAATAATGCCATAGAATTGGTGGACTTTGAGAAGAATTCCTATGAGGAGAATGTCTATTTTTAAGCTTGGTCATGTGGTGGAAGAAAGTTTTAAATCATTGAATGGATCAATGGGCAATATTAAAAAGAGAAATCCTCTTGCTAAAAACTCGCTAAAAAAAGTGCAACGAATCGACAAATTATGCATGTTAAAACCATACAACTACAATTAGTGTATTTTCAATTGCCTTGACTCGAGGCATTCATTAAAGTCACATGGTATCAACAAGGGATTTTATTTTCTTTTGGAGTTACAAAAACATGTGCGCATAAGGTGTGTAAGGGGTACATATAATTTGTTTTGGTGAATGAGGCTCTTGGGGGTAACGAACTTTCTTTTAAGAATTGCATGTAGTAGATGTTTAAAAGTAGTTTTTAGGTCATTATAAATACGTGGAAAATTTATAGTTTTTATAAATTTTCTTATACTCTCTCTCTCAACCTCTCCGAGTGCTTCTTTTGTGTGCTGATTTTGAGAACATTAATGAGATAATTAAAAAATGTTTTGCATATATGAAATATAGTTCACCTAATGTAAAACAACTAAGACTTTTTGATCATCAAAGGATTTTTTCATTTTGGGCTTCGTTTGATGCTCTAAAGTTTAGTGAAAGCAAAAAAATACTTGTATTTTCTTCTCTCTAGACATTTGAAAATTGTGGACCAATTTTGGAGGAAAAAAAGTTAGAACTTAAAAAGTTTGATCTCTCGATGATCATAGAACTTTTCAAAACAAAAATTTTAAATTATCACAAGACTCTCCAAATTCTTGTTAAAATTTGAGTTACGGGCTTTGGATAAGATACACTTTCCATGCTTTTTGATTTTATGATCGGTCATGTTTTTTTTTTAAATTTTCCATTTTCCTCTTCTTTCTGATTTTATGTTCCATCATGTTTTTCTGTCAATTGAAATGTGATTTGTGCTTTTTAAAAGTCTCAATCGGAAAATAGAAAGCACAAAAGCTATCAATATCAATATTACTATAAAAATGGTTTTGTAGCTTACGTGGCATTCTAGTAAGTAAATCCTACACACAAAGAAATGTGTACACACAAAGAACACAATAATAGAGAAGAAACACACAGACATTGCACGTAGGTAGAGCATTCATGCGTGCATAGGGATCAATAATGTAGACCACGTGCAACGTACGAGGCCATCATCGCCACAAGGTAAAAAATTGCCATCGTAGACAAGAGGCCATCAATGTACAAATTCATGCTAATGCATACAGTTTGGATGAAGAAACATTTTCTTGAAAGGTACATCTCTCTCTCTCTCTCTCTCTCTCTCTCTCTCTCTCTCTCTCTCTCGCTCCTATGTACTTATTTGTTCTCTCTCATTCTTTCTTGTGCACATAAATACAGAGTTTTTGAGCCAAACTTCTGAATTTTTTTTGCATCCCTAAGTCACTCACATGTACAAACACACACAAATGCACATATTCTCCCAAATTGACTCCCTCTCTATCTTGCACATAGAGAAAAGTAGTCAAATTTACAATCTGTGCTCTCTATCTTTCTCAAAAATTAGATAGCGAAAACAATCATGATCTATCACTCTCGCTCTCTTTGTTCTTGATGAATCAATTAAACCTCTCATCCTTGCTCGATATCTCTCTCAAAAATAAAAGAAATACACAGTCACAATCTATCAACCCTGCTATGGTCGTCCTCTTTCCTCTGGCATAGATTCATCAAATTGTAGATGTGTGTTATCTCATCATATTAGTCATCATAATATGCATAGACATTTACACCTAATCCACGTAGTAGACATAAGTATCTACATAAATAGCAAAGATAACTAAAACATTGTAGTACTTGTAAACTTGAATGGATAGGTGACTTACTTGTGTGATTTCTTGCCATGAGTGATGGAGCCCTCTTGAGTTGCCTTTCCCCTAATCCATTTGTATATTTGATTGTAATGTTGTTTTTAAACAAAATAATGTAGTTTGGTGATATGCCTAGTCAACATAAACAGTTGAGACTAGGACAAGTAAACAAACAATACATGGATAGAAAATGATACGTTCTTGGGTTGCAAAAAACTGATAGGGATAGGATAGGGATTTCTCCCTTTTCAAGAGCTTAGGCTAGACATGTGGTGGATGTATAATGTTTGCATTTCTCTATGGGATATAGGTTGGACAAGTGGTGGACCACTTGACTTTAAGGAACACCAAACAGTACCTTGTATACTCAATCCTTCTTGGTATGTAGATTGGACAGGATGTGGACCTTGTTTAAATACAACTTACTCTCATATGGTAGCAATTTTTATGTGGGATAACTTAAAATCTATACAGACAGTATCAATTTAGCATAGATGGAGGAGGAGGTGGAGCTTTATATAGTCTTACAGGTTGGACAAGTGGTCAATGTTAGAACCAAATTATTTCTATTATAGTAAAGTATAGGTCAATTATACCTTGATACCAAACCACCCATGCTACACGATAGTAGGTTGGACAAGTGGTGAGTTTCTATTATTTCCCCATGTCCAACTTACAAAACCCGTACACTTTTCATCTATAGGTCCTTAGTGGACCTTCACCATAAACCAGATATTATTTATGCACCCTAGCTTGGATGAGTGGTGGATCTTAGGTTCTCTCCATGCTTTGATGAGAATAGCTTTGACAATTGGGGGAGCTTGAAACCAAAACCCCATGAAGAATAAAACCATAATTGGATTCTCATGTTTTAGTGGAGCTTAGCTTGGACAAATGTTTAAACTTGCTTCTCTTTGTCTTTCAATGTAGCTTGGCTTAGACAAGTGGTGGAGCTTTGCTTCTCCTAATGTTGTAATGGAGATAAACTGACAAAAACAAAATCCTTGATGTTGAAAACTGCTAGGGTTTTCCATGGTTTAATGGAGCCTAGCTTGGACAACTGGTGGAGATTTCTTCTTTCAACATCTCAATTGATCCAAGATTGGACAAGTGCTGGAACTTATCTTCTTCCATGTCCCAATAATTCTTGAGACCAAACATCCCCATTCCTTGCTTAGATAACTAGCTTTCCTTGCACCTGTCTCTAGAGGTTAAACAAGTGTTGGATCTTTTAACTAAACGCAATACTATGAATGATGCTTAGGTTGGACAAGTGTTGGATCTTTTCTTCACACCATGTTTCAATAGATCTTAGCTTAGACAAGTGGTGGATCTTAAAAAAAAACTCCCCATGTACAACATATCTCTAGTTTTTCCATGTTTCAATAGATCGCAGCTGGACAAGAGGTGGACCTTGCCACAAAAGTCCCCATGTAAAACATATATCTGGTTTTTCCATGTTTCAATAGAGCATAGCTTTGACAAATGGTGGACCTTGAAACAAAAATATCCATGTACAACATATAAATGGTTTTTCCATGTCTCAATAGAGCTTAACTTTTAGAAGTGATAGAGTTTTTTGTTGTCATTGTTTTAATGAGTGGTGGATCTTGGCTCCTCTCCATGCTTCAATGGAGCCTAGCTTGGACAACTGGTGAAGCTTGAAACCAAAACCCCATGTGAAATAAAACCATTATGGGGTTTTCATGTTTTAATGGAGCTAGCTTGGACAAATGTTTAACTTTCTTCTCTTTGTCTTTCAATGGAGCTTGGCTTAGACAAGTGGTGGAGATTTGCTTCTCTTAATGTTCCAATGGAGCTAAGTTAACAAAATAAAAGTCCTTGATGCTGAAAATAGTTGGGGTTTTCCATGGTTTAATGGAGCCTAGCTTGGATAACTACTGTATCTTGCTTCTCTCTATGTCTCAATTGATCCAAGCTTTGACAAGTGGTGGAGCTTATCTTCTCTCCATGTCCCAATGAATCTTGAGATCAAACATCCCCATTTCTAGCCTGGATTACTAGCTTTCCTTTCACCTCTCTCTAGAGGTTAGACAAGTGTTGGATCTTTGAACTAAACAAACTAATATCTATTAAGCTTAGGTTGGACAAGTGGTGGATCATTTCTTCACACCATGTTTCAATAGATGTTAGCTTAGAAAAGTGGTGGATCTTTGAAAAAAACTCCCCATGTACAACATATATCTGGTTTAGGGTTGATTCAATAGATCCTAGCTCCTCATGTGCAACTCCCCATGTACAACATATATCTGGTTTAGGGTTGATTCAATAGATTCAAAGGACCTTGACACAAAACTTCTCATGTACAACATATATCTGTTTTTCCATGTTTCAATAGAGCCTAGCTTGGGTAAGTGGTGGACCTTGTACAGCATATATAAGGTTATTCCATGTTTCAATAGAGCTTAGATTTGAGAAGCGGTGGAGATTTTTGTTGTCTTTGTTTCAATGGATACTAGCTTCGATGAGTGGTGGATCTTAACTTCTCTCCATGCTTTTATGGATCCTAACTTGGACAACTAGTGGCGCTTGGAATCAAAACCCCATGTGGAATAAAAACATCATGGGGTTTTCATGTTTTAATGGAGCTTAGCTTGGAAAAATGTTTAAACTTGCTTCTCTTTGTCTTTCAATGGAGATTGTCTTAGACAATTGCTGGAGCTTTGATTCTCCCCATGTTCCAATGGAGTTAAGCTGACAAAAAGAAAATCCTTGACATTGAAAACAACTATGTTTTTCCTTGGTTTAATGGATTTTAGCTTTGGACAACTAGTGGATCTTGCTTCTCTCCATGACTGAATTTATCCAGACCTTAAGCGGTGTAACTTATCTTCTCTCCATGTCCCAATGATTCTTGAGACCAAACATCCCCATTCCTAGCTTAGATAACTAGCTTTCCTTGCACCTTTCTCTAGAGGTTAGACAAGTGGTGGGTTTTTGAACTAAACGAAATACTATTGATCCGAGCCTATCACAAATTTTTGTTTACTATATTTTGTTGGTTTTCCTTGCTTCTAGAGGTTTACAATAAAAGAAAGAGTGAGAACAACCTCTTGGAAAAATTCAAAAAATGATTTGATGGGAATTTTTTCTTGACTAGTTCACCGGAGGTGAAAGGTAGAGGGAGAACCTAGTGGTAAAGGGAAGGGAAAATATGTAAATGTGAAAAGAAAAGATATGATGTGGTTGTGGAGCCATGCACCCATGATTCAAGGGTCATGAGTGGCTCATATCATCATGGCTTTGGAGCCATATGATGATTCAAACAGATGGGACCCAAATGGAAGACTTGGTAAAGGAAGGAAACAGACACATGATTTTGCTGGATTTTAAAAAAATACTTCCACTCCGATCCAAGAAAAGTTGTCTTCATCAAAGTTGTAGCTGATGAGCTGGAGATTCTGACCATATTTTTTTCTAACTTTTGCATCTACGGTCTAGGAGATATGGCCAAAATGGCGGACGACAGTTTTTTCTACTGTGGTGGAGACCACCCCCTCTACCTTTACACACACACCCTTAGTTTTCCACATTGAGACATTCTCTAAAAATCATCCATTAGTCTTCTCACCCTCCCCTCCTTCCTCCTCTCTCTCAAGCTCAAAAAACCATCACAAATTCCTTTTCTAATCACCTCTCTCATCATGCTTAATCTTGTTGTAATTCATAAGTTCTCATTCAACCCCTTTCTATAATTACTAGATATGAATTGATTTTATGTAGATTCTTTACATTTTAAAATAAGGAAGCTCTTGGACTCAAGCTATGGAGGAAGGAGTGAAGTAAACACAAGTGATGATGGAGCCAATTAGTTGCAAATTGGTCAACAAATCACATGGAAGGAGCTTCTTCATTGGTTGAATGTCCCTAATCAAGCTTCATTTGTACAAATTGCACTTGGATCTTAACCTCACTCCTAATCACTCTCTTTCCTATATAAAGAGCCCCCCCCCCCCCCCCCCCCCCCCCCCCCTCGTAATTTCAAGTATCCCTTAGCCCCATTGAGTCTTTGTATCACTCATCATGAGTCCATAAAGCTCATTCATTCACTCTATTCTTGCACATTCTAGAGTGCAAATTGTTTTATGCTAGTAACCTCCCCTCCTCTTACTTATATTAATTAAGAGAGATCTTTTATGTGTGTGTGAGAGTTCTTGATGTGATTTTGGCTAATTCTTGAGTTGTTGTTTAGTAATCTACATGCTATTTGTGTTGGGAGTGCTTGAAGTTATCCATTCCTTGTACACACACTAAGGTTAATGCTTCATTCATAGTGATAGTTCTCTCTCTCTCTCTCTCTCTCTCTCTCTCTCTCTCTCTCTCTCTCTCTTTGTGTAGCGGTCCTAGTCCACGCTTCCAAGACTAGGTGGTGCCCTCATCCCTTGTAGCGCAATGGAGTTTGTTTTGGTGTAGAGGCCGCCATTCCAAATTTCCTTCGTCATTATCTATGATGCTTAGGTGGGAGAAGTGGTGGATATTTTCTTCACACCATGTTTCAATAGAGCTAAAGCTTAGACAAGTGGTGGATCTTTAAACAAAACTCCCCATGTACAACATATATCTAGTTTTTCCATGTTTCAATAGATCGTGACTTGGATAAGTGGTAGACCTTACCACAAAACTCCCCATATAAAACATATATCTAGTTTTCCCATGTTTCAATAGAGCCTAGCTTGCATAAGTGGTGGAGCTTGAAACAAAACTATCCATGTACAACATATAAATGGTTCTTCCATGTCTCAATAGAGCTTAACTTTGAGAAGTGGTAGAGCTTTTTGTTGTCATTGTTTCAATGGATCCTAGCTTGGATGAGTGGTGGATCTTAGCTGCTCCCCATGCTTCAATGGAGCCTAACTTGGACAACTGGTGGAGCTTGGAACAAAAACCCATGAAGAATAAAACCATCAAGGGTTTTTCATGTTTTAATGGAGCTTAGCTTGGAAAAATGGTTGAGCTTGACTCTCTTTGTCTTTCAATGGAGCTTGGCTTAGACAATTGTTGGAGCTTTGTTTCTCTCCATGTTCCAATGGAGCTAAGCTGATAAAAAGAAAATCCTTGATGTTGAAAACAGTTGGGATTTTTCATGGTTTAATGGAGCCTAGCTTGGACAACTGGTGGCTCTTTCTTTTCTCCATATCTCAATTGATCCAAGCTTGGACAAGTTCTGGAACTTATCTTCTCTCCATGTCCCAATGATTCTTGAGACCAAACATCCCCATTCCTAGCTTCGATAACAAGTGGTAGAGCTTGCGTCTCTCCATGTTTCAATCCTAGTTTGGACAAGTGAATTTTTATCATACAATGATGTTTAGGTTAGACACATGGCTGATTGTAAGGCCAAACATTTTGTTTCCCTAAAAAGGATACATTGGAGAAGTGGTCAATATTCTTTGATTTCTAGATGCCTACATTAGACAGCCAGTGCCCTTCCAACTCTCTATGTTGTTTAGAGTTGATCATAGAAAAGTGGTAGATCTTCCTTTTCTCTTCCCCTTTAGTTAACTAGTTTACGAACTTACTATATGTACTTGCTTGGATCATCTATCTTGAACTAGTGGTGGAATATATGTTATAATAAGAATTGGATTTAATGTGTGACACTGCAAGATAGATGAAGTGTGATTTTTTTTCCCGGATTTGTGAGCTCGTTGTTGTTGCACGCTCCCCCCCCTGTTGCGCCATCACTGCCCCTCACCCCCCCCCCCTTCTCTCTCTCGCCCTCGCGCTGCCTCCAGCCCCCGCGCTACCCCCTCGCCCTCGCGCTGCCTCCCTTGCTCTCTTGCTGCCCCCCTCGCCCTCGCGTTGCCTCCCTCGCCTAGCCCAGCCCGCCACCCTTGCCCTCTGCTGCCCGTCGCCCTCGCCCCTTGCTGCCCCCAAGCTCGTCCGCTGCCCCCCCTTCCCTGGACGCTTCTCCCCCCCCCGCAGCCTCTTGAACTCTCACTCGTCGCTTTATACGTCCCCCCCTCCCCCCCCCCCCCCCCCCCCCCCCCTGTCCTCATCGTTCCCGAAGGTCTTCTGCATGTGGATCTGCAACACTTATTCTTTGGAAAAGTGCTCGACGTACTCCGTCGCAGAATTTCTTCACCGTCCGCTTCTTCGACTCAGAAGTAGACACAGATGGAGGCTCCAGATCCGCCACAAAGGGACTCGCTTGAAGCCCCCTCGCACGACCCCGCTGAGCCCACCATTCGACTTGCTCTTTCGCCGACAGAGCAAGCGAGCCTTGCCGCAGAGGTAGAGCGCTTGTAGGTGACTTCTGTTATCTGTAAGGTTCTCGGCACCCGTCCTAGCAGAGGAGAGCTCCGAGACCTTCTCCAGGCCCGCCTTCTCGCAGAGGTGGGCAAGATCTTGGATGTCCAGAGGTAGAGCGCTTGGAGGCGACTTCTGTCATCTGCAAGGTTCTCGGCACCCGTCCTAGCAGAGGAGAGCTGCGAGACCTTCTCCAGGCCCGCCTTCTTGCAGAGGTGGCCAAGATCTTGGATGTCCAGATTCTTGGACGGGGGTACTACCAGATCGAGTTCGAGACTTCCAAGATGGCCTCCAAGGTCATAGCTATGAGTCCACTGGCCATCCGAGCATCACGCGCCCACTTTCGACACTGGCGACATGGTTTTGACCCGACTTCCGATGTGCTAGTAGAGGAGGCAGACATCCCCATCTCAGTCTGCTTTCCGGGTTTACGAAGGGAGTACCTTCCACTTCTCTTGAGGATTGGCTCCGTCATCGAGAATGTCCTGGAGACACCTGGTACAGAAGCATCAGTAGCTACCAAGGCGGCTGGCATCCCTTCAGTTTGAGTTTTGGTCAGAGATACCCACACACTCCGTGAAGGTCATCCTTCTGCCTCGGGTGAGTGGGGGTTGGTTTAGACAGAGTGTGGAGTACTCGGGTCTCCCGAACTAGTGCTTCATTTGCAGACAGATGGGTCACCTAGCGAAGGCCTGTCCACAGAGGATGCCATGACCTGCACCTCAGCCTCAGCCCCAACCTGCCAAGGCTAGGCCGCAACCACAGCCAGTGGCACAACGCACAGAGTTAGAGCCACCCTCCGAGCCTTGGGCTCCAGCGGAGGAGGGGTGGCAGTAGGCGCGTGGCCGTCGACGCCAGGGGCCATAGCGACAGCGTGGCACTCAAAGTGGTCCTCAGGTGCCTACTTAGCAGTAGTGGGTTCCCACGGGGAACCGCTTTGGTCCTCTTGAGCACGAGGAGCCCCTTACGCCAGTCTCCACCTCCGCTTCACCCTCGCAAGCCGCCCCACCTTCAGATTTCCCCTCCTCCTCCTCATCCCCTCCCCCACCCTCTGCTCCCGCCCACTCCCCACCTCGCCCCCCTGTCTCTGTCGCCCCATCCCGCTTCTCTTCTCCTCTGCCCCCCCCAGCTCCTTCTCCCCCTCCTCCTGCTTCAGTACCACAGTAGACTCAGGAGACTTGTCCCTCGCCGGCGTCTAGGAGATCTCTTGGTAGCGCTTTTGCCACGAGTTGCCTAGCGAGAGAGGGTCAGCCATTCTTGCGGCCCCCTCTGCATATTCAAACATCTTCCCTTGCAGCTATCCCTCGTGGTCTGACGAGCATTGACCTCCGACGCCGCTGGGATTTCTTCGATTACGGGTTCACTCGCTTTCTCGGTGATTCCGCAGAAAACCACGAGGCAGCCTGCTTCAGGGTCCACGCTTTGTTCCTCGCCGCTAGGGGGACAGAGGCCTTGGACTCAGGATTTGGTTTCTCCTTATCCCTCTGTGGTAGGACCGAGACAGAGTGGTCCCTCGACTCAGTGGTTGGATGGATGCATACACAGATTCTCGAGTTCTCTCACCACATGGGAGAACTTGGAGTTACAGATTTGCTGCAGACTTTGTGGCCACTGGCCAAGTTTGCGGTGACACCCCCAGACTCAGCAGGATGTAGGCACATTGTGGTGTACTTTTTTGTTGATACGCAGTGTTTGCCTTGCTATGTATACATTCATGAGGACTCCTGGACAGAGGAGGTTGCTTTACGCACGGATCGCTCTGCTTGGGCTTGGGCTAGGCACTCACTACAGTCTCGCGTATCTAGAGGACGCTCCGATGCGGATTACTCCCCATCCAAGCCAGCCTCGAAGATAGCCCGTCTTACTGCTGTGGCAGTATCTGTTCTCCCATGAGGATCGTCTCGTGGAACATGCAAGGACTACGTGGGTCCCAGTTTCAGCGATAGCGGGGCTGATTGTGTCAGGAGCTTCAACGTTGCCTTGTGGGAGGAGATATTGATCTCCTTATGCTACAGGAGCACCATCTGTGTGAGAGCCGCATTCGATGATGTGGTCAGATTTTGCGTGGACGTTATGATACCTTTTGGTCAGCTGCTTTTGGACATGGAGGCACCCAGGGTGGGGTATGTATGACTATTTCGGACTCATTGCAGCAGGCCATTGTGGGCAGAGGGATTATTGTGCCAGGCAGGGCTCAGTGGATTACTATGCAAGTTCAAGGTGGCCTTGTGGGCTTCCTGAACATCTATGTGCCCAATGTGGCGAGTGCTCGTGCAGAGTATTGGTCACAGATTGTTGAGTCTTTGCCATAGGTTGACCATTCGTGTGTAGGAGGGGACTTCAACATGTTGGAGGACCCTTCTGACAGGATCGGAGGCAGCCATGCTACTCTGCATGGAGTCGAGTTAGCAGCTTGGGAGAGGTTGTGTATGACTTTGAGGGTCTCGGATACAAGGAAGCATTCTGGCTTTGTGAGGCCTCCAAAGAGTCTTGCCGTCTCTAGATCGGACCGTAGAGTGGGAGGTTTGAATCTATCGCGAATAGATCGCTTCTACACTAGTAACCACTTCAGTGACTTGGGGGGATCAGTGGGCATCCTGGCAGAGACATCCTTCTCGGACCATGCACCAGTGATCCTCACAGTGGCAGACAGGCAGAGGAGTGGGAGCACAATGCTGCGCATTCCAGAGATGGTCTTGTTGGACTCAGCACTCACAGACAGGGTAGAGGCTCTCTAGACAGAGGGCATGGACAGCCAGGATCTACCTGCAGACAGAGTGTCCTTAGGCCTAGCTCAGCTTAGCCACTTTTTCCTCCAGGAGTCTCTGGCTCGACGGGCTGCAGCGAGAGAGGAGGAGCAGCGTCTCAGACGAGGCATTGCTTCACTACAGAGGATGCAGGAGCAGCATCCAGACAGTCCATGGTTGGAGGAGCAGTTACAGCAGGCTCGACAGGAGCTTGCTTGCATAGAGGAGAGGCGCCACGAGTTTGCCTTTCACTGACAGGCATCCCAGTGGACTCAGGTGGGTGACACAGTGATAGGTTCTTTTTTTGAGACAGTGGGACCTCGGCACTCGCACTCTCTAGGTGACTGCCTAGAGTTTACATGTTTGTCAGAGGAGGTGCAGGCTGTCCAGCTACAGGGCATGAGAGGGGTGCAGATCATGTGTCAGGACATCTCAGAGTTACTTCCAGCTGAGTGGCTCACACCTATCGAGCCAGTAGCACCCCGGTGGATGGGAGCCTTCACACGACTAGAGGTTCTCATTTCAGTCAGGGCTTGCTCAGAGACTGTCCCTGCCCTATTCTTCGAGCTTCAGGGTGGGGGACGTTTACAGCGAGTTGCAGTAGAGGCCCCGCAGGTAGCAGAGTGTTGTTTCCAGAGGATTCGAGTTGTGGGCATCTGTGGGAGGACTTGCGTCATAGACCCTCACCCAGCAGCTCTTGAGACAGAACACTGGAGGCTATGGGATTGGGAGTGCTGTCCACTGGCACGAGTACAGTGGGATCCTGGTGAGTGGCTATGGGGGACCCCTTCTCTTCTGCAGACCACCCAGGAGTCCCCTTCTTTTAGTACACTATTCGGCTTGGACGTCATATACTTGCAGCACAGAGAGAGGCCCGCCCCGCTGCAGCACGTCATTGGCAGGAGGAAGGCCTCACAGTCGTGTTCTTGGCAGCTTTTTGGCAGAGACTGTGGGACTTCAGACAGCCGAGGCGCGTCACTTTGTTCCAGTGGTTGGTTGCACACAGAGCCACAGCAGTAGGGAGCTGGCTTGTGCATAGTGGTCTCTCGGCCGCATGTGCAGCCTGTGACCAGTTGGTGGAGAGTCAGCGTCACTGTCTTTGGGACTGTCCCTCAGCCCAACAAGTGTGGCTACGAGTTCTTCGGCTGATGCTTGCCCTCTCCACGGCTCGACAGTACACTTGGGGGGCAGCGGCTTGGTCCACCCTCACGGGCCTGACACTTCAGTTTGAGCTATCTTCCACCAGCAGGATGATAGTGATGCAGGAGGGGCGAACTACACTCCAGCCTGCTACTACAGATCTTACTCCACAAGAGTGGTGCAGTGAGAGAGAGGAGTGTTGGGAGCTCATCAGCGGCCTAGCTCTGTGGTTCATGTGCCAGGCCCGCTGTTTCCGCATCTTTGAGGCTCGCCCTGTGACACCAGCAGAGACTGTTCGTGACTTTTGGCTAGAGCTGATCCATACTCTCAGAGGACAGCTTGAGGGACTACAGGGCAGCTCCGACCGCATGCGGGAGAGCCGCGAGGCTTTCCTTCGACTCTGGTGCCCTAGGCCTTTCTACACCATTGTCGAGGGGATGCTGAGATGGCACTACTGTCCACCTGTGTGGCTCTCCCTCCCCCCATCTCTTGATTTAGCCTCATTGTATATATGTTGTTTTTTAATTGGGAGAGTCTCCCCATCATGCTTGTTGTAGCCCTCTCCTGCAAAGGTGGATGTAGCCCTATGGGCATTTTTCATTAACTAATAGAAGGATCTTTTTCTCGAAAAAAAAAATAAGAATTGGATTTTTTCTATTTTAGAAGGAGATCGCTTCAAAAAAAGTTGTTACAAGGGTTGTTGTCTCACAGTGACTAGTTGCAATTATCTTAGGAATTGATATTTGAATATACATGGTCTAGAGGGTGCACAATTTTATAATGTGCGTCTTTTTATTGCAAAAAAGAAGAATGACACTTTGTTTGAAGATGTTGGACAAGTAGTGGAAGCATCCGTCTCTGCAGTTGATAGTCATCCAAAGGTGGATTGCATTGACATTGTAATCTGAATGAATCAAGAAATTCAACTATCTCCAAGAGAATATGCATTTTCATGCATGTCTCAAAATAAAGAAGAGATTATGTACTCTCAAGGATGGAAGATTGAAGAATCAACTACAAACCTCATAGCACATCAACTTCAAAGCTCCATTATTGCCACACCTAATAATACACATAGAGACCCAATCTACTAACAACTGTTGTCCAGGCTCGTACCCAACCAACCCCGACTGAACTCAAAGACCATAGAATATGTAATCACATCTTCAGCCTCTAACCTTTCGAGAACACCTTTACCCAAAGATATACATTTCAAAATCAACTACCACATAGAACAATGCACCACGCCCTCTCACAAACTTATACACCAATAAACAACTTTCTCAAGAGCAAGAGGAAAGATTGAAACTAACTAATGGGCATAAATCTTTCAAAAATGGTTGTACAATGACAAAATTCATGGAAAAACACATCTTGCTTTAGCGTAGGATGCGGCAAATCCTTTGATAAGCACTAGCAAGATATTGTGCTCGGCTATCTTCCACCTTGGAACCTGAGATCAGAGTTTGAACATGCCACCTTCAACCAAGTGTGCTCGTTACGTCGACTTGTGGTCATTTTTCTCACGGCCATCAAGTTGTCTTGCTTCTTCTCCCTTCTTGCTTGTCAACTCACTTGGTTGCTTTCTACCCTTTCCCTGCTCCGCAAAACTACTACATATTATTTTCCTTCTCTTGCAACCTCTAATCGACATCACTTGGCCCTTCTTGAGACCAACCCCACCAGCTCACGGTGCTCTACAACTCCCCCTAGGCATGCTTACGCCATGGCGGTCCACCTCTATATCCCTTTGCAAAAACCCATTTTTTGTGCTATTCTTTGGCCACTAGCCCTGGCCACTCGAACCTATTCCTGTGTGGCACCCTTGTGGCACTGCTCTATCTCTGCTCCTGTAGAGCCTGCAACTCTTCACCTTTTCTGAAGCTGGGCTCTATAGTCCCTCCCACCTGCAACAGATCTTGTCCCCCCTCTTCACCTTGGCCGCCTGACGGCTTGTAGCACCTATTCTTCCCTTATGCAATTGGAGACCCCCTCGTCATGCTCTTGCTCCACTAGATGGCGCTTTTTTCCCATGCATACTGTAGTGCAGCCTTCCACCTTCAGCTTCCCTTGTTTTTTTACTGCAAGCCGATTTTCAACCACCCATGTAGCACTAGAAAAAATATATGTTTTTTCCTTTTTTAATCCCACTCTAGTCGTTGTTCACACCATTTTCCATGCACGCGTTATCTTGTAATAAAAAAACCCACACACAACTGAAACACGACCACAATCTAATATAACTCTTTTCACACAATGTATCTCGGGTGAAAAGCATCACACCAGGAATGGCATGACTACCTTATACCATGACCGTTAACAAATTGGAGCCAAGCTACTAGCCCTCGGTCTTCAAGCATTCAAAGAGCTTTGAAATCATCGGAATGGTGCCATCAATTTGCAACACTATAGCATGATCTGATAGAGGTTTCCATCAATCTCGATTACCTTTTAGCATCTTGACCAATAGGGTGGAAAGCATCCTCGCTTTGCTAGAAGCCACATTTTGCATACACACCTCGATAGCATTGATTGTATCTAGCATCAAGGCCATGTCCAAGCATTGTATCGTCCATCTGCTTGGCCCCATGTACCCATTTCGAACATGTCCCTGGGTCGACAATGTTTGGATGTACCAATGGACGTCTAGATGATTGCCAACTCCTCCCAAGAGGAAAAGTTCAACCCACGATCCTTCTCCTCATCACTCCAAAAGGGAAGAGAGGAAAAAAAGGGAGAAAAGGGAAAGAAAGAAGTTACCCTCTTCTCCTTCTTCTTCAACTGGTGAATACAAGAGGGGAGGACATCATAAATCATACCTTGCATGGTGAAGGTCACAAAATCTCAAGAAGTTCTAAGAGGGAGGAAAGAGTATCTCTTTTCTCACCTATGATGGCCCTTTGGTGCTACCAACAAAGTGTTGGCCTTCATCCAGCAATTTGATGCGACCTTTGGAGATGAGGGCTTCACAGAGTCCTTGAGGCTATGCCATGTAGCTGTGCACTTTTAAAAATCAGCTCGTCAATGGTGGGCTAGCCTTTTTGGCAATGGAGAAGCCCAAAGACATGGAAAACTCTACAAGTTTCCATCATGAAACAATTCCTTGCAAGTGATGCAAAGGACAAAGTGATTACCGAATGGCGCATTTTGAAGCTTCTCTCCCATGAGTCTATTCACAAATATGTAGAAAAGTTTTGGGATTTATATCTCAAGGCTACTATCTTTCAAAAGATAGACTTCACCAAGCAAAAGCAACAATTTTGTGGGGGGTTACCTGAAGAGATGGCCAAATATGTCAACTCTCAAAACAGCCTGGTTCTATCACTGAAGTAATCCACACCACCATGGTTGCTTGTGCATCAATTTCCACCAAGGGGCTAGATGGAATGTCAAGCTCATGGAAAACAAAGACAAAAATGAGGCAAAGGGGAAAACCAATGCCCAAAATTCCTCCCAAGGCAACTCCAACAACAACAACAACAACAATCGGTCCAAGGAGAAGGGAGTTTACAAAGTTGAAAACAAACTCTATCCTGAAGAGCTTGAAGCTTTTTCACATGGACCATAAATGTTTTAAGTGTGGGGAGCAAGGACATAGCTATCGTTCTTGCCCCAAGAGAAATGCCCGCAATGAGATTCCTAGAGCTTCCACCATCGAAGCTCCAAAAGAGGATGCTCATTGCAAAGGATCACCTCTCTCCCATGCTTGTGGAAAGGTAAGGGATCATGATGACTTCATCTTGTTTGACCTTGGCTCTACTCACAACTTCATATCAACGGAGTTGGCCACCAAGTTGGGCATTCAAGCTTTTGAGATGGGAGATACTGTAACGGACAACACCACCTTCAAGGGAGAATGAGCCTCCCTTACTCCCTTAGAATTGGTAGACAAAGGGATGGTGAGGCTTAGCTCCTCTCCCTTTTGTTCTCTAGTCCTTTTAGTGCAAAAGAAAGATGGTACATACCGTATGTGTGTGGACTATCAAGAAATGAACCATATCACTATCAAAAACAGAATTCCCGTGCCACCCATAGAAGATCTGTTTGATAAGCTACAAGGCTCTACCTACTTCAATAGGATTGACCTTAGAAGTGGCTATCATCAAATAAGATAGTGGATGAAGATATCCTAAACACCGTATTACGTACAATGTTTTCTCTTTACAAATATCTAGTCATGCCTTTTGGCTTGACTAGTGCACCGGCCTCATTCAATCCTCTAATGGAGAAAATATTTGGACCCTACCACAAATTCATTGGAGTGTTCTTTGATGTTATCATCATCTACTCCAAGTCCTTGGAGGAACACAAGCAACATCTCCAAGTGATTTCTTAGGCATTAAGATAGAACAGGCTTTTTCTCCACCAAAAGAAAAGCAAATTTTTTCTTCAAGAGATTCAATATTTAGGTCATATTATCTCTCAAGATGGTATCTGAATAGATCCATCAAAGTTTGAGGTAATAAAAGCATGGCCTAATCCAAGGAATCTACATAAGCTAAGAAGCTTTATTGGTATGTGTGCATACTATAGACGCTTCATGGAAAAATCTTCTCAAATGGTAGACCAATACATGACTTAACAAAGAAGAACGTTAACACTAGGTTGGTAATGTGACACTTTTATGTTCTGGGACACTTTTATGTCCTGTTAAGTGGCCATTTTCCTTGAATTATGTCAAGAGTTTCAAAATGGATTTTGAGGTGCTATCTATCTAGAAAGTTGTCTCATGAGCTGAAAAAAACTCGACATTTTTTTGGAATATCAATTCCATCTTTAACCTTGTCCTTGCACAACATTTCACAACCTAAACTGTGTGAAAAACAGGTTCCTGTTTTTGCCTTTTCTCAACTTTTTGCAACTATACCACTCTAGAATTCATGTTTTTGAGGTCTATAATGCTAGAGAACTGTCTTTAGTAGTCCTCAGCATGTCTTGATGCTTCTAGGGATAAATAAATATTAAAGTTGTAAGTTATGACCAAATTACAAAAGTTATCAAATCCTGTTTTTTAGCCAATTTTAGCTCTTCTATGATTTTTTTGGTGGATTTCATGATATCCAAATGCATTTTTTATTTTCTATGTCGCATATTGTAACATAAAGCTAATATTTCTTGAGTTTTGGGGCACCTAATACCCTATTTTGCATAGTACACAACGATGGTTGATTTTTTCAATTATAGAAGAAAACGAAACATTCTAGTATATCAAGTATAGCTTTTTCAATATTGTTAGTTTCTTGTGACAACTACATGCATTTTGTAGGTAGTAACCATATCTAGTCATAAGGATCAAATTTGGCTAGATATTGAATAGTTTCTATGGGATTCTACAACTCATAATGTTGAACCCAATTTTTTCATGTTTTTTGTATTTAGCACTTCATCTTTGTCCCCAAGATTCCCCTTGGTAAGAGATGTATTATTCTTTTGACATGCTCCATGGCTCCTTATGAACATAAAGGACAATAGGGAACTAAGAAAACATGCATATATTATTTGTATTGAGCGTGGCTATAGAAACTTTGATGATAGGTTTGCAGAATGGTAAAAATTCAACTTTTTTGTACCTATTTATTTTGGCAAAACAAAAAATAGTGAGTGAGAAGCAATCATATGTTCTGATCACCAACCCATTGAAGTTAACTAGGGAATTTATATCAAGTCCTACAAAAATCCCTAATCTTATTTTTATGCAACAAAATGTAAGAAATGACTGTTTTGATGAAAATGCACTAGTCCATCAACTTTGGAGGCTTGGTGTGACCAAAAGATGAGAAACTTTACAAGTTTCTTATTTTTTCCATGTGTAGTAGGCCTTGAACTATAACCTCATGAAAGGATTTTACAAAATGAGTGGATCTACTATGGTTTTGGAGGTTTTTTTCAAAACCCTGAAAGGACACTTTTATGTCCTGTTAGGTTACCAACCTAGTGTTGAGTATTCATGGACTTCTTAGGAGAAAAGTTCTTTTGACAAGATCAAAGAGAAGCTTACCTCCCAACCAGTCCTCATGCTTTCAGATCTCTCAAAGCCATTTGAGGTTCAATGTGATGCTTGTGGTAATTGCCCTGGAGCAACCTTGGTTCAAGAAGGGCATGCCATAGCATATGAGAGCCAAAGGCTCAATACGGTGACAAGCACAAAGCACAAAACGAACTCCAATGGCCTCAACGCCAGGATCGTGCATGCTGAGCTCACCACGGGAATTGAACAGGGGGCCAACACCTAGCTTTGAGCAGCCAAGATGCAAACATTAGTGATTTAGAATAACATTAATATTACACACCGTAGAGAGAGAGAGAGAGAGAGAGAGAGAGGTAATGAAAACCCCTTGGGATGTGAGGCAAACTTGATTCAAATCGATATTTACAAAAGCCTTAGTTTTCGGCAAGATGGCGACTGTGGTGATAGAGAGAGATAGTGAGAGATAGAGAGCCTGTAGTGCGTTCTCTAGGGAATATTCCATATACACGGAGACTCTACTCTTGTGTGTGGTGACCCTTGGAGTTAGCGTGTGTGCATGGATTTGTTCTCAAGTGCTGACTCCCAAGTGCTGCAAGTGCTCAAGTGACACCCCTAATAGTGACCTCTCAATGCCCTTTTATAGGTGCAAGCTGCAATAGTTTAGAATAATATGATTAGGTTAGGGCCCGAATCAGGAGAGACAAAGCAAGAGTTGGGTCCTAGATGGTTGATCCTTGCTTTGTTTTATGATAACTTTAGATGGTTGATCCTTGCTTTGTTTTATAATAACTTTAAAATGATATCTCCTAGGTGGGCCTTTGTGACCATCACCAAGAGAGAGGTGGCAATATAAAATTGGTTTTTATACAAGATTTTTAGCTTGAAAACGGGAAAATAGATCACCCTACAGATGTTTACTGCAAAGATGCATCATGGACAAGATGCTCATGAATGGTGGGCTTTGCTAGTGCATCGATGTAGCACATTAGCTAGTTTCGGGGACAACCGGGGCATGCCTTCGGTGTCATTCCTTCAACAGCGGTCGCCATCGCGTGATTTTGGCGTCTTTTTGTTGTTGTCTTAGGCATTGATGTGGAGTTTCTCCTGTGTTTCTTCTTCTTGTGCGTGCGTATAAGGTGCATGTGTTTGTGTCAATGGGTGTGCGTGCTTATGGGTGCACTCATGCGTGCAGTGTACTTGTGTATGTATGTATGCTTACGCATGTACTGTACGTGCGTGTGTGTATGTGTGTATGGAAAGAGAGTGAGAGAGATAGTTTTTTTCCAAATCAAGAGAGAGAGAGAGAGAGAGAGAGAGAGAGAGATGGTGAGAGAGCACGAGTTGAGGGTGTGTATATGTGCATAGGTGAGTGTGTGTGTGGGAACGAGAGAGAGAGAGAGAGAGAGAGAGAGAGAGAGAGAGAGAGAGAGAGAGAGAGGGGGGGGGGGAATTTTTTTGTTGCTAGCTGCTTACATAGTAAGAGAGAGAGAGAGAGAGCGAGAGTGAGAGATGGAGAGAAAGTGGGTGTTGGGGAGAGAGGGGCTGGGGTGTGTGTGTGTGTGTGTGTGTGTAGAGGTAGGTGTGTGTGTGTGTGTGTGTAGGTAAGAAGAGAGAGAAAGAGAGAAATTGTTTTGCACCTTGCGGGCTTGTGACACATGACAAAGAAAGAGAGTGAGCCTGAGAGTGGGAGATAAGGGGGAGAGAGGGTGCTTGGGAGAGAGTGAGGGAGTTGGGGAGAGAGAGTGAAAGTGTGTGTGTGTGGTGGGTGTTTAGAGAGAGAGAGAGAGAGAGAGAGGGATACTCGGGCTGAGCGGACTACTACACAGAGAACGAGGGAGAGAGAGAGATAATGGATGAGAGAGAGAGAGAGGTTGACTTGCACCAGAATGAGGGAAGAGAGAGAGAGAGAGAGAGAGAGAGAGAGAATGAAGGAGAAGGAGAGAGTGATTCTAGGGGGGAGGCGCTGCATGCGCATGAGCAAGGGGTGGGGAGTGGCAGGCAAGAACTAGGGAAAAAAACGTTTTTTCTAATTTTCATGCTTCCCTGAATGGATTCGTTTCCCACGGCCAAGCTCCGAAAGCCATGGGCTAATGATGGGTACTGATGGGCCATGACCTGGGTAGGTCACCTAATAAAAATGTAACCTATCACGTGAGTTCAACAGAAGGGTATTTAAAGTTCTTGAAACTTACAGAAATATATATACAGAAGGGCATTATTTTTTCAAATTTAAAAAAAACTTACAGATTTTAAAAGAAAAGGGTACATTATATTCTTAACAAAATTTAGAGATAAGGGGTTTTACAAACATGTCTTGAACGCACATGATATGGTAGGTTTACACATAGTGAACCCCCCGAGGCCATGACCAGGGGTGCTGCCAGAGCTGGGCCATGTGGGCCATGGCGGGGGGGGAGAGCCCGTGGTGTTGACGGGCTAGTGACGCCGGCGAGGCCAAGAGGGAAAGGGAATCTATGGTCCGGACCTGTAAGTGGCAAGGGGCGGGTGATGCCAAAAATGAGGGTGGCGTATTGGATTGGAGTAGGTAGGTCTTCTCATATGGAGAGCCTTTCACTAACTAGAAGATAGCTTATTTCCCTCTTTTTTTCAAAGTGTTAGCAGGGCTACTCAAGGTCTTCTATATTTGCGGATAAAGGGCTAAATTTCGCCATTCGTGGCCCACCAGTCGACCAGGGCATTGCTGAGCCCTCCGGCAGTGTCGTCGTGCTTCGGGCAGAGGAAAAATAAATGTTTCTCTTTTTTCTTGATTTTTGAAAATCGGCTATCATTAGCCCTCCCCTTTTGGCTAAAGTCATTCATGTCTCTAGTCCTGCCTTTAATTCTTCTTCACCTTTAAATGTATAGGAGGGATATCGAGTTGACTTTTGAACTAGCTATTCCATTTGGCCATTGGTGAGATTTTTGGGATATCCATGAATTTGCAACAAGTCCGGATGATAGCCTGCTCCTTGGAATAGTTTGGGTTGATTAAATGGGAAATCCATGGCTTCTAGAACTTTATGCCAGTGTCCTCCCTGGATCCTAGGTAGAGAATAGGATCATTTTCTGCAATGTCTGAACAATAAAATTTACATGCTAAATAGGAACAAATTTGTAACCGCTCATTAGCTAGAGGAACAATGAGCATCTTGGCTCCTGCAAAGGCAGAACTGAAGATTATGATTCCCAAGAGTGTGCCAAGAATCCACCATATATGGCCGCCTTGTTGGTGCGGTGAGCTCCATTTGTCTTCAAAATCTTGCTTATTGCCACGACTACCAAAGCCAGCAAGCATATCTCATGCTCCTCTTGGGGGTGTGCTCAAACATTTCAGCTGTCTTTTTTGATGTTGATAGTAAGCCACATACCTTGCGGCTTAAATACAAGCGTAATCCGCTCACCTCTCTCCAAAGAGAGGATGCACTATTTCTACAAATTTGCACCAAATGGGGGATGAGGCCTTTATTCTTGCATTCTATCAGCCATTTGTCTATCCATGGCTCCTTAACTTTTATCTTCATGTTGATCTTACCTCTATATGTCCTAGTGGTTAACCATAGCCATAAGTATAATGCATCCCATGCAAACACAATGCTGCATTGCGGAGGAGTCTGGAACATCCTTAAAAGGTTGGCAGCATGTTGATCATCAAACTTACTTTGAGCACCCTCACATAAACTGGAGTCATTACCCATCTCCAAGTTTATAACACCTTTCAGTAGACTAGAGGCATTACCCATCTCGAGGTCTATGACACTACACAATAAATTCTTGCTCGGTTGCTAAGCTTTTGGAACAATATCCAGCTCCAAACCTTCATTCATATTTACCTCTTCGTTATGGTCCTCCGGTGAAAATTCCTTGATGCAGGATGCCTTTGGCTTGCTACACTGTTATTTGTCCATGCTGGTGCACAGGCTTCTGATTTCAAAGCCCTCCCCATTGCTTGATACGTTGTCCATCTTCTGCAAAGCCTTGCTAGTGACGGCCGGTTTTTGAAACCGTTACCGCGAGAACCAAACCCCAAAAAGGGGAGAGAATATTACCAAGGGAGAAAAAAAAAATTTCTTTAACATTCACCACCCCTCTAGGCTTAACCACTAGCGGGGCGCCACCAATTTGGCCACATCTCTCCATTATTGCCAGAAGACAGAGCCCTCTCTCTCCTGCTGCTCGGCTCCGCCAAACTCTCTCTCTCACTTACCCTGCTGCTACATCGCCCAGCCCAATGGGTGCATAAAAAAAACATTTCGTATATTCCCTGGCAGGCCGCCAATTTTGTAAATTCTCTTTCTCTCTTTCATTATTCACAAGATCTCTCTCTCTCTCTCTCTCTCTCTCTCTCTCTCTCTCTCCGCTCATCCATATCCCACCCCAGCGGGCTGCCATGCTTCACCCCTCCTTTTTCCCTTTCGTCCACACCCCCTCGGCTTCACTCTCCCCCCCCCCCCATCTCTCCCCTCTTGTTTTCTTCCCACCGACAGACCACCTCTCTATCCTCCCCTATCTTCCCCTCCCTCAATTAGCTCTCACTCTCTCCCCCTCTCTCTCTCTCTCTCTCTCTCTCTCTCTCTCTCTCTCTCTCTCTCTCTCTCTCTCTCTCTCTCCAACCACTCACCACCCCCTCCCCATTCCGTTGACCTCCCACCCCCCCCTTCTCACTCTCTGTCGGACAGGCGGGCTCATCTATCTCTCTATCTCTCGCACTCTCGTCAATCTACAGGCCATACATGGTACCTCATCGCCCCCTCTCTCTCTTAATTCACACACACACACACCCTCACACTCCCGCTGCATCTCCCTCTCTCACTCTCTCTCTCTCTCTCTCTCTCTCTCTCTCTCTCTCTCTCTCTCACTCTCTCACTTTTGGCCTATGCAGGCGCCACCAACAGGCCGTTTGCTCCCTCTCTCTCTCAATCCACACACACACACACACACACTTCCTTACCATCCCCAGCCCCTCGCCATCTCACCCCCCCCCCCCCCCCCCCCCCACCTGTCTCTCCCTCGCTCTCTGTGTCATACAGCCCGTTGTCGTGCAGCTCCACTTCCATGATAAGAAAAAGAACAGAGAAATGCAAGCTAAGATTCTTTGAAGCCTCTTTGATTAATGGTCAGTGATGAGGGCTTGTTAACAGGCCAAGTCTAATGATTAATGTATGCCAGATGCGGCTTAAAAGGGCCAATTGATGCCTTAATGATGCCAAAAATGAGTATGCTTGCAGTGACCATAGATAAGAGATTATGATCTAGAAATGTAGTGCTTCAAGTGCTCTACCGGCCTGTCTTTACGGCTTGTCGATTGGAGCCACGGTGAAGAAGTTATGTCACTTTGAAGTTTGAGTCGATTGCAGATCCGTACCGGATCGGGCAACTGCAACTGAGGTGACAGAAATGAAATGAATGCACGGGCCCAAAGTGCTCACTTTGTGGAGCGCCTCGGTCTTTTCAGATCAGCAACAATCGGAGTTCCGGTCGCCAAGTTATTGGCCGTTAAAGATTCACCTGGGGCCGGTTCCGTGCCAGACCAATCGACTCGACCGGAGTGCCATCTAGGCGATTTTGACTCTCGCTCGGATTTTGGAGTGCAACAGAGGAAGTGCTCAATGAGAGTCTTGTCCGAAATGTTATCTTATGCAGTGCATTGATAGTAGGGTACATTGCCAGCAACAGTACTATGATAGTCTACGTGTAAGTCAAATGTGGTGTACGTCTCATAAAGTCCAAAAAGTGCTTGGAGAGCTTCGTGTTTGGAATGTTGTCTCTTGGAATGCATTGATTGCCGGATTGACCCAAAGGGGAGAGAATCCATGATGAGACTGTTGTCAAGGATTGCTCGAAAGAGATGTCCTACTTGGTAGTGCTTTGGTCGATAAGTTGATCATTTTCCGGGTGGTTCTGCTGGAATGCGATTCCTCTCATCAACGCTGACTTCTTCAGTCAGGAAATGCTTTGGCCGACATTTATGCTAAATGTGATGCCCTTGCAAGTGTCTTGGCCGCCCATATAATAAGCTGGCCACCCAATTAAGGGGCATGGCCCTATTTTTTAAAAAGGGTAGTGGGAAAACAAAAGGGAAAAGGAAGCCCACGGCGTAGACAGGGGTAAAAAAAGGACAACGCGCAGGCAGCGTAGAGGGGGCAAAGGGAGCTCGCGCCCGCCAACAGAAGGCTCAGATGAGCATGCTCATGAAACGAAAATTGAGCAGAAGCCCGGGGCGACCAAGTTTGGAGGCACTCTCGTCGAATTCCGCGTCGCTCCATCCACCGGTTTGCCACATCATGGAGCCGGTTCATGCCACGTCAATGACGCCGGTGCCATTGCAAAAAGAAGGCACATGCTAATAATAGAGGAGGTCTTTTGCATGAGAGGGCTCTCGAAACAAAACATGAGGGGAACGAAAGGGAACCAAGCCAAGGAATCAAGGGAATCTCTTTCTGTCTCGATCTCCAACCGACACAAGAGGGAAGCTTCAAGGAGAGGAGCAAGAAGGCAATTCGAAGCAACGAGGAGATAACGTGGACAAGGCAAAGCTTCTTTATTTCTCTCTCTCGAGAAGGAAAGGAGGGACTCTTTCTCTCTCCCTCTCTCTCTCGAGCTTGAACAAAGGGCTCGTTCTTTCTCTCGGCCATAAGCAGGAAGGAGTAGGAAGGGAGCTCACTCAAGAGCGGACTCGGACTACCAAGAAAAAGAGCAAGCAAGGTTCTCGGCATAAATTGTTTCGTTCTCTAACCAAGGCCATGGGAGGATATAGCAAGGGCACATGAAGCAAGCAAGGAAATTTGTGTGACAAGGGATACTCGAAAAGAGGTAATCAAAGGTATACTGAGCTTGAAGGCAATAATAATCAAGTCGATTAGAGAAGAAACTTGAAGCTTGTAAGCGGTAATTAAGGCAGAGTAAAGCATATAAAGCAGGGAGCATGAAAATTGAAGCAGCGAATAGAATTGAAACTTGCAGATTCCAAGTGCAGTTGAAGTAGAAAATTCAAAGATAGGATAAAGCGACAGGAGGACATTTCCACAACCGTCATCATATAGAGATTGAATTAACATTTATTTATGTCCGGTGTCGTTAACGGCCCGGTTAATTCTGTAAAGCGCGAGCCTAAACTCCTAGTTAGCAGATGATCCAAGTGACGGTGCTGTTAACAGCCCGCCTTGGCGTAAGGACTAAGTTGTACTCAAAGTAATATTCAATTAATTGATGATTGCGGTGATTGGCAGAGCTGTCATTGTCTCTTGTTCTCTCTCTTTCACACCTCCCACAGCCAGAGGCCCGGCGCCTGCCCATCTCACGTAGCGAACACATATCCCCCGACATCTTTGGTGAACCCGTCGCGAATCGAGCCAGGGTGGTAGGTAAAGATGGAGATGACCGAACAATTAAAGCAGTTTATTGACGATTTCAGTGCCAGCGGATTTGATAAAAATCTACCAGTTGCAGATTTGCCAAAAATGATGGAATTAGTTCAGGGACGTCTGCAGGAAGCAAAATCCAGGCAGATAAAGAAGCAGACTGATGATGCTATAGAGCTAGCACTTAATGTTGTTCGGGAGCAGTATTACAATTTTCAGGGATAGGATCCAAAAGGTTTTATTGCATGTTACGAAGCTGAGATGAAGAGCCGAAATGTTCCAGAAGATCGGATGTTTGTAGCTTTTGAGGAGGTTGTAAACTCGGATTTTAAAAAGCAGGTTCAAGAACTGGCAGAAGAATATCCCACACGGTGGGAGTATTTTGCAGAGGAATTCATTTATGAAAGCTCAAGGATTCTAGATTGGGAAATAAAGGAGATTACTGAACGAAGTAAGGTTGTCTTCAGTAAAGGTGAAGGGGATTAGATGCAGATCCTCAACTATGATGAATTCTGGGAGCATATTTCTGCAAGAAGTAAAGCCAAAGAAAATGCTAAGCTAGAATCTGTTATTGATGCATGTCTTCTGGAAGATGAGACATTATTGCATGCAGATGATGATTTCATAGTAGATACTGTTTATGATCGATTGGGATTGTCTTCTTTATTCCAAAGAAGATATGACTCTATGGATGCTAAGCAAGCAGTCTATCCTCTCAAAGTGACATAAATGAGGAAGCAGGTTTCTCAGAGCCAATACATGGTTTGCATACAAGCATAGTTGCTAGCAGTGATCAAGAAACATGTTTGTCGGAGTCAATATGTGATGTGGATGCCCATTTGGAGTGCTCTTTGGGTGTGTGCCCGACTAAAGAAGCGGAAATCGGAAATGGAAAACAACACCAGGTTGTAGAAGATAGCAAAAATGGAAAGGTTGCTAGAAGGATTTGCTCTAGAGAGATCTCTACGAGGCGATGTAGGCGCCACTTGGAAACCTTCTAGTAGCACTTACACACTGAGAACGAAGAATAAAAACAACATAGCTTTTGAGTTGGACTGGTTCAAGAGGTACATCCAAGAAAGAAATGCTAGGGACGAACCAGAATTGCTACAAGAAGAGGACGATCTCCAAACTTTGAGAGATCAGTTGAGGCCAACTTCACAAGATCGGGAAACACCACCGCCATCTCCAAGGCCAGACACAAGTGAGAGGCAATCGACCCCACCTGCTGACTCTACTTGGCATTCAGAAAGCTCACATCGTGATGAGAGAGTTCATACACCACCCAATGAAGAAGAAGAAGAAGAAGAAGAAAGAACAGATGGTCGCCCAAACACTGGAACCATATCACAAAGTGATAAAGGCAAGCAAAAGGAGGTGAATCAGACAAAAGATAAAGCTTCCTCCTCTCAAGAAATTGAGCTGGAAGCTACTATAGATGAAGATTTGCAATCAATGGAGACAATACTAAACCGAACAAGACTGCACAGTCAATGGCTATCTGATGAGAACAGGTCCAACAAAATGAGGTTACAAAAAACCCATGGAGAAGTTCAGGGACTGCAGGAGCAAAAGGAGACACTCTAAAGCTGATCAGCATCAGAGATGCTGAGATCTTGGGGCTCAAAAGCACAGTAAATCTCCTCAAAGACAATTTACAGGAGTCTGGAGACTTCAATGCCATTTGCGAAGATACAATCAACGTATTCCTTGAAGATGTCAGTGACAGAGATAAACACATCCATAAGTTGGAAAAAGAAAAGCAAGATGCGCTGGAGACAGTCAAAAGTTTGCAAGTCGTCATCGATGACTTACAAATTGAAGTCAAAGATTTGAGAGCAGTAACAGATATACAAGCAAGGGAAATCGAACGAGCTAAGAAGCAGAAAACGTCGCTACCAACAAACCCGGTAGTCCACCCAGAAGAAGAATTGGCTGCACTGAGGAGGGAGCTGGAGTTGGAAAGAAAACATTGCTTAATGATAGCTGAAAGTGCGCTTAGAGTAGAAAATCAACTACAAAGGCAAATTTCAGACCCGGCTTTCTGAGCTTGAAGCACTTGCTTGGCCAGATGCTTCTCCCTTTGGGGTCATGTGTTTCCAGACTGGCTTATCTTCTCCTTACCTTTGGCTCAAGCAGCCCCCTTAGGCCACTTTGGAGTTATAACTTTGACTGCAGTTTCTTTAGGGAAAAGAGGCCTCACCATTTTCTTCCCTTCTTTGATGTGAATGACTTCTTCATGATGCATGTCGATGTAAACGATTTCAGCCCTTTCGCTGCCTTCGTTGCTGGCATTCATTGACAGTGTGTCTTGGTTGACAACAGTGATGGCACTTCACCAACCTCTCACCTGATGCTCTCAATTTGTGGTTAGAATGAGCAACACGAGATGGAGAATTTACCTCTTGAATACTGACAACACTGCAGCCTGGCAGTAGTACTTTAATGAATGTGGCTAGTGCCTCCTTCGTCTCCTCTTCTTCTGTCCTCCAATTAGAAAATTCCTTCAGCCATTCGTCCATGATTGATAGTGGGCGTCACTTTCAGCATTGTAAACCGAAGGGTCTTAGAAATCCCTCCTTAGGGTTGCTATCATTTAACGAGCGATGATAAGCGAGCGAGGGACAAAAAGCAAGCAAAGAGATGCAAATAAAAAAATACTTTGAAACAATATTGATCATATTTGATGGTAAGCAAACTCCAACTAGAGAAAACTTTACAATCGGATTACTTGGTGCTAATGTACGTGCTTAGAATATTCTTTAGCAAAAGATTAACACTTGTAATCTACCTATCCTCTTTGGATGACTGACAGTATAGAGATGTGTTTCCCCACCATTTAGGTTTGCCAAAGTGACAAGTAAACATGGATCACAATTCTTTGCAACAATGTAAATTAATCAACAATGTTAGTAACACAACCATCATGGTTAACTTTAGTGAGTTGATCTACAAGAACCCAAAACTATCCATGACCTCTATTGGTGGTTGGCAGATCTACAATAAATCTCATAGAATTATTGAAGGGTGAGGTTGACAATAATGGTCCTTTTAAATTCTTCCCTCTTGTGTTTATACTATATTCCCCCTCCGATTTTTTTAAGAGGAATTGACAATACTCTCCAACTCAAATGACTTTTTGTGGGAAATTGTGTAGTTTGAGATCATGCTTCTTAGTCCCCATAAAGTAGGCAAACCCTCATGGTGGCGACCACGGGAATCTTGGAGTCATGGGGGAGATTGTCAAAATCAGGGAGGAAGGGGGTCATGAAGTGGCCACTAATCATGAAAGTGAAGGGGGCTAAATGCACTATGAGAAGTACACGGTGACAAGGAGACAACAATGTGCATGTCCATGCTCGGATTTCTCACTTGGAAAAATCTAGTGACTGCAAGGTGGGGACGATTTTCTTGATGATGGTTGAGATGGCACAATTTGATTGGAAACAATGGAAAAAAAGTGGATGCTGAAGTGGCCTCTATAATAAGATTTCATGCTGAATTTTTAGCATGGAAAGTTGTTGGATTGGACGGCTCAAATCACATGCCTCATGATCTTGAACTTTGACCGTTAAAGTTATTTTTAGTAGAATTTAAAACATTTTCAATGTAGAATGGCCCATGCAAAGAACACCGCTACCAAATTTTAATTTTTGGGTCTATATCGCAAAATGGGAGTTGTGGCACCTAACACTTCCTGTGCCCACTTGGTAAATGCATTGTATACTCTTGCAATGCCATCTAGCTAGCATATTTCTTCGATAGAATATGAATTCATTTAAACAACCTTATTTCTTAAGGTTCATCTTGTATGGTGATCCATTATCATATAATATTGCATAGCTAAATCCCTAACTAGTATCACTTTTGCCTGTACATAAAGGAATAAACTAGTTGCCTTATTAAACTATTAGCAAAGTTGAACAACCATAACATTACATGGGAAAACTAACTTACTCCCTCACCCATGCATAGATGACATGTGCTTTTGCTAACTAGAAATTTTTTATTTGTGTTATAGCTATGTCTGTGGCCTTTGACAAAGTCCTGCCACTTGCATCTAGAAACACATTCCAATTGAGATTAATGAGCATTGAGAGATTTAGGTCACTTGAAAGTATGGCTCTACAAAATTAGTGCTACTATATTATGTAATCACGTTCTCCTTGCTTTTGCCACTAGCTTTGTGAGGTAACTCCATTCAATGCTCTTGATGAAAATGTCCCATTTTTCCAAAGTCCGTTTTGTTTCCACCAGTACCATTTCACTACAAATGGGGGAGTGATAAAATCATTAATAGCCTTTGATTTGAGGCTCAAGGTATAAGATTGATTCATAGCTCTGTTTCTTTAGCCACATGGACAATATTCATTTGCTAGAGCAGTGTGAGGCTAACAAATAAGTGTGCTTCTTAGTTGAGAAGTATTTCTTGAAAAGAAAATGCACAAAAATGGATATAATCTTCCTTCCTCCCTCTCTCTCTCTCTCTCTTCCTTCTTAATGCGTGTGTGTGTATCTATATATGTAGATATATATATATATGTGTGTGTGTGTGTGTGTGTGTGTGTGTGTGTATATATATGTATATATATATATACATATATATATATATACACACACACACACACACACACACATATATGTATATATATGTATACATACATACATATATATATATATATATATATATATATATATATATATATATATATATATATATATATATATATATATGTATATGTATATATATATATATATATGTATGTATATATATGTATATATATATGCCTGATTGGGAAGTATTTCACATAGTACTTAACACATGCACATTTACACACACGTGTGTGTGTGTGTGTGTGTGTGTGTGTGTGTGTGTGTGTGTGTGTGTGTGAGTGCGCGCGTGCATGTCTATATAAATTGAATCAAGCTGGGCCTTGGACTTTGAAGAAAGTAATTTGGAAACAATTAGCTATTGGTTTAGTAGTATTTTGTGTGGGATACATAATGAAGGACTTGGGTTCCAAAAACAATCAATTGTGTCTCTAGTAGTAGCCCATGTGGGATATGCATCTAGAAGTGGCAACACAGCTACAGACTTAGATTTTAGTAGCTATAGTTTTTGCTTCTAATAGTACTTTGTATGGATTTAAGAGGGGAGACATAGCTATAAACTTAGCTTGTTAATTAGCTTTTATACGTAAGGCTAGGGCCTAGTCGTGTACATAGGGTGATTAGGTATCACATAGACGAAGTCAAGCATGCATTGAGATCTCACATTGATCTATACATAGCAATAGAAAATCTATGTCAAATTGATGTACAAAGAATGCACGGGGATGCCTCAAGGTCGAAGTAGCTTCCTTCCAATGTGTTGGTAACACTATTGAGGTGGAAATTCTACCAAAAGAGTACTTATATAGATCACAAACCTAAATGTGTTGCTTGTAATGTGTATATGGTGCCATTGTTTGTTTTTAGTGCTAAACACCCAAGCGACCAAGCACAACACGTGGTTGTTTGTCTATAACCCAAGGGGGCTTGCTTAGTTGGTTAAAAGTTTGGAGTTGCATCACCATGGTGGTGGGTTCAACCCCCACTAATGCCGTTGGAGTCTAAGGCAAAAAAGGAAGGTCTAGGTGGCCCGGCCTGTGTTGGTTGAATAGGGCCACCGGGACCTTGCTTTTAAAAGCGTTTGGAAACGCTACTTTGAAGGCCTTGGTGAGACAAAGGATTCACCAAGCCTTACCATGATACATTCTAAAACGGTGTAATAAATGCCACCGTGAGTGGGAGTCTTCACCAAACCTTATCACAAAGCGTTTCCATACGTTTTTCTTAAAACCATGGTGAGAGAGAGTCTTCACCAAGTGCTACTCTTAAAGCCGTGATGAGCAAGTGGAGGCTGATAGAGGAATGTTATGTCTTCATTTTTGTCCTATGAGAGTAATAAGTTGGAAATCACTTGGTAGTGCACTCTTAATATTGCCTCATAATTTACTGTTTAAACATCACAAAGTTTATGGCTTTTTTAGTCTTCTCACCGAACTTTATTTTGAAGCGTTTGGAAACGCTACTGAGAAAGCCTTGGTGAGCCAAAGTCTTCACTAAGCCTTAAAATAGAGCATTTTCAAATGTTGTTCTAAAAGCCAAGGTTAGAAAGTCTTCACCAAGCCTTTTTCATAGAGAATTTCCAAACAATTTTCTTAAGGCCATGGTGAATGGGAGACTTCACCAATCCTTTTTGAATAGTGTTTCTAAAGGCTATTCTAATATTCTTGGTGAAGAGTGGAGAATGAAAGAAGATTTTTATTTTTTCATTTTTTCCCTATAAGAGTAAGGAGTTGGACAACACGTGGTAGTGCACTCTAAAGATTGCCTCATAATTTCGTGCCTAAACATCACAAACTTTGTGGCTTTTTCAGTTTTCACAAGGCCTTTTATCAAATTTTTTGGAAAAGCGACATTGAAAGTCTTGTCGAGCACAAGTCTTCACCAAGCCTGATCAAAGAGCGTTTCCAAATGCTGTCCTAAACTCCATGGTGAGAAGGAGTCTTCACCGAGCCTTTTTTTAAAAAAAATAACTGTCAAGGCAGAAGGAGAAGTAGAAAGCCGAACAATTGGCATTTTCACAAAGCATTTCCAAACGCTATGCTTAACACTACGGTGAGCATTTATTGGAGGTTGGTAGATAAATGGAATCTATTTAAAGCACCTACAAAAATGTAAATATAAAATTGATCGGATTGGAAGTGCGTACTCTCTTGTTGCTAGTGCTCGCCATGGCGCTCTCTTCATCTCACTACAAAATCTTGCATCACCTTCACGTCTCTCTCTCTCTCTCTCTCTCTCTCTCTCTCTCTCTCTCTCTCTCTCTCTCACCAAATCCATTGCTTGTCGCAACTATTATGCATGTGCGCGTTTTGTATATTGAGCCTTGTCAAGACTGCACACCCATGTCACAACTTGCAGAAAAAGTTGTTAGGAAGACCAATCTTGAAAAAAGGGTTGCTTTAGATCTGTAGATGCTACCCCTTGCTCCTATTGATCTAGTTGGGGTGTAGATATTTTTGGTTTTCAGCGGCTTATGATGGGTACTTGTGCTGGCTTGCTCCCGCGGCCCTTGTAATACCTATCACTTGGTTCAAGTTCCATATCAAGCTGATTGTTTGGTAGTGTTGGATTTGATATAGAAATACATATGTTGCGTTCAAGGCCAACAGATAGCAATTGAAGGTAACTTCTTCATAGTGATAGCCGTTTTTCGGCTCTCTGTAATTGCCATAGTGAGTTAAACCACCCTATCAAATCACTCCAACATTTTGGTTATCCCTACCATTTCACTGTACATATGCGTGTGTGAGTTAGGGACTTTCTCCATATTTTCTTAAAAACCCTCAATTAGCTAGTCATTAGGCTAGTTGAGCCAAAAAATAAAAAATAAAAGTATATTATGGCCCATTTGTGTGTAAATATTTCATTGTATATAGGGCCTAAATAAAAGGATTTTTCATAATTATTTTGGTATTTATTTAAATATTTCTACCGATGGTGTGTTATTTATGCTATGTACATTGACTCAACATTACCATATTTTTTCTTACCATTTTGCATACTCTGTATTCCATATAAAAATAATTTCATGCAAGATTCTCTTATTTTTGATGTAACTCCATCCCAACAAAAATCCAAAAAAAACTAATTTAATTATGTGTACATTTTTTCACTATTGTCATTTTTTCCTTCCTACATCCATTCTCTATTACTCTCATAAATTAGACCACCAAAAATATTCATCTTTTTATGGTAGACTTATAATGAGAGAGATTTATTTTGACCCCTTTATATTTTTTCCACCTATATTATTTATATTTGACATATACATATTTTTTTAGACACCTCAATATTTGATTTTCTTAGTTGTACTATTCACTTATATCATGATCTCAACAATATCTTCAATGATAGACCTACCAAATAAGGTCAAGGGTATGTGACATGCATGCATGCACCATGGGGAGATCACTCTTGGAGGTATTCAAAAGAATCATCCAAAGAAGGACCTCACAAGGACCTTGTGCAGTGGAAAAAACAGTCGGTTTTGCTGAATTTTTAAAGATCACATGCTCCCCCGATTTGAAAAGGTGATACAAACAAAAGTTGTAGCTCGTGAGCTGAACTTTCACCTCAAATTTTTTATCCTTTTTTGAGCTACGAGCTGTGAGCTATGATTTAATTGGTGGACCCGAGTTTGCCCATGCTATGCAGCCACACTCTCTCTTCCACTTTATCATTTTCCTCTTTCGCACACACTCCTCCCTCTCCTTCCCACTCCCAAACCTGCAACTCCCATGTCCTTATTCACCCTCTTCACCATTGCCACATCTCTCACACCTCCATAGCCTTCATCCTCCATTTCTACACCCTAGGTGTCCCCCTTTCTCTCTACATATATGTCCATATTACCATACTCTCTTCAGCTTTGTAAAGAACTTAAAAATACAGAAAAAATCCAAGGATAACCTCTGCAAATGAAGGCTTTTATCATGAATTTTCCAAGGTTTGAAGATAACATAGCTTCATCGACACGCGCTACTTCGCCATGCTGACCGCTTCTTCTACCGGTGTTGTAAAGAGGTGAATGTCAACCTCTCCAAGCTTCAACCTTGCTTTACAAGCTTATCCCTTCTCTAACTTTTCTCATCATATATCTCACCATTTGGTGAATGATTTTGTAAATATTTTTTAGTGATAATTACTAACTACTAACCACTAACCTTATTGTAAAATGCACCCTCTACTAGAGTAGGCCCTCCCAAATTATTCACTCAATCCCTCTCTCCTTTCATCCTCAATAATTGTCTTCCCTTGAGCTCACATCCATGTGACTCAAAGGACAAGAGAGACCCACCCTCATTAAAAAAACTAAAAATATGCGTAATCTTTTATTCCTTCAAATAACTTGATTAGGCCTAATCCAAATCGGGGCTTCTAAAACCTATAAATAGAGCCCTTCTCTCCCTTGTAAATAATCACATGATCACACTACACCACACCATTCTCAACACATAACACACCACTCTTCAGGCCTAGTTGTGTAGAGTGTGTGCATTGTGAGTGTTCTATTCCATCACTACACATAGGTGCATGGAGAAGCTTGAAGTTAGTTATGCCATCTAGAGGAGTGGAGTGTATGACATACTCTTCACGACACTTGTAGCCTACTCTTGTGCATAAATAAGATTTATAGTTTTGGGTGCAATTGTATGCTGCAACTACGACTCTTCTCTCCAAATCGACTTGATAAGTTGGCTAATCAGGTGGTTGAAGGTATATTGTCCTTGAAGTTTGTTGTGCCATTTCATGCTTGGTGGTTTGAGGGCTTGCTGAATTGTTTGCCTAAAAGGTCAATTGTAAGAGGATGCTCGGTGAGAGGGCTTCCGTGACCCTAAGACAATTTGTGTATTGGCAACAAGGTCAAGTTTTGTGTTGTCTCTCTATTTCTCATCAAGCTTTGTGTGCATCAAGTCTTTAAGGCTAAGACTGAGTTGCTCAAGTTGATTTGTGCTCTTTACCTCTCTCTGGCGTGGTGAATGTTTGTGTTTGGTGTGTGTGGCTATCTTTCATTCCCCTCTCTTTGTGCGTTTGAGTACAAGGAGATATCACGTGCGTCCTAGTTCGCATCTACAACTAGGTGGTGCCCCTTTTCTTGTTTGGTTTCTGGGTGTGGGTTGTTGTTGTCTCTGATTGTGCTTGCCCCAGCCCCAATTGAGCAGCACGAGAGCCTCAAAGGGTGTTTAGAGGCCGTTCTTCTTGTTGCCTACCCCGGACAGCCTCAAATTGGTGCCCTCACTGAGGACGGCCTGTGTATGTTTTGTGTAGGCTCAACCTTTAGCATAATCAAGTAGCTTGCATGAATCACAAGAATTTGTATGATCCCTTCATTTCCATTGCAAGGCAAAAGGTACACATAATTATTAGTACTAAGTTGTAATTTCAACGTGTAATTCGTAGAATTTTAGGTCCTCTTAGGTTGGCAGAGATAAACGCATCAGTAAATCCTTTTATTTTGCCTCTCATTAGGTACAACCTTAGTTTGTACGTCTATATTTTTGTTTTGTTTTAAGCATTAGGTCATGCATAGACAATGGATAATGGCCCAAGAATAGAGGTTTTCCCCTTTCATTTCACTCCACACATTAGAATAAACATTGCAATTAGTAGAAAAATCCATTTTCAACAACATATGGTGTTCATGTTTGGTGCCCAAAGAGTAGGAGAAATTCTCGCATCACCAAACCCTGTCATCCTGCCTCTTATTGATTATCATAGGTCATTTGATGTGAATATTTTTATTTTGTTGTAGAATAGATTGCAATTTAGAAAACATTATTGTGTAAAATTTTTTAAGAAAGAAAAACAAAAACGTGTGGTCACTTTGAAACCGATTCAATGGAGGCTCAACGCCAAATGTCTGGATATCCTCTTTTCTTTGGAGAGCCTGGAGAGGATGCAGAATTTTTTTTAGCAAATTTCAAGATGTCTTGTCGTATCAAGAGGATAGTAACTGATCAAGAACGCGTAGAGATGTTTGAAGTGGTCCTTAGGAAAGATGCTAGCACTTGGTTTGACTTGTTGCCTGAGGAAGTTAAAGGGAATTACACGGAAGTTGTGAATCATTTTAAGAGATACTTCTTTGATCCCCAAAACACTCAAAGACTATGGCAAGACATTGTTTCTCATAAGCAAAAAGACTTAGATGACTACTATTTGTACAAGCAAGAGTTTCTACGTCTTTGGGCTCTATGGATACGAAATGTTGCTAACCGTGGTGATGGTGCAGAATTTCTAAAGAAGGAGAGATTCATAGCCGGACTCTTTCCTGACCTTAAGGTAAAAGTTGAGGCGGGTGCACCTGCTACCTTTGATGCAGCTGAAACTAGGGCTGCTGAGAAATATAGAAAACTCAAGTGCCTAAGGGGAGAGGTTCCAATAGAAGGTCTTAGACCCAAAGGTAAGTCACAAGCATCAACATCTGGGGAGCTTCATGAGGTAACGGCGGAAGTGATTGAGAAGTTAAATGAATCTTTAAGCAGCCTCTCAATTCACCTTGCACAAGCTGTAGGTCCAAAGGGACAAGCAAAGAAGTCTGAAGAGCGAGATCCATGACCTAGGAGAGTCTTGCAATGTTGGAACCACAGAGAGTCTGGACATGGGATGTATAATTGTCCTTTTCCCCGTGGGGAGCCAGGGAGACCTAACTTGAATTACCCAGTGATGAATGCAGGTGAAGGAACTGGTCAACAACCAAGGCTTCTACAAAGGCCAAATGGAGCAAGACCACCTCCACAAGGAGTGGAAGGAGTTCCACCTTTGCCAGACCCAAATGTGCATGTGGTAGAGGTGACAAACTCAAATGAGGTTGACATGGAAGCAAATGGCATTAAGCGTGGCCAAGGAAAAGGTAAAGATAAAGAAGGTGTCACATCACAGAGTGACCATGGATGAGGCAAGAAGGCAAAGGAGACCAAGGAAGCTAAGAGGACTCGACGTCGTATCAATCTCCAAGACTTCCCTCTTGGACATGGTATGGCTCCATACAACCTATTGGAAGACATGAGAGGTAAGGGTCCTGATATGTCATGGCCTCAGTTTCTTGCATTATTCCCACAAGCTAGGAGGGATTTAACGAAGGCAGTTAGCACTAGGAGAAAGATAAAAGAGAGTGTTCCTTTTGTAAAAATTGCACATGCTGAAATGAATGAGGATATCACACCTGTGCTAGATTGTTACATCAAAGGAAGATTGGTTAGGAAAGGTGTAGTGGATAGGGGTGCACAAATTTGCATCATGACAGAAGGACTCATGCAAAGACTATACATGCACATCCATGAGACACTTGAAATTAAAGTCAAGATGGCAAAAAATAGCAAAGCTAGGTGTGTAGGCATTTGTAAAAATGTCTTTGTGGAGGCCTTTGGCATTAAGAAGGCAGTGGATTTCTATGTCATGTCTACCAAAGGAAATGGTTACCCATTTATCCTAGGGAGACCATGGCTAATGAAAATGTGAGCTTTGCAGGATTGGGAGAGTGGAAAGCTAATTTGTAGGATTGACAATCATAAGAAGGTTGTCTTTGACATGAAGGAGCAACGCCAAGAGGAGCTCCATGAAGAATCATCTCAAAGTGAGATGGAGGAAGGCTGGACCGATAGCACTTCAGAAGGAGAAAGTAGCGGCAGTATTACTGAAGAGGATTCTTCCATCGAAGTCATGGGGGTAAGGTTTAAGCCAAACAACCAAGAGACCTCTTCTCAAGGTTTGGAAGAGGTAGGTACTCAAGAGAACCAAAATGTGCAAGATGAAGGAATGTTAGAAGGTATGTTGTCTACAACACTTACAAAGGACGAAAGAGAGGAGTTCAAATGTGTGCTAGGGAAATTTTCGAGGCTTTTTGCTAAAGACTACACCAATGTGCGTGGAGTAGATGCTGTTCAACACAAAATTGAGTTGAATCCAGAGGCCACACCTAAGGCTCAAAAGCTACGAAGGCTAGGAGTCATCAAGGAGCAGGCTTTACTCAAGGAGGTAAGAAAGCTTCTAGCAGCAGATTTTATTTCTCCAATGGAGAATTCAAAGTGGGTCTCTCCCGTTGTTGTCACTCCTAAGAAAAATGGCAAGTGGAGGGTGTGTGTGGATTACCGTCCACTCAATGAGGCAACAAAAAGAGATCACTTTCCCCTCCCATTTCAGGATAAGATACTAAATGAGGTAGCTAGTCATGAGAAGTACACTGTGTGTGATGGCTACTCGGGTTACTTTCAAATAGGTATCGCATTGGAAGATCAATTGAAAACAACCTTCATCACTCCTTGGGGTTCTTATGCTTTTAGAGTCATGCCATTTGGCCTGACAAATGCTCCTGCAACTTTCCAACGCTTCATGAACATGGTGTTTCAAACATTCTTTGGAAAGTCCATTAGGGTTTTTATTGATAATTTTTGAATTTATAGCTCAAAATCATTGCATCTACAAAGGGTAGAAGAAGGTTTAAAGAAGATCTATGACATGGGAGGTCAACTCAACCCTGACAAGTGTCACATAGGTGAGGATGAAGTGATCTTGCTTGGTCACAAGGTTTCCTATAAAGGCAGTGAGGTGGATCCTTCAAACGCAAAGGCTCTTATTGAGCTCCCATCACCCAAGAATCTCAAAGAGATCATCTCATTCATTCAAAAGGTGAAGTATATGTCACGCTTTATTCACTTAGATTTGGAGTTGCTTCATCCTTTGCAAAAGTTGACACAACAAGTAGAATTTGCATGGTCTTATGAGCTTGAAGAGTACTTTTGTAACATTAAAGTCATCCTGTCAGAGCTACCAACACTCATGCCTCCTTGTTGGGAGTACACATTCTTTGTTAGCTCTAGTGTTGGGAAAGAAACAATTGGAGTGGTTTTGCTACAACAAGATCCCCATAGTACCCGGATGCGACCCATCTACTTTGCTAGTAGGGTCATGAATGCTTTGGAGAGAGGCTACACGGAGGCAGAACTCATGATGCTTTCTCTTGTGTTTGCGGTGAGAAAGTTTAGATCATACTTGCTACCAAAACCTTTTGTAATTCTCACTATAGAAAATTTGTTTCCTTGGGTGTCATCTCAAACGAATCTTAGCACTAGGATCTCAAAGTGGATTATGGAATTGCAAGAGTTCCAATACTCTTTCAAGGTAGAAGATAGTGTGCGTGCACAATTGGCAGGGATCCTTACTTATAGGATACATGAGAAGGAGATTAAGGTGCTTGAAGTAAAGACCCTACCATTTCCACCACCTAAAAGTATTCATAATGCTTTTACCTTGTTCTTTGATGGAGCTTTTCGACGAGCCACAGGAAAAGCAGGGGGAGGGCTAGTATTGCTCAACCCAAGTGGGGAGGTGGTCATACAAGAGAAGGTCAATCTACCAGGTTCAACTAGCAACAATGAAGCAGAATACGACACACTACTTCATGGTTTAAAGATATGCATTGGCCAAGGTATACAACGTCTCATGGTAAAAGGGGATGCACTTCTCATTATGAAGCAAATTTTAGGCATTTGGGCATGCAAGAATGAAAGCCTAAGGACAAAAGTTCATGCCATTCGTAGGATGTTTAATCAGTTTGAAGAAGTGCAACTATATCATATTCCTAGGAAACAAAATGAAGATGCAGATTTACTTGCACAACAAGCAGTTACATGTGTTGAGAAAGAAGTGCAGGTCATCATGGTGGCAGCAACTGTCAAGCAACCGAGATACCAGGGATTGGAGTCATTGACTCCCATTATTAGCTACATTTTGGAGGGTGAGTTTCCACAAGACTTCACGAAGGCTCAGAAGAGGAGACTCATGAAGAAGGCAAGCACGTATCTCTTCCTAGAAGGATCGCTCTACCAAAGAGGGAAGGATCAAGTTTGCAGAAGAGTACCAACTATTGAGGAAATCCCAGCCATTCTAAAAGGTTTGCATGAGAAAGCGTGTGGTGGTCATTTTGCACAGGAACTCACTGCAAAAAAGATTTTTCTTGCCAGATATGTTTGGCCAAGCTTGCACATTGATGTTCAACATTGGTGTAAAAGCTGTCACAATTGTCAAATTAATGGAAACAAGCGTCTGTTACATGGTCCACATCAGTTAGTCCTTGCAAATGGTCCATTTGAAAAATGGGGCATTGGTGCTATGGGTCCATTGCCTAGGACTAAAAATGGGAAATCGTATATCTTGGTGGCCATAGACTACATGACGAGATGGGTAGAAGCACAAAGTGTGGCAAAGGTAAATGAGAGGACAGTGAGCAAATTTGTCTACACTCACATTTGTTGTAGATTTGGCACCCTTTGGAGATTGTTTCTGATAATGGTCTAGGGTTTAGAAAGGGCTTGCTCACAGAGGTCTGTGAAGAACTTCACATTCTACATCGTCATAGTACACCCTACTATCCCCAATCCAATGGTCTGGTAGAAAAAGCTAATGGTGTCATTGCAGGCATCATTAGAAATATGGTGAGAAACAAGACAAATTTGTGGGATGACTTCTTGGATGGTGCCTTGTGAGCGTATCGAACCACATATAGGGAATCCACGGAGTTTACACCATTTCACTTGGTCTATGGTCAAGAGGCTTTACAACCAATTGAGCTCAACATTCCAACAATGCGACTTCATGGCAAAGCAACAAAAGATGATCAAGAAGCATGGATGGATCGACTTCTTACCTTAGCTGAGCTTGAGTGGAAAAGAGAAGTAGCATACGAGTACTACAAGAGGAAAGCTATGCAGGCGAAGGAGAAGCTCGACAAGAAACTAAAGGACAAAGGCATCAATGAAGGAGATCTTGTGCTAAGGTATGACAATCGACTCGATAATCGTTTTGATGCCAAATTTGAAACTAGATGGCAGGGGCCATACATAGTTAAGAAGGATTTCAATTCAAGTTACTATCAACTTATGGACTTGAATGGGAAAGAGCACTCTAGGAAGCTAAATGGTTATCGCTTGAAGCCTTATTTGAGTCGCCTTCTACCAAAGGATCTACCAAAGCTCTATCAAAAGGCATCTATCTCATGTAGGTATTGTTCCGTGAAGCATGAGTGTAACTCAAACCAAAATTTTGAGGGGCCAAACAATGAAGACCTCGTCAAGGACTCTGAAGCACTCTCTTTGGCAAAGATGCTCTATGATGGTACATGAATATACCATCATCCTAGGGGAGGGCTAATGATAGCCGTTTTTCGGCTCTCCGTAATTGCCATAGTGAGTTAACCCACCCTATCAAATCACTCAAACATTTTGGTTATCCCTACCATTTCATTGTACATAGGCGTGTGTGAGTTAGGGACTTTCTCCATATTTTCTTAAAAACCCTCAATTAGCTAGTCGTTGGGCTAGTTGAGCCAAAAAATAAAAATAAAAAGTATATTATGGCCCATTTGTGTGTAAATATTTCATTGTATATAGGGCCTAAATAAAAGGATTTTTCATAATTATTTTGGTATTTATTTAAATATTTCTACCGATGGTGTGTTATTTATGTTATGTACATTGACTCAACATTACCATATTTTTTCTTACCATTTTTCATACTCTGTATTCCATATAAAAATAATTTCATGCAAGATTCTCTTTTTTTTTATGTAACTCCATCCCAATAAAAATCCAAAAAAAACTAGTTTATTTATGTGTATATTTTTACACTATTGTCATTTTTTCCTTCCTACATCTATTCTCTATTACTCTCATAAATTAGACCACCAAAGTTATTCATCTTTTTATGGTAGACTTATAATAAGAGAGATTTATTTTGAACCCTTTATATTTTTTCCACCTATATTATTTATATTTGACATATACATATTTTTTTAGACCCCTCAATATTTGATTTTCTTAGTTGTACTATTCACTTATATCATGATCTCAACAATATCTTCAATGATAGACCTACCAAATAAGGTCAAGGGTATGTGGCATGCATGCATGCACCATGGGGAGATCACTCTTGGAGGTATTCAAAAGAATCATCCAAAGAAGGACCTCACAAGGACCTTGTGCAGTGGAAAAAACAGTCGGTTTTGCTGAATTTTTAAAGATCACATGCTCCCCGAATTTGAAAAGGTGATACAAACAAAAGTTGTAGCTCGTGAGCTGAACTTTCACCTCAAATGTTTTTATACTTTTTTGAGCTACGAGCTGTGAGCTATGATTTTATTGGTGGACCCCAGTTTGCCCATGCTATGCAGCCACACTCCCTCTTCCACTTTATCATTTTCCTCTTTCACACACACTCCTCCTTCTCCTTCCCACTCCCAAACCTGCAACTCCCATGTCCTAATTCACCCTCTTCACCATTGCCACATCTCTCACACCTCCATAGCCTTCATCCTCCATTTCTACACCCTAGGTGTCCCCCTTTCTCTCTACATATATGTCCATATTACCATACTCTTTTCAGCTTTGTAAAGAACTTAAAAAATCAGCAAAAATCCAAGGATAACCTCTACAAATGAAGGCTTTTATCATGAATTTTCCAAGGTTTGAAGATAACATAGCTTCATCGACACGCGCTACTTCTCCATGCTGACCGCTTCTTCTACCGGTGCTGTAAAGAGGTGAATGTCAACTTCTCCAAGCTTCAACCTTGCTTTCCAAGCTTATCCCTTCTCTAACTTTTCTCATCATATATCTCACCATTTGGTGAATGATTTTGTAAATATTTTTTAGTGATAATTACTAACTACTAACCACTAACCTTATTGTAAAATGCACCCTCTACTAGAGTAGGCCCTCCCAAATTATTCACTCAATCCCTCTCTCCTTTCATCCTCAATAACACTCTTCCCTTGAGCTCACATCCATGTGACTCAAAGGACAAGAGAGACCCACCCTCATTAAAAAAACTAAAAATATGCGTAATCTTTTATTCCTTCAAATAACTTGATTAGGCCTAATCCAAATCGGGGCTTCTAAAACCTATAAATAGAGCCCTTCTCTCCTTCGTAAATAATCACATGATCACACTACACCACACCATTATCAACACATAACACACCACTCTTCAAGCCTAGTTGTGTAGAGTGTGTGCATTGTGAGTGCTCTATACCATCACTACACATAGGTGCATGGAGAAGCTTGAAGTTAGTTATGCCATCTAGAGGAGTGGAGTGTATGCCATACTCTTCACGACACTTGTAGCCTACTCTTGTGCATAAATAAGATTTATAGTTTTGGGTGCAATTGTATGCTGCAACTACGACTCTTCTCTCCAAATTCACTTGATAAGTTGGCTAATCAGGTGGTTGAAGGTATATTTTCCTTCGAGTTTGTTATGCCATTTCATGCTTGGTGGTTTGAGGGCTTGCTGAATTGTTTGCCTAAAAGGTCAATTGTAAGAGGATGCTCGGTGAGAGGTCTCCCGTGACCCTAAGACAATTTGTGTATTGGCAACAAGGTCAAGTTTTGTGTTGTCTCTCTATTTCTCATCAAGTTTTGTGTGCATCAAGTCTTTAAGGCTAAGACTGAGTTGCTCAAGTTGATTTGGGCTCTTTACCTCTCTCTGGCGTGGTGAATGTTTGTGTTTGGTGTGTGTGGCTATCTTTCATTCCCCTCTCTTTGTGCGTTTGAGTACAAGGAGATATCACGTGCGTCCTAGCTCGCATCTACAACTAGGTGGTGCCCCTTTTCTTGTTTGTTTTCTGGGTGTGGGTTGTTGTTGTCTCTGATTGTGCTTGCCCTAGGCCCAATTGAGCAGCACGAGAGCCTCGAAGGGTGTTTAGAGACCGCTCTTCTTGTTGCCCGCCCCATACCGCCTCAATAGCTTGGTCTCAAAAAGGCTAGATTCAAAATTATGGTTGCTATTTTTAGAGGCCTCATGCCTCTACACATTGAAACTTTGAGAGTGATAAAAGTAGAGGGAGAGATCCACACATCATACACTATAATCTTGATTGCTAGGAATGTAGATACATAGCTATAGGAAAGTCTCTCATCACCTAGGAAATTATCACACCACCCCTGCAACCCTCCTTACCCACTTGTGTGCAAGTCTGGTTATCTTCGATGGCCTATTAAAGTGGTGTGAGCTCCCACCTTATTGTATGGTGAATTCCTAGAGAGGGATATATATATATATATATATATATATATATATATATATATATATATATATATATATAAACAAAGTTGGCCTCCATGTACAACACAATATTCTTGTTGCAATGTGCTCTTCTTTTCCTTGTCTCAATGCCATCATTGCACACATAGGTATCTTCTAGAAGAATCGTCTAGTTGGCCTTTCTATCTACTACCTTGCATCTCTATGCTTCTTATTTGATGTACAATCTGAAACTCAACTATAAGAAATTGTGTTTCTTGCCTTAAACTTGTTGCTACCAACTCTCATGGTCCTTAACTCATATTAACCATCAAGTGATTGATACGTCCTTTTACCAACCTCCTCTAAAATTTAACATGTTGGAACTTGTCCAAGTATAGGAAGTGAGCACCAATATCTCGAAATTGGCCAAATGTCTTAGAGTTAAAGACACAGAGGAGGTGCTACATGAAAAGACACAGGAAAGCATAGGAGAATATTATGAGGTTAGATACTTTCGACTAGCAATATATCTAAAGAGTTTCTATTGGATGTTGCTCTATTTTTGAAAAAAATAGAATGTACTTGTTTTCCAAATTGAAAGTTTATATATCATGCCAAGGCAAGATACACTAACAAGACGTGTCGATTTTAAATGGCCTTCACCAATTAAAATCATATACCAAAGAAGGATAATATTGATTTCACTCACCTTTACAAATGATGAGTGAGTGAGCACACGATATTAGAGCGTCTTTGGACCTGCCATAAGTTGGATACCCTATTTGATAAGTGTTGTCAACTAGAGATTTGATTAAAATTAGTGATTTGTTTTGGGGGGATTGCTATCATATAAACCATGCTTGGATGGAACCTATATATAGATTGTTTCAAGATAGTTCGCTTGATGCTCTGCAGAATGAGAGCCAAGGCTCACATGCTACATTGAAGAAGCTTTAAATAGAAAAAAAAAGAGATTTGAGTTTTAAAAAACTAATCTAGCATGAACTTTCATGGAGAACACACTAATAGCATGCTTCCTTCCTACATGTAGACAATGGAGATTGAGAAACTAAGGCATATTATGAGTCATTCAATGATGATTTTGAAGGCATAAAGAGCAGTCAATATGATTTTATAGATGAGATTGATGAAGCTAAATATTTATAAACAAATATTACAAACTTTTGGAAAAACTCACCTTCTTTGCCAATTCCAAAATCAATTGTGTTACTTTTGCTTCTAAGAGTATAAAGGAGGCTAGTTTGTTTCTTGTCTCCTTGTGATGGCATGACTTCTTCTACATCATTGTCGTGTACAGAGTAAGATAGTCCTTCTAAGTAATAGCATTAACACAACCTTTGCAATAATGAAACAATGAGATGCCAATGTTGGTGTTGCAAGGAAACTGCAAAAAGGAAGGTCCAGGGGACTCGGCCTGTGTTGGTTGAATGACAAAACAAAAAGTTGACAAAGTCAGCACTTTAAAACAAAAAAAAGTCCTTCTAACTAATAGCATCAACACAACCTTTGCAATAATGAAACAATGAGATTCCAATGTTGGTGTTGCAAGAAAATTGCACCCCTTACCTACTGTGCACTGCATTATAAATTTTGTTACTTGTTATCAATATCTCATTTTGAGGATGCATAACAAATATTGAAAGTTAGTGATTGTGTTAAAAACATGACTATTTTACAATGTGGCTCAATGTAAACTGATTAGGTGTTAGCCATGATTTTGTATATAAGCAAGTGCACATGTGTTTTGACATGTATAGCTCTACATCTTGAGATGAAATATTGCTAATATGGTTGCATCTAAGGTAGATTATTGTGGATACATGCAGACATAGAGCATAAGGGAGAAACATTGTCACAAACTGTCCATCGATAGAGTCAATTTTTTCACACAATGCCCAGGCATAGGGGAATTAAATTTTATAAAAAATGATCAATATTGTTTCAAAGTATTTTGTTGTTTGCATCTGTTTGCTCGCTTTTTGTCCCTCGCTCGCTTTTCATCGCTCGTTAAATGATAGCACCCCCTCCTCAGTAGGGGCACCAAATGACGGGAGCAAAGCGAACCCCGAACCCCGACGGCCTCTAAACCGTCGGGGGCCGAATGGCCCACCTCAAACCTGTTCTCACGGTAAAACGAACAGGGGGCACCACCTACCTTTGAGCGGCTAGGACGCAAACCACGATGATATGAACACCGTAAACTTACACACGGAGAGAGAGAGAGAGAGAGAGAGAGAGAGAGAGAGAGAGAGAGAGAGAGAGAGAGAGAGAGAGAGAGAGAGAGAGAGAGAGAGAGAGATTTGCAAATGATGCAAAACCCTCGGGGGTGTGAGCGAGAATTTTTTCTGCACTATTTACAAATGGCACGCCGTGGTGATAGAGAGGTAGGTAGAAAAGATGGTGCAAACTACTTGGTGCGCTCTCTAAGACGAATCAATGATTGTGAAGCTTTCTACCAAGAGCGTGTATACGTGTGTGCATCGACCATTGGAGTCGAGAGATGGACGTGGCTCCCTTCGCATGGTGCAATTCCCAAGGCAAACCGAACACACAAGCCCCCCTCCCCGTGATGGTGATAGTGTCAACTCTTCCCACTACACTCTATCAAGTGCTGACTTCTCATGAACTGCCCCCCCCCCCCCCGATAGTGACCTCTTAGTGCCAATTTATAGGTGTTGGCTACTTGGTATATGGCAATCCTGGTGTGATTAGGGTAAGCTTAATCTGGGAGACAAAGCAAGTGGCGGGCCCGGTGTGGTTGACCCTTGCTTTGTTTTGGGAGGTTATGAAAATATGAGAACCTCTAGGTGGGCCTTTGTGACCATCACCTAGAGAGAGGAAATTTACAAGGGGGGAATTTTACAATGGCTTGGTTGAAAACTGAAGAAATGATGAAAATGCCCTATAAATTACTGAAAATGGCATCGTGGTTGCGTGTTGCCGGCGAATAGTGTGTTGCCGGTGCGTCTGTGTAGAGCGTACTTCTTTTTGGGGTCGGCCAGGGCATGCCTTCAGCGCATTTCCTCTTTTTGTTGTTGGCGGCGCGTGCTTTGGATGTTCCTTCTTTTTCTCAATGTCATAATCGCAAACCTCCTTTGGGTTTTTTTGTATTTATGTGCGTATATGCGTGTGTGTACGTATGGGTGCATGTGGATGGATGTGTGTGTATATATGTATATGTGGATGCGCATGCGTGAGTGTGTATGTGTGTATTTGTATGTGCGCGCAAGCATGCGTGGGAACGGGCTTGTATAATATATATTATATATATGTTTTTTTATTTATTTTTTTTCGGATTTGTTGACGGCGGCCTGCTACGCGAAGATGGGGTGGGGGGGAGGATGGTGTGTGTGTGTGTGTGTGTGTGTGTGTGTGTGTGTGTGTGTGTGTGTGTGTGTGTGTGTGTGTGTGTGTGTGTGTGTGTGTGTGTGTGTGTGTGTGTGTGTGTGTGTGTATAAGTGTGTAAGTGTGTGTGTGTATAAGTGGGGGGGAGGATGGTGTGTGTGTAAGTGTGGGGTGTGTGTGTATGTGTGTGTGGTGTGTGTATAGAGAGAGAGAGAGAGAGAGAGAGAGAGAGAGAGAGAATTTTTTGCGCCTTCTCAGGCCCGCGAGGGAGAGAGAGAGAGCTTACTACAGGCGGGCTGGGGCCGTAAATAGAGAGCGAGAGAGAAGGGGGTTGTAGGTGGTGAGGGAGGGAGAGGATGAGGGTGTGCATGTGTGTGGTGTGGGTGTGTGGTGTGTATGTAGAGAGAGAATGGGCTCCGGCTTCTTGAGTTGCGCCTTCAGGCTGAGAAGAGCGAGAGGGAGAGAGAGAATGCCAGTTGGGCTCAGCGTGCATAACGCGTGAGAGGGGTACAGGGAGGTTAGGTGGGTGTGGATAAGAGAGAGTGAGAGGGTTCTATGGCATGGTGTCTCAAGGACGAGAGGAGGGGGGGGAAGTCAATGGTGTGGGGGAAGAGGGTGGGGATAGCAGGCCAAGGGCTTGCATAGAGGGCGAGGGAAGGAGTGTGTGAGTGGGGGTGGGTGTGTGGATAAGAACACCAAAAAGGGAAGCTGTCAGCCAAGGGTTAGCCAGCGACTTGTGAGCTAAATAAGTGTGTGTGTGTGTGTGTGTGTGTGTGTGTGTGTGTGTGTGTGTGTGTGTGTGTGTGTGTGTGTGTGTGTGTGTGTGTGTGGCCCTCCCCCATCCCAGAGGAGAGATGCACTTGGTGGAGGATGGTCCACCAAGTGGACCAATCCCCCACCAGTTGTAGTAATTGCTTCCTAAAAAATTCCATGTTTTATAGCTCAATCACTTGTACGGTGTTTAAAAGGGCTTAGAAGCGATATTTCTCATTTGTAGTGTGTTTAAACCGAACTTAGATGTAAGTACACCCAATTGGTGTATGATAAAGGGGTCCTCCAGGGAGGAAAGTAAGGTATTATGAAATCTACATACCTGATATCTTATGATTTGGATGGTGCCACTCCACATTTGTGGATTATGTCGTGATATTGGTTACTATACAATACTCTGATCCTGCAAGATAACTTAAAAATTCACAGCTGCTCGAGGGTGGTCAATGATTACATTATATGGGTTATATGTAAACATGTAGATGCTTGAACAATTTAGGAGCTGAGAGCCCCGACCCATCCCTTTGGATTGGGTGGATCAAGCTAATAATAATGTAACTTGGATTAAAGAGTAGACAACCCCATTCTTAGGGTATGAATACCCATATCCTGACAAAAAACTTTTGATTGAAGTCAAGATAAATTGGAGTAGCTATATTATTATCTGATATATTATCTAATTCCAATTGCTAAGTATGGCACTAGTCCGACCAAAGACTAGTAGGGAAAATGTGTGTGTGTGTTTAAGTACAAAAAATCCCCTTAGAATTGAACCATACTTAGACAATTGTATTAAATAACAATATTTTAAAACAAGATGTCATAAACCTCAATTATCAATTCATATACACTAATACAACATTATGTATCTAATGGATAATACAATGATTTAGATAAAAAAATTGATCTTTGATCACTACAATATAATATCTTAGTGTTGTATCTTATGTGCTCATACTTTGGGATAAACTTCCACTATATCTACATGGAGAAGGATCCAGATGGTACGTTGGACGATCTTCCGTTACTGCTGTAGTTTTCGTTGTAATCCCAAGGAAAGAATCTCTTACCTGTCACCATCCAAGAAACACAAGCCTATCAGAATTAGCATTACTTGGGAAGAGAGGTGTCAAAGACTCCCTCCCCTTGTTATTGGTGTCAAAAATTACAACAGAAACTAACACCATAAACTATAAACACCTATTTAGGAAAATAGGGAAAAATTCACACATTTGGGACGATTCTTTGTGTCTCATGGACTTGAGGTAAGGTTGTATTGTACTAGGTTGTTGCACATATGAAAACTGAGATACAATGTTTAGTGGATGCTTATGAGTCTGCAAGATCCAATATGGTCCGTTTTCAACAACCATACTATACACTAGAGTGTTTTTGCACATGTTAGTTTACAAATACACACTCACGCGCACGTGCACACACACACACACATGCTCATGCACCCAAATTTTTCTTCCCACACATGCTTCATTTGATAAAACAATTAAAATTTAAGTTGCAAGAAAAACTTGGGTGACTAATGTGAAAAAAAAACACCATTCATATTGAATAAGATTTCTTGAAGATTACAAAGGTGGGATGCCATTATCAATGTTGATAATGACCCATTGCTAGAAGATTACAAAGTTGAAAGGTGAATGCTAAGCGATCATTCCTCTTCATTTGCATTGACATTTGATGGTGCCTAATGTTCATCAAGTTTCAACTGACTCTCTTTGGCCTTGAGGATTATTGCCTTTGGAATCTTGATTTTCTCAGGAATTCGTCCACCCTTGGGCTTCCATGCCCAAATGATGCAGCTAGTGTCTTCCCAACGTTGAGGATCATTGATGTTCTCTCTCCAATACTTGTTCCAACAATCCTTGTAAACCTCCACATCACTTGCATTCTTCTTCTTTGAAATTGGTGCCCAGTATTGTATCTTCACTTGAAGACAGGTTGCCTAGTCATTGTTCTGATCAATATCTATTGCTGCCACTCCTAACCAAATTGGGTAATTTTCATCACAAGGTTTCACAAGTACAAAGTCTCCCTTTGCCACATCAAGAGTTGGGTTGAACTCCTCAGCAGGTTTGTTGCGCATTGGACCACAATAGTGGCCCTCTATTATGTCAAGTGCTTCATCTAGACCATCTTCCAATGGAACTTCAAGAGTATGATCTTGTTCACGCATACTCCTTGGCCAAAAGTCATCAAATAAAGTGTTTTCACTTTGTCCAGGGTTTTGCATAGCTTGCATGAGATTCTCCCAGTACATAAGAACTGGATTGATCCACCTAGCATACTCACTTTCATCTCCTTTCTCTTGCAAGTGATCTTTCCACAAACTAACATACTTCTTTATTCCTCCCATAACTTTCTCACTATCTTTAACATACTCAAAGGGTGGTAATACTTTTGGAACACCTTCAGGAAGCTTTTCTCCTCCTTGGTCATTTCTCTTCCATAACTCTATACCATTTTCGGGTAACCAATCCACATTTTTAGGGTGCACTTTGTACTGCATCAAACGTATTCCATCACTCATATAGAACCTAAATTGAAATGGCTTTGAATGAACCACTAAGCTATCTGCTCCATCATGTAAGAACCCCTTTACAAATCCTTTAAAGTCTGCCACCTTTTGTAGGAGAAAAGGTGCTGGATGCATGCTAACACACTCACTGAAGATCTTCATCAAATGTGGAAATGTAAAAATGGCTTATTTTCTAAGCTTCTCAGAAAAGCGACTGAACAATGCATCAATGTCTTCATGAGTGTGACCAACCATAAGAAATCCAAGTTGTACATTGTCAAAGACTCCTCATGCAACCAACAATGATAGGTATGCAAACACATATCGATTCTTATTTTCTGAACCACAATTGTCAAGTTGCAACAGCAATGTTCTTGGCAACCTCTTGAACCCAAATACATTTCCATCCTCCTGTACATGTGCATTAGTACCAAAGATTGATTGCATTCTTGGACAATCATTTCCCTGTATAGAAGCAAAATTCTCAGTGTCCACATTCACATTTGTGATTAGATCAGTCTCTGCCTCTTCATTCTAAGCACTCTGTTCCTTGCAGTACTGTTTTTTCTCCTTAAGCACTTTCATATGGTGATAGAGAGAAGTTGTAGACAAAACACAATCAAAAAGATTTGTTCGTGGTTCTACACTTGAGTTTTCTAAGCTCAAGTCACCAAACATATGTTTATCTCTTCTTTCTAAGTTTCTTAGACATTTTGAGAGAGATGCAATTGTGAAGTTGGGATCACTCGGCCATAATCCCAATGCAAAGTGACCATAAGTTGTTTGTCCATGTCCATGAGTGAGCATTTCTGTCAAGGATACTGGAAGCCTCTCAACTCCATCGAGAGATTTTGGAACTGGTTTAATTTGTGGTATAGCAGTCTTACTCTTGTCCATCTTGTCATGTATAATGCACAAGAACTTGGTTGGATTCATTTCTGAAGAGATCCTCCAAGCATAGTACAGATTTCTACAGCTCATTTGTTGCAACATGTGTGATCTCCTCTGTGCCATGTATCTAGCATGCTCCACCTGATTTTTGGTAGACTCCAGCTTGACCTTTATGGATGTGCAAATGTCACATTTAGAGAATGTGCTTGATTTTGATAAAGTGACTGTCTTGAAGACTGTGTTCCACAACCTTGAAAATGTTGGCTGTGACAACGTTTTGTATTCCATTGTGACAAGTGTGTCGTTTACTTCCCGCAAAATGTCCACTTGTTTGTACATCGTTGGTAGAACACGTTGAGTTTCTCGAGTGCCATGCATGGTTGTCCTTGACTTATGTGGCATTTGATCTGCATTATTATCTATGAAGCCTTGTATGAGTGCTTTTGCCATCTCAACATGAGTCAAGCTCTTCCTTATTATTCCAGTGTTTCCATGATTGCCATTGCATGTTCCATCCAAGAATTTTTTACGCAGCCTGTAAAATGTTGACTTTCCTATTCCATGCATTACATACCATGCTTTACTACATACCTTCTTTCCATCAAAAGTAAACTCAAAGCATTCCTCTTCTTGATCTTTTCTATGAGCCATGCTCATACAATCCAATACAAATGTGCATCGACTAGTGTAGCTTTGTCCCCAAAAGTCTACCCTCGCTTGCATGATTTTGGATATGTTTCCAATCTAGCAGCATCGCATCTCATAACAATCAATTTTTGCAACTTTGTGAATGTTTGCAGCATCACATTGTTTGTTGAAAGCATGAGCATTACCTTTTTTTTTTCTAGGCCTAACTCTATGTACATAACTCCTTTTCTTACCTGTCCCATCTCTTATATCATAGTCACCGGCAATGGCATCGTGCTCTCTATCATTTTGAGTATGAAGAAGAAGACCTAGTTCTGTACTGGTGGTACCTTCTTCAAAACTAGTTTCAGTGTTGTTATCTATGCCATCATCCTCATAGTCATCACTGGAAGCATATAAGCTGTCAAGGGAATCTCCCGTTTCTTCCATGAGGAAATCTTGAATACCCTCAATGGTAGAAGAGGATCCAGTGTCTTTGATCAAGGGCTCACCATTCTCAAATGTGAGCTGCCTAATAGGCCAGCTTACCAAATTCAAACTTGAAATATCACTTTGATGTGAATGCATCGACCCTTCCACAATGACACCCAAGCTACTCTCACCTAGTTCAGTACAGTTTATAGCCTCGTATGGGTGGACCAGCAATACCACTCCATTACCAAGTTTTGTAGATCTATTGTCAATCCAAAGGATGACTCTTTTCTCTTTCCAACTCGCTCTATCTATCAAGCCATCTTCTTGACCAACAAGAAAATCCTCATCTTTTGTGTGAGATTTTTCTCTATCCATAACAATATTATGCAATGGCCATTTGATGATGCTTCCAACTACTTGAGACATGGTTCTTGCGTCCATTGTGATGAATGGAATCAAGAAGGTGTCATCAAAACTTTCTAGTACATGTATCGCCACACATGTTGTGCCAATCAATTCAAAACCACAACATTGAGATGCATCAGTGGAATGAATAACCCCACGAGCTTTCCTTGTGAAACCATCAACAAGAAACACTGAATCACCTTGTTTTGGACCCTGCAATTTTTGAGAAAATCAAGAGATATCAGTAAAATTGTATGCCTGAACATATAACTCAAAATTTAATGCATTCCCAAGATACACTCACAATTTTGGCAAAATCTTGCATCCCATTCAATTAAGAAAATCTACACTGAGTCAATCCATGGAGGATGGTAGGAGGCTCGAGCTCAAGTTCGAGCCTGTATGTACATCCAAGTGCTAGAAATATAAAGCTGACAAGAGTTGCAAGATAGGGACTATGTTACATTGCAGAGGCACCCATGGAATTTGATAGGAGGATGGAGCCTTTATGCACATCCAAGTGCTAGAAATATATAGCTCACAAGAGTTACAAGATGGATCTCGAGTTATACTGAATCAACCCATTGGGGATGGTAGGAGGCTCGAGCTCAAGTTTGAGCCTAAATGTACATCTAAGTGCTAGAAATCTAAAGCTGAAAATAGGTCCAATATGGTGCCTAAGTTACAATGTTGGAGCATAGATGGAGCCCAAATGTAGGTCTAAGTGCTAGAAATCTTTATCTTAAAATAGTTGCAAGATGGATCTCAAGTTATAAGTCAACCCACGCACGACAGTAGGAGGCTCAAGCTCAAGTTTGATCCTAGATGTACATCTAAGTGCTATAAATACCTAGATAAAAAGAGTTTCACAAAGCCAAAGTTTCACAGAGGCAAGCATGGAATTTTGTAGGTGGCTCGATCTCAAGTTTGAGCCTAAATGTACATCCAAGTGTTAGAAATCTATACTTGTCACACGGGTTGCAAGATGTAGCCCAAGTTACATGGAGGCACCCATGGAATTTGGTAGAAAGCTCAAACTCAAGTTTGAGCATAGATGCACATTCAAGTGTTAGAAATCTACGAGCAACAACAGGTGTGAGAAAAAACCCAAGCTATGTTGAAGTAGCCTTGAATTTGGAAAGAGACTCAAATTGAAGTTCGAGCTATATTATACATTTAAAGAGTTGTAAGGTGGAGCCAAGGTAATGATGAGATTTACATCAAACCTAAGTTTCCTTGAATGATCTATCAAAAGAGTCGGAGCTTACAAGAAGGTGAGGCTTCAAAGTAGTTGCATGAGTGGCTCAAACTTAAGTTCGAGCCTAGTTAGTCATATAGTTTTCTTTTAGGATAGGACATTAGTTTGATTATAGGTGGGCTTGGAGATTATGCTATGAAAATTGAGCGTTGATGGACATTTAAAATACAATGAGGTTTTTTTCTGAGTTGTTTATGTGTAAATCGATTCTTGGTGATTATAGTCATGGTGTTTTATGTGTTGTAGTAGGACAATTTTACATGCAAAAAGGTGCAATGAAATCGGTTAAGGAAGAGGGTTGGTGGAGGTGGGTCCCTCACTCAATGATCCTAAGAGGTTTTAGCCAAGGGAAGTCAAAACTATGTCCAACTTGTGAGTATTATTTTCCCAAAACTCTCAAAAAACTAGTTCTAGACACCCCTAACTTCGTCGAATTTTTTGACCCCTTAAACGTTGTGAACACGGTTTGTTCAGAAAAGCGTAGAGCCGCTCTCAAGCTACAGGCTCATAAAAAAAGTTTTGCAATCAGACTCCGTATGTGAAAGTTATGCTGATTTTCGTGAAAAGTTTTTTTTTCACTTCTTTTAACCATCATGAAAACCATTAGTTTTGGTCCACGCATGTGAGTTTGCTAGTCTAACCTTCGTAGGTTTGGTGGGAAAATCTATTAAAGGCTTTTTAATGCTTTTAAAACCTTCTATATTATAATAGGTTTGGTTTTTTCTACAGACTGTGACGAATTCGATGACGGCGCGACAGGTGAGATTCTTTACTCCCGCATCTCCTTGCCCTCTGCGAATCTACTCGTGGCCCCACAAGGCTCTTTTTCACAACTCTAGATTAATTCTCTATCTCTCTCTCTCTCCCTCTCTCTCTTCTACATTAAAACAGGGTTTCGGTTTTTGTGCAGACAGTGAAAAAACTGACGACGACGTGACAGGTATGGCTCTTTACTTACCCATCTCCCTCTCCTCTATGAATCTATTTGCAGTCCCAAAACGCTCTACATTAACTCTATGTGTGTGTGTGTGTGTGTGTGTGTGTGTGTGTGTGTGTGTGTGTGTGTGTGTGTGTGTGTGTGTGTGTGTGTGTGTGTGTGTGCGTGCACATATCTTTCTCTTTTTGATTGCAGGTGAAGATCTGATTGCAGTTTAGATTTGAAATTTGAATTTCAAATTTGAAAGGCTTATCCAAGTGCACTTCTTTGTCTCTCTCTCTCGTGTGTGTGTGTGTGTGTGTGATATCTTCTTCTAATCTTTCTGTGTAATTACCATCAGCTCCTCTTAATCACTCCCTAGTCTCTCTGTTGAATCTCCCTTGCCTCCTCTTAATCACTCCCTAATCTCTTTTAATCTCTCTATGTAATTTCCTTTGCCTCCTCTTAATCACTCCCTAATCTCTTCTAATCTCTCTATGTAATCTCCCTTGCCTCCTCTTAATCACTCCCTAATCTCTTCTAATCTCTCTATGTAATCTCCCTTGCCTCCTCTTAGTCTTCCTCTTAATCTCTCCTAAACCTGCATCTCAAAAGTTCAGTCTTCAATATCATTCTATTAGTTTCTAATCTCTATTTAATCTACTTCTAATGACTACTTATACTCATTATTGTTTGCTACCGTCTCCTTAACACACCTTTTAAACTCTATCATTAAGTTAATCAAACTACAACTGCGTCTAAAATCACGCTCTATAAATTGAAAGTAAGTGTCTATTCTTTAATTAGAGTACTTAATCAATAAGTACTTTAATTAACTTTTTTTTAAACTGTAATTAAGTAATTAATCTACTTAAAGAAAAAGATAGATAACAACACTTACTTGGTTGGGTAGTGAGTATGACATTTCCACTTGACGTAGATTCTTTGCTTTTGATATTTAGCTCGTTTTTGGTGCCTTGTTTCCTTGTTGAGAAACTAGAACAATGAGCTGATGTAGCTTAAACCTCACCTTCTAATGCTCTCAAAGCACTAGCATATTCCACTCTAGTGTGACCTCATGAGCTTATTGTGGATATTTTAGCATGATAGGGTTGCCTCATGCAAGTGCTTGAGACTTAACTAGGGCTAGAGCATAATAGCTCTAGGGAAAGCGGCTCTAATTTAAGTTTGAACTTGCCTACATATGCTATTGTAGCAAGTCTGGCTTAATGGCATCCTTGTGGATACTTAGGGAAAGAGGCTCGAGCTTAAGTTCGAACCTTGCCTACATATGCTAATATAGCAAGTTTGCCTTGAACTTCAGTTTGACCCTCAACTGTATATGTTACTTTAGCACTAGGGTGTACGGTTAGCCTCATGACATCTGTGTGGCTACCAATGCCAGTAGGCTCAAACTTAAGTTCGATCCTCACTTGCATATAGTAGAGTAGCACCATCATGTAGGGCTTGTTGCTACACGGGGCATAGAAGAACACCTTTAGGATCAATCTTAAGTTCGAGCCTCAAGTGCATATTATTTAGAACTAGGATGCAAGGCTTGCCTCCTAACATCCTTGTAGCTACCAATGGAAAGAGCCTTGCTTGCTGTGTAGCCCTACTATGCAAGGGCACAGCCTCATGACATCTTTGTGGCTATCGAGGACATGGAAAAATATCTTTAGACTCAAGCTAAATTTTGAGTATTTCATACTGTAGCGCTAGGGGGAAAGGTTAGCCTTGTGAAATCCTTATAGCTACTAAGGTCATAGAATAGCATCCTTGTGGAAAACAATGGGAAAAATCTTGCACTTAAGTGTAGACCTTGCCTACAAATGTCAGTATAGCACTACGATGCATGTATAGCTTCATGACATCCATGTGGATACCAAAGGAAAAGAAAAACACTTTGAGGCTCGAGCTTAAGTTCGAGCCTCAATTGTATAAGCTATTGTAGCACTATGGAGTATGTCTGGACTCATCCTTTAGAGATACTAATTCCAAGAGGCTCGAACTTAAGTTTGATCCTCACTTGCATAGGCTACTGTAGCACTAGAATGCAAGCCTAATGCCATCCTTGTGGCTACCATGGGTATAGAATAGCACCTTAAGTTCAAGACTCATTTTCATATGCTAGTGTAGCACTAGGATGCAAGGCTTTCCTCATGAAATCCTTGTATCTACTAAGGGAAAGAGTCTCGAACTTAAGTTTGAGCCTTGCCTACATATGCTAGTATAGCACTAGCATGAAAGTCTAGCTTCATGACATCCTTGTGGATACCAAGGAAACAGAACAACACCTTTAGGTTCAAACTTAAGTTTAAGCATCAATTGCATATGATATTGTAGCACCAATGTGTAAGGATAGCCGAGGGATATCCTTGTGGCTACTTAGGGAAAGAGGCTCAAACTTAAGTTCGAACCTCGCCTACATATGCTAGTATAGCAAGTCTAACCTAATGACATCCTTGTGAATACTTAGGGAAAGGGGCTCAAATTTAAGTTCGAACCTTGTCTGTAGATGCTATTGTAGGCTATCTTAATGACATCCTTGTGGCTACTTAGGGAAAGAGGCGCAAACTTAAGTTTGAACCTTTCCTACTTATGCTAACATAGCAAGTCTAACTTAATGTCATCCTTGTGTCTACTTAGGGAAAGTGGCTCAAATTTAAGTTCGAACCTTGCCTACATATGCTATTGTAGCAAGTCTGGCTTAATGACATCCTTGTGGCTACTTAGGAAAAGAGGCTCGAGCTTAAGTTCGAACCTTGCATACATATGCTAATATAGCAAGTCTGCCTTGAACTTAAGTTTGAGCATCAACTGTATATGTTACTTTAGCACTAGGGTGTAAGGTTAGCCTCATGACATCTGTGTGGCTACCAATGCCAGTAGGCTCAAACTTAAGTTCGATCCTCACTTGCATATACTAGAGTAGCACCAGCATGTAGGGCTTGTTGCTACCAAGGGCATAGAGGAACACCTTTAGGCTCGATCTTAAGTTCGAGCCTCAAGTGCATATTCTTTAGCACTAGGATGCAAGGCTTGCCTCATGACATCCTTGTGGCTAGCCTTATTTGCATATGCTATTGTAGCACTAGGGTGTAAGGCTAGCCGAGGGACATCCTTGTGGCTACCAAAGGCAAGAGGCTCGAGCTTAAGTTCGAGCCTCACCTAGATATGTTAGTATAGCACTATCATGAAAATCTAGATTCACTAAGATGCAAGAATAGAAAAACACTTAGGATTGAACTTAAGTCTAGCCTCATGGCATCCTTTTGGTTACCAATGACAAGAGGCTCAAACTTAAGTTTGATCCCCACTTGCATATTTGAGTGTAGCACTAGCATGGAAGGCTAGCTTGATGACATATTTGTGGCTATCAAGGACATAGAATAGCACCTTTAGGCTCGATCTTAAGTTCGAGCCTCAAGTGCATCAAGGAATATAAAATCACTTTTAGGCTCAAACTTAAGTTTGAGCTTCCTCTCCATATGCTAATGTAGCACTGGGCTGCATGCCTAGCCTCATGACATCCTTCTAGCTAGAAAAATCATAGAGCTTCACTTTTAAGCTCAAATTTAATGTAGCACTAACTTGCAAGACTACCCTCATGACATCCTTGTGGCTAGCAAGGGTACAAAACAACATCTTTTGGCTCAAACTTAAGTTCGAGCCTCGCCTACACATGCTAGTGTTTTTTTTTAAATGTACTATTTAACTTAAAAATATGCTCCTTGTTTAGGTTCTAACATTGTTCTTTTTGGTTGTTTTAGGAATGGAGGCTTCCAATGTACCAAGTATACCAGAGTAGGGTGCACAAGTCTTCACACTCGATGTTCTTGGAATGTCCACTCACGCCAAAACTACTGCTCCAAGAATAAAGGTTGACAAGACCTTTGAGTTAACAAAAGAAGAAGGAGTGAAGTGCTTTGTGGATACCTACGATACAGATGCAAAATACAAAGGTGACATCCACCTATATTTGTCACAAGGTGATATGAAATATGGAGACATGGGGATTGTTGTGGGTGTCAAAGATGATGTGGATGCAACAGCAATACCATGCTTTGCATGTAATGTGCTACCTATTGGAGAGACCACAAAGGCAAACAAGTTTTTCTTATCATTAGGCACTTTTCATGTAGCAGACATGAATGGTAGCAAACTAGGAAAAGAAAATTCTATTGTAAAATTAGGATTGAAGATCTCGAGCTTCACTAATCAAGAAGACTCGGGTGTGGACTGTGTGGAAGACCTAGTGAAGGCAGTGAAACATGCAAAGCGAGTCTTGAGCTTACCAAATAAGATTGTACTTTCAAAGAAACCAATAGGGGCACTACCTAAGAAAGTTGTGGAGAAGACATGGAAAGCCATAGTTAGGAGTGCACTTGCAGCATCAAGAGGTGCCCGTGCAAGCGCTTCAACACATGTAGAGAAGATCACTGCCACTATTAATTTAGAGGAGCAAGAAGGTTCACAAGGGCAAGATGCACAAGGACTCAGAAGAAAAAGAAAGGCAAAGGATGATTCTACTCTTGAGGAAGATCGACAAAAACTAGCAAAGAGGAAGATGAAAAAGAGTGCAAAAGAAAAAGAGGTTTCTGAAGAGGAGTTTATGGACATGGAAACTCCATCCGAAGATAACAAGGCACTGACCTCTTTAGAAATCAAGAAGGGATTCTATCCTTTTGGGATCAATGAAGTCTTTAGCATTGACGTGACAAGGTGTTTTCCTGCTCCATCAAACTATGTGTACAAAAGATTAAATCTAGATTGGGTCAGGATTTTGACTTTAGACTTCATTCAAGAACCAAAGCAAGAGGAGATACTAGCAATTTTTATGGCTTGTGATCCTTCCAAAAAACATCCTCTTGACAAACTTGCCAAAGAGGATGTTTGCAATGTTGATTACTGGATCATCTCTGGACAACACTCCATTAGTGCTACAAAACGTTTTCAAGGTGCAAACGTTGCAAAGGTTACCCCTCAATTGCGTCAACAATTCTAAATATAGACGATCAAAGATTATTCTCAATTGCCCACCAAAGATCTCTCGTGAAATCTCCAAAGATGCGAATCTATCTATTGCAATGTCAATGCAAAAGGAGCCATTTCTTGACCAACTTCTGCAAGCACGAGCACAATGGCATGCAAATGGTTCTCCTTCTAAGCCATCACCTGGTGTCAACCAAACCAAGAAGGACTTTGAGGCTTGGAAGGTACTTGTTTGATTCTTTGAAAAAATGGATGTGAGTCTTTTTAATCAATATCTATTTGTAAACTAGAGTCTATCATAGGCTCAAGAAAGACCTACATGTGCTCATTTAGAACTTAAATTCAGGTTTTAACTTAAGATTTAGTGTCACTTGCATATGAGGCTAAGAGAGGCTCGAACTTAAGTTTGAGGCCCACTTACATATACCCATGTATTTCGGACTTTGCATAGATGTATGTGAGCATATAAAGAAACAATTCAATATAAATAGGCTTGAACTTATTAAGTATACGTCTCAATCCCACAAGTTAGAGACTTGTCAATATTGATGTTGGAATTTTCAATTTTGCAGACCTTTGTTGAGACAACAGAGCACACACTTCAAAAGGGATTTGTCAAGACCGGCTTGCATTTGCTTCTATGTGATGAGAAGATATGGAAGAATTGGGTCAAGATCGTGAGACAATATGCTCGAGGCTTGCTACCAAATACAAAGGGAGAAAAAATTGACGAAGGTTCCAATGAAAATACTAAATTTCTAACTATGAAGGGTGGTCAGATTCGACAAGCACCTGGCACAGCAACACTGGCACCTACATTGTTTAGGTGCATTTTAGGCCTTGAGAATAAAGAAGTTCTTGAACTATAGAATGCAATCCTGGACAAAACCATCTTGCTAAAGAAGAGCAAGCATACCCCTCATAGAATCGACATGGATGAGATGGCTTGGAAGCTAAAAACAGATCGAGTGTTGAAAAAAGAAATAATATCATTCTTCTTTGATTTGACAAGGGAAAATTTATCTTGGGAGCAAGTTTGTGAGAAGTACAAGCTAGGAGAGCATGAGTACAATCAAATGAGGAGCTATAGCCAGTACTATGTCAAGGACTCCCTCAACAGAGCAAAGAAGACTCCACCCTCACTTCCAAAAGTGTAATAACTCTCCTCAATCATCTTTATAGAGCTAATATGGGCATAATATCTCAAGATGAGTCTATTCCATGGAGAATCAAGGGGGTGGGCTTTGATATGGGTAAGATCAAAGACTTTTTCAATACAGAGCATGTACCATTTCAATTGGTTGTCTTGTATCTTCATGGTACTAAAGAAAAGCTCTCTATGGATTTTTTTGCAAATTTAATTGGCACTCAATCTAAACACATTGAATGCACAATACGGATATGTGCTAGTGTGTTTCATTGATTTCATCAATATCGGAATGCTTGTTGAAGGGGTTTCTAGCCAGTCAACTAAGGTCCATATTGAATATGGAAATATCCAAGCAACAAGACATGACTCATGGATAGATGGAACTGTGGACTCTGCAATGGTTGCTCTTTTTGTTAGCAAGGTTGATAGATTTGAGGCTATTGACAAAGCTCATACAAAAAGAGTCTTTTTCTCAAGCTCTCGTGGCAAGGATCATGAATTTATTGATAGAAACTTCATTGATGGCCTTATCACAGGGTTTTGTCTTGAGAAAAGCTATGTGTTGGAAATTTTTTGCGGTGGAGTTGTGTTGGAGCAAAGCTTGTCAAAGAAGAGAAGGGCAATTGCTCTATGTAAAGATGATTTTGAAGCAATGGAGTTAGAATCTCAATGCTCTAGTCTTTTGGAGAGCAATCCGTCCTTGCAAGAGTGGTGTGGTGCAAGTCAAGCATCACTTGCGAGACAAACAGTGGAGCTGGATGATAAAGAAAAAGAAGACCTTAACAATCTTGACATCGATGAGCAACAAAGCAGTGGAGAGGATGTTGATGGAAATGAAGACAACGATAACGTAGACAACACGGATGATAGTGAAGTTCAAGAAGCTACGAATTTTTATCATCAAGGGGGGGCAGACAATGTTGGAGAAATGAGTCCAGTTGTGGATGTTGAGTGTGCAAAAGAAAATGATGAAGATAATGAGGATGATGATGCAGGCAATGAGGATGCATAAGAGGATGATAGAGCCCCTCAAGACATTGTACTAGATGATGAAAAAGGTGTGAATGCTTCTTAGAGTATTTTTGATACTAGGTTTAATGATGCATGCCATTATCATGTACCAACAGACTCCTAAAGTATAAAAAGGCAGGATAGTGTATTGAAATGATCAATTGTGATACTTTAGGTCCTTCAAACACTATTTTCTTAATACTATCTTGTGTCTTTATCTAAAAGAATGTCATTTTAATTAGATTTAATTGTTGTTGTTTTAAAAAATGATGGGGGGGATCAAACTTGAGTTTGAGCCATCACAAAGCACATGTCTTTATTTAAAGTGTCAATTCACAAAGCATAGCTAACATACAGATGTGTTTTAAGAGTAAGAAATTTTGGTTTTGGTGAGACAATAATGAAGCATTATCAAACACTAATGAGGCTCAAACTTAAGTTCAAGCCTAACAAGGAGAGATAGTGAAGCACTTGTGTATGAACTTCAATAAAAAACTTCACGGCTGAGTTGTTCTAAGTGAGACTTAAACTTCCTTATCCTAGTGTAGCACTTGCATATGTTATGTGAAACTCATAATGTCTTTGTACCTAACAAGGCATTGAAATTTAGTTTGTAGGCTCGAACTTAAGTTTGAACCTTGCCTCCACATATTAGTGTAGCACTACCATGTGAGGCCGAGCTCATGAGCACTACCATGTGAGGCCGAGCTCATGAGCACTACCATGTTATGCCAATCTCAAGAGCATTGTAGTAATATAATCTTCCAAATAGCAATACCTATGGATCATGAAGTAAAAAGGATCATACCTTGAAAAATTCATAGTTAAGAGGTTTTTTGAATAGGCCCTAGATGTGCACAGTATAATAATTTTATACATAGTGAATGCGTTGCGACTAGACGTGGCTTGAGATTTAAGCCTTACACTTGAAACATAAGCTTAAGGTTAAGACTTAAGCCTTAGGCATGAACTTAAGTTTGAGCCTCAAAAGTCCTTGTCATAGAATCCTACCTCAATACTTCCAAGTGAAGCTCACAATTTCATACCCTATTGTAGCGATTACATATGTTAAGAAAGAGAAAGAGTCATGATCTATAACAAGAAACTGAAATTTATTTTGTAGGATCGAACTTAAGTTCGAGCTTTGCCTTTGTATGTTAGTGTAGCACTACCATATGAGTCCAATCTCATGAGCATTGTAGCAAAAAAATGTTACAAATAGCAAAATACTTATAGATTATGAAGAAAATCGGATGATACCTTGAAAAATTCATATATAAGGGGTTTTATAAATAGGTCTTCATTGCACATAGTATAAAAGGTTTTCACATAGTGAATGATGAAGACTAAAAAGGGCTTAGGACTTACATTTTAAACTTCAAACATAAGCATAAATTTTGAGACTTAAGTTTTAGGATTGAAACAAAAGCTTAAACTTTGAGACTTAAGCCTTAGGCTGAGCTTAAGATTAAGCCTCACTTTCAAATGTGCTTTACGTATCATTCTAAGTTAGCATTTTTGTGTTACTGTGCTAAATGGAGCCTTTCTAGCATAAAACGTCTGGGTTAGATGATGGAAATGAAATGGATTCTATGGTTATTGAAAATCCACTAGAATATTTTCTAAATATATCTCAAGTAGCACAAGTGCTGCCCACCATTGTTGGAGAGATCGAGTTTCATAAAGGTGATCTTGTAGAGCACAAAAGTGATCTTTTAGAACAAACCTCTCAAAAAAATTCAAATGACATGACTAAAGAGAGCGAGAATATGCTACCTACAATTGGAGAGACCCAAATTCATGAAAGTGACATTAGGAATAGTGAAGAGGAGATGGTGGTGGTAGAGCATTAAAGTGATTTTGTTGTGCAAAATTCTCCAAAACCTTCACACGACACTAACAACATACCTCAAAGAGATGAGGATGCAGAGGGTAGTGAGAAGAAGGGTGAAGCCAATGAAGAGCTCCAAGTGACTCTTGCAACCAAGGACATACAAGAAAAAACTGACAAAGGGACAGGAAAAGCGACACCAAATACAAACAAAGTCCAAAGCATTCAAGAAAGGGAGCAAGGGATTGAAGTTGGTGAGAAAAACAAAGGTACTTATTTGTCCAATGTGATTAGTATAGATATGGCCCTTTTTGGAAGATAATAAAAATTCTATTATGTTGTCTTTGCAGGTGAAATTGACATTCAAAATCAAGGATCCAGTGTGCCACAAGTAGACATCAACATTGAGGAGCTACATCCTGATGCACGAAAACGTAGGCCACTTGGAAGCTTATATTCTTTTGAGAGAGATGGAGATAAACTAGTCTTTCAATCTTCCCACATCAATAGAGAAATGCAATCACTTTTAGGAGACATCATTATAGATGAGTATGGGAGTATGAGACGTAAATAAACGTGTGCAATTTACAATTGTGTGCTGCAAATATATGGTCCCTTGTTTTGAGATTTATAAGTGCAAAAACTTAAATTGTTATCGTTCTTTTGTATCGTATGCAGAAAATATTGCTCATGCAATCAACATGAAGAAACATGCACTCATTCTTGATCTTAATGGAGTTTTACTCAGCAAAGAAGACAAGAGGCATCCATGTACATATTGTGTCAAAATTGACCTTGGTCACACCACAATTGTTGTTCGCCCGGTTTTTTTTTAATTTCTGGATGAGATATGTGAGTACTTTCATGTTGGTATTTGGTCAACCATGCTACAAAAGAATGTTTGCACTTATGTGAACACTCTTGAAAATAATGCACATAAAAAATATCATTTCTTTATGGTATGGGGACAAGAAGATTGCTACATCCATAATCTTCGAAAAGTGTATAGACCGGATAAGCCTAATGTTGAGGCTATGTTTAAGCCTTTGTTGAGGGTTTGGTATCACTGCAGGAATTTATGCAATACAAAGAATACATTGCTCATTGATGATAGCCCTTTCAAGGGATGTATTAACCCAAATGATAACTGCTTATATCCTGAAAGTTTTCAAGGGAGGCCTGGCTATCTTCTTTGCAATGAGCTTCTACCATACCTTTTAAATATAAATAATACAGATGACATTCGATATGTTATTTCACTCAATCGGCTAGGACAATCTCCAATCACAGAGGTTCATGACCTATTTACAAAGTTTCAAGACATTATGGAAGAATGGGGCATGTTCAATGTCCAAGTTCTAAGGGAAGAACTTGACAACAATTCAGTCGAAGTGGAAAGCTCATCTTGTGCATCTTCATAGCTACCATTGTGCAATAACAAGTTAAGTTATGTTCAAGAAAGTAGAGGCAAGAAAGTAGTAAACTCCTTAAGCAAGGATCCAGCTATGTTGGCATCCAAGTTTGGTGTGCCACTATTATCTTCAAACCAGCTGAACTTGTTAAAATTGTCTCACAAAATAAAAAATTTGAGTGATCAACATGCTATTGCTTATGCTACTAGCTTGGGGTATGGTCGTGGTCATTTCATTAGCGGAGTTGCAGCAAAAGCATACATATCAAAGCTGCAAAAGTCCTACTTAAGCTTATGGGTAGGACTCACTTTAGATTTATCAAAAAATATAAAAAATAAAATCAAATTTTTATCTAATCTAGCATATTTGTTATTGCAGGTGGAAGAAAACGAACAGTAAGGGCTTGGCGTGCGCGTTGACTCAATTACCTGGAATATTCACATACATCTAGAGTGGTGGAAATGTGTTAAGAAGATTTTGACCAAAACAATGTGTTGGGTCCAATTATTTGAACATGAACCAAATATGTACACTTTAATATTTCATCAAGTAGATGTTATTCAGCCTTGGAAAAGAATTCTTTCTTTTATCTTTGTGGTTGGAGCTCTTTGTACAATATTTCTTCTGTGTATTGAAGAAAAATATTTTCTTTTGTTGTCTTCTCAAGGTTTAAGTCTATATATATCATGGATATAAATAATGCTGGTGCACAGTGTGTTAATTGAAAATAATATCTCTTCATTGACCATCATGCCTTTTTTTTGGAACAGGAGATTCTGAAGCATATAAATTTGATTTCAAATGTACAAAGCATTTACTATTGAGGTGGCACATGTCATTGAGGACTCATAGGCCTAGAAGGAAATTGATTCCACCACCCTCAGATACTATACGGAAACAAAGAAGAGTATTGATCCTTGAACTCAATGGTGTTTTACTTAAGACCATTGAAATGCAACATGGTGATGTATGCCCAGATTGGGGAAAACATATGCATCTCTTTGAAGAGAGTACAAATGTGTGGCATTTTATTCGCAAAGATGCATTTACTTTCCTTGATTTTTGCATGCAATGGTTTGAGGTGTGGATTTGGAGCACTAATAGATTGCAAAGGACTCGTCGTATTCTTGAGTTATGCTTTCCACAACACCATCAAAAATTTAATGTCATAGCAGGACAGGCAGCATGCCAAAAGACAGATCTTCTAATTGGATATCGATTTGTATACCACAAGAACTTGGATGTAGCATGGAGAATTTTTCATGATCTGGATGGAAATAATACCTTAATTTTTGACGAGGCCCTTTATAGTGTAATGTGGAATATGCCCGGAACCTACTTGATTTTTCCAAAAATGTGGAATCAATCAAATGAAGAGCTTGAAAGTTTTTTGGAGAGAACAATCACTGCATGGTTACTTGGTTGGATCTATGCAAGGGACAAACGAGAGTATACTTGCAATATGTTGGTAAATGAAGTAGCTTGTGATAGAGAAACCTTGTACGTATTGGAGCAATACATGAGAACACGCAAATTTTAATGATGTATTTATAGTCATTGAGCCTCTTGACATAGTATCATTTCCTCACATGAGTTGTACAATACTTGGATCCATGTAAATATGTGAATTGAATTTTATTTTTTATCTTGGTGTTTCTAAACACCACACTATTTTGAGGTCCCTTCAATTCTAAAATTTGTTTTTGATTATTATAGATTCTTTTTATGAGTGTTGATATAGCCAATTCCTTAACGTTAATGTCTCAAATCTGAGCTACTGATTCAAAGAACTTTTTCTACTTGAATAATGTAGTATAATGCAAATTGAGTTAGTGCCATGCTTCCCTCATTCTTTTGATGTCATTGTAGTTGATGCATATAAGTATGTATATAAATACACATATCCCTATAGATATGTATTAAGAAGTATATGAAACATAGAGTGTAACCATAAATAGATGATAGCTCAAACTACACAAAAATACTAAGTTTTTTAATAGCATTATAAGAAATGGGACTTGAATAATTCCCAAAATTCCTAAATAGGTCTTTATATCAAATATTATGTTTAAATCATGATTCCTTAATTTATGATAATGTTTTCATCGTTTAATTCCAGAAAAAATCGAACAGCATCTCCTTTGTATTTTGAGCTAGTTTTCAAAAGTCCGGTCCATTGCCATCTCATCCGAGACCCTCACACGAGGTTTAAGGCTTTATTCAAAAACATTGTATTATGTTCAAAGTAAAGTACTATCCCTAAATTCAAAAGCTATGCATCTATTAAATGAGGAAAAAAATTTTTGAAAAGCAATTCCCATTACTATATTTACAAGCTGAATATATTCAAAGCTCTAGCATTACATAAAAGGATAGGTGTCAATAATCCCTTTCTCTTGTTATTTGTATCAAAACGTTGTCGTGTTGTGACACGTACATAGTGGGAACGCATCCTACAAGAGTTATCTTGTAACTTTTTAGATACATAGTTATATTTTCTATAATGTACATATGCATATTTAAGTATAATAATATGTTTTCTATCTCATCCTATTATTTATCTCAAGGGTAACCTATTCTTACTCTACCATCAGAAAATACTATGGAAAAAGCGTCAATAGCTCCGTCTCTTTAACTTGGGGCAAAAAGCACTGATTCTTTATTTTTACTATCTCATTATCATTTCACACCCTAGCTAGATCCTATATCTAGGGTAAACTCCAATATATATATATATTCTATGTATTTTTCATATTTTTCTTATATTTCTTTTTAAATAGCTACTGGGAGGGAATCAAATCCTAGTGGGACACTAGGTGGCATGATTTCAAAGATACACTTATATTAATGCATTATTGCAAGCATGATTACAAAACTTTGTCAATGAGCAATGTCATGCTTTCATATTGCATGAGGTGTCCTTTGGAATCAAATGAAAGTTTAGGCTAAGGGGGCCATAGGAAGACTTTTGCTGCCATAAATGGACCCTATTTTGATGAATTTTTTACACAAGGTTTCAATCTGAATTCGAAAACAATTTTAAAATGAAAATCGTAGCTAATGAGCTGGATTTTTCACCCATATTTTTACTTTTTTATTTGGAGCCACGGTTAAGGAGATATGATTAAAATACTGGACCCCAGTCTGCCCACATCATACAGGGACAGCTCATTTTCAACTTTTCCAATTCTTGTTCACACTGGCTCTTCTCTTCTTGTGTAAACCCTTGGGGCTACCCTTCACCTACCTGAAAAATAACTCAAGTATTCAAACCATTGATGAGAGGAATTCATGAGAGAGTGAGTAGTAATGTCAAATTGTACTTAGCCGTTAACATAAGCCTAAGCCTACACTTTCTCCTAGAGGAAGACTAGCCATCCTTGCATGCTATCCTTGGAAGATCAACTCTAATCAAAAAAGGGCGTGGACTTGGTGTATCAATCAAAGTGGAGTTCTCACCCCTTCTTCTCTCTCCATCAATAATGGTGTCAAAGGGTTTGTCAAGTAAGATGTGTTCTACATTGATGTTTGCTTGATTTCTTGTTGTTTTCTTTTTCATCTCTAATCCAACATATATATATATATATATATATATATATATATATATATATAATATCATCTCCTTAACCAAATCTATCTCTCTCACTCTTAGTAATTCATTCTCTCTACAAATTTTAGGTTCATCTTGCTACAGGTACATCTCTCCCCGTAGTATCCTTATTGCCTCAGGCAAGAATAGGGCTTGGGAAGGAAAATCTCTTCTCTTCTCTCATATCTATATTTTACACATACTAGAGTTATCCTAGATGAATAATCCACATGTTGATAATTTCTATAGCTTTCACTCTATACGATCTATTAGAATTAACGTATGGATTAGCCATAAAATACACTTTCAACAACGTATAGTGTTTCTCTTTGGCACAGAAAGGCTCAATGAAATACTTCTTTCACCGGATCCCATCATACTACCTCTTATAGACTATAACTTTTCTTTTGATGTAAGCGTAGTTATCTTGCTATGCACCAAGAGGATTTGTATACACAATTAATCCCAATCACTAGACAAAATATATACATTATGGTAAGCACAAAACTACAATTCCAAAGAACAATTCGTAGCCTATTTGGTCAGCCAAGATTGAATGCCATTAACTCATCTATTAACCCTTTCATACTACCCATGATACGATAGGACCATAGCCTTGATGTTTTCATCTTTGTGTTGTTTTGACACTCTCTTTTTTGTTCTTTCTTTGTCTGTGTGATTGCAAGAGAGAAAGAGTGGGGCTTCTTTGATTGCACTTCCTTCCAAACCCTAGTCGTCATGGAATCTATGATTTAACTCCTTCATATAGTTTTTTTTTAGTTCTCTCACAAATCTCATAGCCATAAGCCCGGTGCTTTCCGAGCAAGACCGCAAATTTTTTGACATATTTTTTGTGAACCCGACGCAAACAAGCCGGGCTGAGAGTAGTACATAAAGATGGCTAGCAAAGCGGAGCAGCTATATGCTGAAATGAAAGAGCTTGCAGAAAGATGCAAATGGCTTGAAGAAGAAGACCGGATTAGAAAAGCGATCGAAAGCACTAGGCAATCCGTATATAATGAGCTTTATATATTCGGAGGCTATGATCCAGAAGGATATCTTGAGTGCTATGTGACAGATATGAGGCTTCAAGAAATTCCAGAAGCTCGGATGAGTGCAGCATTTGTTGAACTTGTGAGTGATGATTTCAAGCACCAAGTTGAAGACTATGCAAGTGTATATGCAAGCAACTGGGGTGTATATACAAGGATGAGGATGCTATGGTTTTGACACAGAGGATGTGAAGGGAAAACAGGTGGAAGACGGCTATATTAGTGATGTGCTACAATCTACTTTTGAGCAGATCCAGGAACTTTTACCAAGTTTAGAAGAGCCGGATGCCTATACTGAATACATATACCAAGATGAAGAAGCAATTATCAATGCTTTCCTATGCGAGTTTGATGTATGTGGTACTACCCAAATGGATATGCCTAGCTGCAAAAATGCTCATTTAGAGGGGGTGACTGAAAATCTCTTACTTTGTGAGTATAGCTCTGCTAGTAGCATTGCGGATTGTGAAGTACCTCAGCTAGACGAGGTGGAAGAAGAGGAGTGCATTCACAGAGTAATATGTATGTCTTGTATATATGGGATAGCAGATGTGATGCATATGACTCATGAAATTGTGCCTTATTTAGAGCTAGATGCAACAAGATTTCACAATTCCATGGTAGAGGAAGGAATGACATATGCAGATTCTCTGCATGAGGATTGGGGTTCTGCGGATGAAGCTATAAATCTTCAAGATTCACAAATCAAAGATAGAGAAGTGTTTGGTTATGCTATACAGGTTGAAGTGACATCAGAGGATAGAGTAGAAGAGCAAGAAAACTCTTCCGATATGGTCTGTGATTGGGGTGATATTTTTGATCTGTGTGAAGATGCAAATAAAGATGCTTGCCATAAAGTGCCTACTATACAGGGTTTTAAGAATTTCGGTTGCCTGCAGGTATGCAAACAATATCTGAGGCATAAAAGGTATTTAGGTCTTGTGTCACAGGGTATAAATGGCAAGCAGGTTTGTGAGCATCTATCTGCTATGGATATGAAGGGTATACATGGTGATGCCTTGAAGCAAGAAGAGGATGCTAGCTCTATGCTCACACCAGAGTCATGTAATGAAGAAGGGTTCTCCCTAGATGAGTGGAGACATGATTCAATTAAAGATAATTTAGGGATGGGTCAAAAAGGAAGAAGGGGTGAAGATATTGTGTCAAAGACTAACTCCAAGGAGGTTTTTGAGCAGTCGGTTACAAGTGACCGGGAGCAAACCTACCAGAATGATTTGGAAAGGGAATTAGACACCATATTTGAGGGGTATGCAAAGTTTTATGATGTAAAGCTGGAGAGGTATTTGGTAAAAGGTGAGAGAATTGATGAGAGGTTTACCATGCATATTTCTGAGGTTTCTCTAGATGTTGAGAAAGGCTATCTAGAGGATTCGTTTGAGAATGAAGATGGAGATTCAGACTTCTATGCGAAAGAGGTACATATGGATTTAGAGGTTGGTGAGAAGGTTGAAGTGTAGTTTCAAAAATCTTTCAAGTATATTACAGGAAGCCTGGAAGTGTTTTTTGAAGAGGAGGATGAGGAACTTATGTCTCTACATCATGAAGATTTTGCGGATAATGGAGATTTGTTACCGATGTTTTGGAGACATATGTATATAAAAATTCCTTCTGATCCAAGAGGAATTAAAAGATGCAGAGAATCTCAATGCTTAGTACAGTACAAGTTTCTGAGTTACCCTTATGATCCTGGAGGAGGTCATGGGATGACAGGGGATATAGTTTCTTTCACAAGTTACCATGAGGTTGGCACATGCCAGAGGATGTGCAGGTTTAGAGGGGTTGGATGTCGTCCTGTGACACGTAAATAGTGGGAACGCATCCTACAAGAGTTATCTTGTAGCTTTTTATATACATAGTTATATTATCTATAATGTACATATGCATATTTAAGTATAATAATATGTTTTCTATCTCATCCTATTATTTATCTCAAGGGTAACCTATTCTTACTTTACCATCAGAAAATACTATGGAAAAAGCGTCAATAGCTCCGCCTCTTTAACTTGGGGGCAAAAGCATTGATTCTTTATTTCTACTATCTCATGATCATCTCACACCCTAGCTAGATCCTATATCTAGGGTAAACTCCAATATATATATATATATATTCTATGTATTTTTCATATTTTTCTTATATATCTTTTTAAATAGCTACTAAGAGGGAATCAAATCCTAGTGGGACACTAGGTAGCATGATTTCAAAGATACACTTATATTAATGCATTATTGCAAGCATGATTACAAAACTTTGTCAGTGAGCGATGTCATGCTTTCAAATGGCATGAGTTGTCCTTTGGAATCAAATGAAAGTCTAGGCTAAGGGGACCACAGGAAGACTTTTGCTGCCATAAATGGACCCTATTTTGATGAATTTTTTACTCAAGGTTCCAATCCAAATTGAAAAACAATTTTAAAATAAACATTGTAGCTAATGAGCTGAAGTTTCTGTGCATATTTTTACTTTTATATTTGGAGCCACGGTTGAGGAGATATGATCAAAATACTGGACCCCAGTCTGCCCACATCATATAGGGACAACTTATTTCCAACTTTTTCAATTCCTGCTCACACTTGCTCTTCTCTTCTTGTGTAAATCCTTGGGGGTTTCCTTCACCTATAAAAGGGTAGCTCTTCTTCCCTGAAAAAGAACTCAAGCATTCAAGCCATTGATGAGAGGAATTCATGAGAGAGTGAGTAGTAATGCCAAATTGTACTTAGCCATTAACATAAGCCTAAGCCTACACTTTCTTCTAGAGGAAGACTAGCCATCCTTGCATGCTATCCTTGGAAGATCAACTCTAATCAAAGAAGGGCGTGGACTTGGTGTATCAATCAAAGTGGAGTTCTCCCCTCTTCTTCTCTCTCCATCAATAATGGTGCCAAAGGGTTTGTCAAGTAAGATGTGTTCTACATTGATGTTTTCTTGATTTCTTGTTGTTTTCTTTTTCATCTCTAATCCAACATATATATATATATATATCTAATATCATCTCCTTAACCAAATCTATCTCTCTCACTCTTAGTAATTCATCCTCTCTACAAATTTTAGGTTCTCCTTGCTACAGGTACATCTCTCCCCGAAGTATCGTTATTGCCTACGGGCAAGAATAGGGCTTGGGAGGGAAACTCTCTTCTCTTCTCTTCCCTTCTCTTCTCTCATATCTACATTTTACACATACTAGAGTTATCCTAGATGAATAATCCACATGTTGATAATTTCTATTGCTTTCACTCTGTATGATCTATTAGAATTAACGTATGGATTAGCCGTAAAATACACTTTCAACAACGTATAGTGTTTCTCTTTGGCCCAGAAAGGCTCAATGAAATTCTTCTTTCACCAGATCCCATCATACTACCTCTTATAGACTATAACTTTCCTTTTGATGTAAGCGTAGTTATCTTGCTATGCACCAAGAGTATTTGTATACACAATTAATCCCAATCAATAGACAAAATATATATATTATGGTAAGCACAAAACTAAAATTCCAAAGAACAATTCGTAGCCTATTTGGTCATCCAAGATTGAATGCCATTAACTCATCTATTAACCCTTTCATACTACCCATGATACGATAGGACCATAGCCTTGATGTTTTCATCTTTGTGTTGTTTCTACACTCTCTTTTGTGTTCTTTCTTTGTCTGTGTGATTGCAAGAGAGAAAGAGTGGGGCTTCTTTGATTGCACTTCCTTCCAAACCCTAGTCTTCATGGCATCTATGTTTTGACTTCTTCATATAGTTTCTTTTGAGTTCTCTCACAAACTCTCGCAGCCATAAGCCCGGTGCTTTCCCAGCAAGACCGCAAATTTCTCGACATATTTTTGGTGAACCCGATGTGAACAAGCCGGGGTGAGAGTACATAAAGATAGCTAGCAAAGTGGACTAGCTATATGCTGAAATAAAAGAGCTTGCAGAAAGATGCAAATGGCTTGAAGAAGAAGACCGGATTCAAAAAGAGATTGAAAGCGCTAGGCAATCCATATATAATGAGCTTAATATATTCCAAGGCTATGATACAGAAGTATATGTTGAGTGCTATGTGACAGAGATGAGGCTTCAAGCAATTCGTGAAGCTCGGATGATTGCAGCATTTGTTGAACTTGTGAGTGATGATTTCAAGCAGCAAGTTCAAGACTATGCAGGTCTATATGCAAGCAACTGGGATGGGTTTTCTACAGCTATAAGTGAGGTATGCTTCGAACATCAAGACCAAGAGATGGAGCAGAGTGGAAGTAGATGTGACCAACTAGAGTTGGTGTCTCCTAAAATCCATATAGTCTAATTTAGAAGCAGTAATAGATGCATATCTTTTGCAAGATGCAAATTTATTGTATGCAGATGAAGCAGACATAGTGAAAGCTATGTATGCACGTTTGGGTCTTGTAACCTTCGTATCTCAAGATAATGACTCTCATGATGATATCCAAGCGCCTGAAACGGATCAAAGCGACTTAGAGGATGATGCAAAATCGTCGGCTATGATAGATGATTTGGACGCTCCTTTTGATTAGTTTGAAGATGCACATAAGTGTATATACAAGGATGAGGATGCTATGGTTTTGACAGAGGATGTGAAGGGAAAACGGGTGGAAGACTTGTATTTTAGTGATGTGCTACAATCTACGTTTGAGCAGATCCAGGAACTTTTACCAAATTTAGAAGAGCCGGATGACTATACTCAAAACATATACCAGGATGAAGAAGCCATTGTCAATGCTTTCCTATGCGAGTTTGATGCATGTGGTACTACCCAAATGGATATGCCTAGCTGTGAAAGTGCTAATTTAGAGGGGGTGACTAAAAATTTCTTCCTTAGTGAGTATAGCTCTGCTAGTAGCATTGTGGATTGTGAAGTACCTCAGTTAGACGAGGTGGAAGAAGACGAGTGCATTCACAGAGTAATATGTATGTCTTGTATATATGGGATAGCAGATGTGATGCATATGACTCATGAAATTGTGCCTTATTTAGAGCTAGATGCAACAAGATTTCACAATTCCATGGTAGAGGAAGGAATGACATATGCAGATTCTCTGCATGAGGATTGGGGTTCTGCGGATGAAGCTATAAATCTTCAAGATTCACAAATCAAAGATAGAGAAGTGTTTGGTTATGCTATACAGGTTGAAGTGACATCAGAGGATAGAGTAGAAGAGCAAGAAAACTCTTCCGATATGGTCTGTGATTGGGGTGATATTTTTGATCTGTGTGAAGATGCAAATAAAGATGCTTGCCATAAAGTGCCTACTATACAGGGTTTTAAGAATTTCGGTTGCCTGCAGGTATGCAAACAATATCTGAGGCATAAAAGGTATTTAGGTCTTGTGTCACAGGGTATAAATGGCAAGCAGGTTTGTGAGCATCTATCTGCTATGGATATGAAGGGTATACATGGTGATGCCTTGAAGCAAGAAGAGGATGCTAGCTCTATGCTCACACCAGAGTCATGTAATGAAGAAGGGTTCTCCCTAGATGAGTGGAGACATGATTCAATTAAAGATAATTTAGGGATGGGTCAAAAAGGAAGAAGGGGTGAAGATATTGTGTCAAAGACTAACTCCAAGGAGGTTTTTGAGCAGTCGGTTACAAGTGACCGGGAGCAAACCTACCAGAATGATTTGGAAAGGGAATTAGACACCATATTTGAGGGGTATGCAAAGTTTTATGATGTAAAGCTGGAGAGGTATTTGGTAAAAGGTGAGAGAATTGATGAGAGGTTTACCATGCATATTTCTGAGGTTTCTCTAGATGTTGAGAAAGGCTATCTAGAGGATTCGTTTGAGAATGAAGATGGAGATTCAGACTTCTATGCGAAAGAGGTACATATGGATTTAGAGGTTGGTGAGAAGGTTGAAGTGTAGTTTCAAAAATCTTTCAAGTATATTACAGGAAGCCTGGAAGTGTTTTTTGAAGAGGAGGATGAGGAACTTATGTCTCTACATCATGAAGATTTTGCGGATAATGGAGATTTGTTACCGATGTTTTGGAGACATATGTATATAAAAATTCCTTCTGATCCAAGAGGAATTAAAAGATGCAGAGAATCTCAATGCTTAGTACAGTACAAGTTTCTGAGTTACCCTTATGATCCTGGAGGAGGTCATGGGATGACAGGGGATATAGTTTCTTTCACAAGTTACCATGAGGTTGGCACATGCCAGAGGATGTGCAGGTTTAGAGGGGTTGGATGTCGTCCTGTGACACGTAAATAGTGGGAACGCATCCTACAAGAGTTATCTTGTAGCTTTTTATATACATAGTTATATTATCTATAATGTACATATGCATATTTAAGTATAATAATATGTTTTCTATCTCATCCTATTATTTATCTCAAGGGTAACCTATTCTTACTTTACCATCAGAAAATACTATGGAAAAAGCGTCAATAGCTCCGCCTCTTTAACTTGGGGGCAAAAGCATTGATTCTTTATTTCTACTATCTCATGATCATCTCACACCCTAGCTAGATCCTATATCTAGGGTAAACTCCAATATATATATATATATATTCTATGTATTTTTCATATTTTTCTTATATATCTTTTTAAATAGCTACTAAGAGGGAATCAAATCCTAGTGGGACACTAGGTAGCATGATTTCAAAGATACACTTATATTAATGCATTATTGCAAGCATGATTACAAAACTTTGTCAGTGAGCGATGTCATGCTTTCAAATGGCATGAGTTGTCCTTTGGAATCAAATGAAAGTCTAGGCTAAGGGGACCACAGGAAGACTTTTGCTGCCATAAATGGACCCTATTTTGATGAATTTTTTACTCAAGGTTCCAATCCAAATTGAAAAACAATTTTAAAATAAACATTGTAGCTAATGAGCTGAAGTTTCTGTGCATATTTTTACTTTTATATTTGGAGCCACGGTTGAGGAGATATGATCAAAATACTGGACCCCAGTCTGCCCACATCATATAGGGACAACTTATTTCCAACTTTTTCAATTCCTGCTCACACTTGCTCTTCTCTTCTTGTGTAAATCCTTGGGGGTTTCCTTCACCTATAAAAGGGTAGCTCTTCTTCCCTGAAAAAGAACTCAAGCATTCAAGCCATTGATGAGAGGAATTCATGAGAGAGTGAGTAGTAATGCCAAATTGTACTTAGCCATTAACATAAGCCTAAGCCTACACTTTCTTCTAGAGGAAGACTAGCCATCCTTGCATGCTATCCTTGGAAGATCAACTCTAATCAAAGAAGGGCGTGGACTTGGTGTATCAATCAAAGTGGAGTTCTCCCCTCTTCTTCTCTCTCCATCAATAATGGTGCCAAAGGGTTTGTCAAGTAAGATGTGTTCTACATTGATGTTTTCTTGATTTCTTGTTGTTTTCTTTTTCATCTCTAATCCAACATATATATATATATATATCTAATATCATCTCCTTAACCAAATCTATCTCTCTCACTCTTAGTAATTCATCCTCTCTACAAATTTTAGGTTCTCCTTGCTACAGGTACATCTCTCCCCGAAGTATCGTTATTGCCTACGGGCAAGAATAGGGCTTGGGAGGGAAACTCTCTTCTCTTCTCTTCCCTTCTCTTCTCTCATATCTACATTTTACACATACTAGAGTTATCCTAGATGAATAATCCACATGTTGATAATTTCTATTGCTTTCACTCTGTATGATCTATTAGAATTAACGTATGGATTAGCCGTAAAATACACTTTCAACAACGTATAGTGTTTCTCTTTGGCCCAGAAAGGCTCAATGAAATTCTTCTTTCACCAGATCCCATCATACTACCTCTTATAGACTATAACTTTCCTTTTGATGTAAGCGTAGTTATCTTGCTATGCACCAAGAGTATTTGTATACACAATTAATCCCAATCAATAGACAAAATATATATATTATGGTAAGCACAAAACTAAAATTCCAAAGAACAATTCGTAGCCTATTTGGTCATCCAAGATTGAATGCCATTAACTCATCTATTAACCCTTTCATACTACCCATGATACGATAGGACCATAGCCTTGATGTTTTCATCTTTGTGTTGTTTCTACACTCTCTTTTGTGTTCTTTCTTTGTCTGTGTGATTGCAAGAGAGAAAGAGTGGGGCTTCTTTGATTGCACTTCCTTCCAAACCCTAGTCTTCATGGCATCTATGTTTTGACTTCTTCATATAGTTTCTTTTGAGTTCTCTCACAAACTCTCGCAGCCATAAGCCCGGTGCTTTCCCAGCAAGACCGCAAATTTCTCGACATATTTTTGGTGAACCCGATGTGAACAAGCCGGGGTGAGAGTACATAAAGATAGCTAGCAAAGTGGACTAGCTATATGCTGAAATAAAAGAGCTTGCAGAAAGATGCAAATGGCTTGAAGAAGAAGACCGGATTCAAAAAGAGATTGAAAGCGCTAGGCAATCCATATATAATGAGCTTAATATATTCCAAGGCTATGATACAGAAGTATATGTTGAGTGCTATGTGACAGAGATGAGGCTTCAAGCAATTCGTGAAGCTCGGATGATTGCAGCATTTGTTGAACTTGTGAGTGATGATTTCAAGCAGCAAGTTCAAGACTATGCAGGTCTATATGCAAGCAACTGGGATGGGTTTTCTACAGCTATAAGTGAGGTATGCTTCGAACATCAAGACCAAGAGATGGAGCAGAGTGGAAGTAGATGTGACCAACTAGAGTTGGTGTCTCCTAAAATCCATATAGTCTAATTTAGAAGCAGTAATAGATGCATATCTTTTGCAAGATGCAAATTTATTGTATGCAGATGAAGCAGACATAGTGAAAGCTATGTATGCACGTTTGGGTCTTGTAACCTTCGTATCTCAAGATAATGACTCTCATGATGATATCCAAGCGCCTGAAACGGATCAAAGCGACTTAGAGGATGATGCAAAATCGTCGGCTATGATAGATGATTTGGACGCTCCTTTTGATTAGTTTGAAGATGCACATAAGTGTATATACAAGGATGAGGATGCTATGGTTTTGACAGAGGATGTGAAGGGAAAACGGGTGGAAGACTTGTATTTTAGTGATGTGCTACAATCTACGTTTGAGCAGATCCAGGAACTTTTACCAAATTTAGAAGAGCCGGATGACTATACTCAAAACATATACCAGGATGAAGAAGCCATTGTCAATGCTTTCCTATGCGAGTTTGATGCATGTGGTACTACCCAAATGGATATGCCTAGCTGTGAAAGTGCTAATTTAGAGGGGGTGACTAAAAATTTCTTCCTTAGTGAGTATAGCTCTGCTAGTAGCATTGTGGATTGTGAAGTACCTCAGTTAGACGAGGTGGAAGAAGACGAGTGCATTCACAGAGTAATATGTATGTCTTGTATATATGGGATAGCAGATGTGATGCATATGACTCATGAAATTGTGCCTTATTTAGAGCTAGATGCAACAAGATTTCACAATTCCATGGTAGAGGAAGGAATGACATATGCAGATTCTCTGCATGAGGATTGGGGTTCTGCGGATGAAGCTATAAATCTTCAAGATTCACAAATCAAAGATAGAGAAGTGTTTGGTTATGCTATACAGGTTGAAGTGACATCAGAGGATAGAGTAGAAGAGCAAGAAAACTCTTCCGATATGGTCTGTGATTGGGGTGATATTTTTGATCTGTGTGAAGATGCAAATAAAGATGCTTGCCATAAAGTGCCTACTATACAGGGTTTTAAGAATTTCGGTTGCCTGCAGGTATGCAAACAATATCTGAGGCATAAAAGGTATTTAGGTCTTGTGTCACAGGGTATAAATGGCAAGCAGGTTTGTGAGCATCTATCTGCTATGGATATGAAGGGTATACATGGTGATGCCTTGAAGCAAGAAGAGGATGCTAGCTCTATGCTCACACCAGAGTCATGTAATGAAGAAGGGTTCTCCCTAGATGAGTGGAGACATGATTCAATTAAAGATAATTTAGGGATGGGTCAAAAAGGAAGAAGGGGTGAAGATATTGTGTCAAAGACTAACTCCAAGGAGGTTTTTGAGCAGTCGGTTACAAGTGACCGGGAGCAAACCTACCAGAATGATTTGGAAAGGGAATTAGACACCATATTTGAGGGGTATGCAAAGTTTTATGATGTAAAGCTGGAGAGGTATTTGGTAAAAGGTGAGAGAATTGATGAGAGGTTTACCATGCATATTTTTGAGGTTTCTCTCGATGTTGAGAAAGGCTATCTAGAGGATTCGTTTGAGAATGAAGATGCAGATTCAGACTTCTATGCGAAAGAGATACATATGGATTTAGAGGTTGGTGAGAAGGTTGAAGTGCAGTTTCAAAAATATTTCAAGTATATTACAGGAAGCCTGGAAGTGTTTTTTGAAGAGTAGGATGAGGAACTTATGTCTCTACATCATGAAGATTTTGCGCATAATGGAGATTTGTTACAGATGTTTTGGAGACATATGTATATAACAATTCCTTTTGATCCAAGAGCAATTAAAAGATGCGGAGAATCTCAATGCTTAGTACAATACAAGTTTTTGAGTTACCCTTATGATCCTGGAGGAGGTCATGGGATGACAGGGGATATAGTTTCTTTCACAAGTTACCATGAGGTTGGCACATGCCAGAGGATGTGCAGGTTTAGAGGGGGTGGATGTCGTCCTGTGACACGTAAATAGTGGGAACGCATCCTACAAGAGTTATCTTGTAACTTTTTAGATACATAGTTATATTTTCTATAATGTACATATGCATATTTAAGTATAATAATATGCTTTCTATCTCATCCTATTATTTATCTCAAAGGTAACCTATTCTTACTTTACCATCAGAAAATACTATGGAAAAAGAGTCAATAGCTCCGTCTCTTTAACTTGGGGCAAAAAGCATTGATTCTTTATTTCTACTATCTCATTATCATCTCACACCCTAGCTCGATCCTATATCTAGGGTAAACTCCAATATATATATATTCTATGTATTTTTCATATTTGTCTTATAGCTACTACGAGGGAATCAAATCCTAGTGGAACACGAGGTGGCATGATTTCAAAGATACACTTATTTTAATGCATTATTGCAAGCATGATTACAAAACTTTTTCAATGAGCAATGTCATGCTTTCAAATGGCATGAGGTGTCCTTTGGAATCAAATGAAAGTCTAAGCTAAGGGGACCACAGGAAGACGTTTGCTGCCATAAATGGACCCTATTTTGACGAATTTTTTACACAAGGTTCATTTCCAAATTGGAAAACAATTTTAAAATAAACATTGTAGCTAATGAGCTGACGTTTCTGTCCATATTTTTACTTTTATTTTTGGAGCCACGGTTGAGGAGATATGATCAAAATACTGGACCCCAGTCTGCCCACATCATACAGGGACAACTCATTTCAAACTTTTTCAATTCCTGTTCACACTGGCTCTTCTCTTCTTGTGTAAACCCTTGGGGGTTCCCTTCACCTATAAAAGGGGACCTCTTCTTCCCTGAAAAAGAACTCAAGCATTCAAGCCATTGATGAGAGGAATTCATGAGAGAGTGAGTAGTAATGCCAAATTGTACTTAGCCATTAACATAAGCCTAAGCCTACACTTTCTTCTAGAGGAAGACTAGCCATCCTTGCATGCTATCCTTGGAAGATCAACTCTAATCAAAGAAGGGCGTGGACTTGGTGTATCAATCAAAGTGGAGTTCTCCCCTCTTCTTCTCTCTCCATCAATAATGGTGCCAAAGGGTTTGTCAAGTAAGATGGGTTCTACATTGATGTTTTCTTGATTTCTTGTTGTTTTCTTTTTCATCTCTAATCCAACATATATATATATATATATCTAATATCATCTCCTTAACAAAATCTATCTCTCTCACTCTTAGTAATTCATCCTCTCTACAAATTTTAGGTTCGCCTTGCTACAGGTACATCTCTCCCCACAGTATCGTTATTGCCTACGGGCAAGAATAGGGCTTGGGAGGGAAACTCTCTTCTCTTCTCTTCCCTTCTCTTCTCTCATATCTACATTTTACACATACTAGAGTTATCCTAGATGAATAATCCACATGTTGATAATTTCTATTGCTTTCACTCTATACGATCTATTAGAATTAACGTATGGATTAGCCATAAAATACACTTTCAACAACGTATAGTGTTTCTCTTGGGCCCACAAAGGCTCAATGAGAGACTTCTTTCACCGGATCCCATCATACTACCTCTTATAGAGTATAAGTTTTCTTTTGATGTAAGCGCAGTTATCTTGCTATTCACCAAGAGGATTTGTATACACAATTAATCCCAATCACTAGACAAAATATATTTATTATGGTAAGCATAAAACTACAATTCCAAAGAATAATTCGTAGCCTATTTGGTCAGCCAAGATTGAATGCCATTAACTCATCTATTAACCCTTTCATAGTACCAATGATACGATATGACCATAGCCTTGATGTTTTCATCTTTGTGTTGTTTTGACACTCTCTTTTGTGTTCTTTCTTTGTGTGTGTGATTGCAAGAGAGAAAGAGTGGGGCTTCTTTGATTGCACTTCCTTCCAAACCCTAGTCTTGATGGCATCTATGGTTTAACTCTTTCATATAGTTTTTTTTGAGTTCTCTCACAAACTCTCACAGCCATAAACCCGGTGCTTTCCCGGCAAGACCGCAAATTTCTCGACATATTTTTGGTGCACCCGACACGAACAAGCCGGGGTGTGAGTACATAAAGATGGCTAGCAAAGTGGAGCAGCTATATGCTGAAATGAAAGAGCTTGCAGAAAGATGCAAATGGCTTGAATAAGAAGACCGGATTCAAAAAGCAATTGAAAGCGCTAGGAAATCCGTATATAATGAGCTTAATATATTCGAAGGCTATGATCCAGAAGGATATCTTGAGTGCTATGTGACAGAGATGAGGCTTCAAGAAATTCCAAAAGCTCGGATGATTGCAGCATTTGTTGAACTTGTGAGTGATGATTTCAAGCACCAAGTTCAAGACTATGCAAGTGTATATGCAAGCAACTGGGGTGAGTTTTCTACAGCTATAACATAGGTATTCTTGGAGCAGAGTGGAAGTGGATGTGACCAACTAGAGATGGTGTCTCATGTAAGCCATGCAAGTTTCAACACATCCATACAGGCTAATTTAGAAGCAGTACTAGATGCATATCTTTTGCAAGATGCAAATTTATTGTATGCAGATGAAGCAGACATCGTGAAAGCTATGTATGCACGTTTGGGTCTTTTAACCTTCGTATCTCAAGATAATGACTCTCATGATGCTATCCAAGCGCCAGAAATGGCTCAAGATAATGACTCTCATGATGCAAACTCGTCAGCTATGATAGATGATTTGCACACTCCTTTTGATTCGTTTGAAGATGCACATGAGTGTATATACAAGGATGAGGATGCTATGGTTTTGACACAGAGGATGTGAAGGGAAAATAGGTGGAAGACGTCTATCTTAGTGATGTTCTACGATCTACTTTTGAGCAGATCGAGGAACTTTTACCAAGTTTAGAAGAGTCGGATGCCTATACTGAAGACATATACCAGGATGAAGAAGCCATTATCAATGCTTTCCTATGCGAGTTTGATGCATCTGGTACTACCCAAATGGATATGCCTAGCTACGAAAGTGCTAATTTAGAGGGGGTGACTGAAAATCTCTTCCTTTGTGAGTATAGCTCTGCTAGTAGCATTGCGGATTGTGACGTACATCAGCTAGACGAGGTGGAAGAAGAGGAGCGCATTGACAGAGTAATATGTATGTCTTGTATATATGGGATAGCAGATGTGATGCAAATGACTCATGAAATTGTGCCTTATTTAGAGCTAGATGCAGCAAGATTTCACAATTCCATGGTAGAGGAAGGAATGACATATGCAGATTTTCTACATGAGGATTGGGGTTCTGCGGATGAAGCTATGAATCTTCAAGATTCACAAATCAACGATAGAGAAGAGTTATGTTATGCTATACAGGTTGAAGTGACATCAGAGGATAGAGTAAAAGAGCAAGAAACCTCTTCGGATATGGTTTGTGATTGGGGTGATATTTCTTATCTGTGTGAAGATGCAAATAAAGATGCTTGCCATAAAGTGCCTACTATACAGGGTTTTAAGAATTTCGATTGCCTGCAGGTATGCAAACAATATCTGAGGCATAAAAGGGATTTAGGTCCTGTGTCACAGGGTATAAATTGCAAGCACGTTTGTGAGCATCTATCTGCTATGTATATGAAGGGTATACATGGTGATGCCTTGAAGCAAGAAGAGGATGCTAGCTCTATGCTGACACCAGAGTCATGTAATGAAGAAGGGTTCTCCCTAGATGAGTGGAGACATGATTCAATTGAAGATAATTTAGCGATGGGTCAAAAAGGGAGAAGGGGTGAAGATATTATGTCAGAGACTAACTCCAAGGAGGTTTTTGAGCAGTCGGTTACAAATGACCAGGAGCAAACCTACCAGGATGATTTGGAAAGGGAATTAGACACCATATTTGAGAGGTAAACAAAGTTTTATGATGTAAAGCTGGAGAGGTATTTGGTAAAAGGTGAGAGAATTGATGAGAGGTTTACCATGCATATTTCTGAGGTTTCTCTCGATGTTGAGAAAGGCTATCTAGAGGATTCTTTTGAGAACCAAGATGCAGATTTAGACTTCTATGCGAAAGAGGTACATATGGATTTAGAGGTTGGTGAGAAGGTTGAAGTGCAGTTTCAAAAATCTTTCAAGTATATTACAGGAAGCCTAGAAGTGTTTTTTGAAGAGGAGGATGAGGAACTTATGTCTCTACATCATGAAGATTTTGCGCATAATAGAGATTTGTTACAGATGTTTTGGAGACAGATGTATGTAACAATTCCTTCTGATCCAAGAGGAATTAAAAGATGTAGAGAATCTCAATGCTTAGTACAATACAAGTTTTTGAGTTACCCATATGATCCATGAGAAGGTCATGGGATGACAGGGGATACAGTTTTTTTCACAAGTTACCATGAGGTTGGCACATGCCAGAGGATGTGCAGGTTTAGAGGGGGTGGATGTCGTGATGTGACACGTACATAGTGGGAACGCATCCTACAAGAGTTATCTTGTAACTTTTTAGATACATAGTTATATTTTCTATAATGTACATATGCATATTTAAGTATAATAATATGCTTTCTATCTCATCCTATTATTTATCTCAAGGGTAACCTATTCTTACTTTACCATTAGTAAATACTATGGAAAAAGCGTCAATAGCTCCGCCTCTTTAACTTGGGACAAAAAGCATTGTTTCTTTATTTCTACTATCTCATTATCATCTCACACCCTAGATAGATCCTATATCTAGGGTAAACTCCAATATATATATATTCTATGTATTTTTCTTATATTTCTTTTTAAATAGCTACTATGAGGGAATCAAATCCTAGTGGGACACTACATGGCATGATTTCAAAGATACACTTGTTTTAATGCATTATTACAAGCATGATTACAAAACTTTGTCAATGAGCAATGTCATGCTTTCATATGGCATGAGGTGTCCTTTGGAATCAAATGAAAATCTAGGCTGAGGGAACCACAGAAAGACTTTTGCTGCCAGAAATGGACCCTATTTTGATGAATTTTTTACACAAGGTTCCAATCCTAATTGAAAAAGGATTTTAAAATGAAAATCGTAGCTAATGAGCTGAATTTTTTGCCCAAATTTTTACATTTTTATTTCCAGCCACGGTTGAGGAGATATGATCAAAATATTGGACCCCCGTCTGCCCACATTATATAGAGACAGCTCATTTCCAACTTTTCCAATTCCTGTTCACACTCGCTCTTCTCTTCTTGTGTAAACCCTTGGGGGTTCCCTTCACCTATAAAAGGGGACCTCTTTTTCCCTGAAAACGAACTCAAGCATTCAAGCCATTGATGAGAGGAATTTATGAGAGAGTGAGTAGTAATGCCAAATTGTACTTAGCCATTAACATAAGCCTAAGCCTACACTTTCTCCTAGAGGAAGACTAGCCATCCTTGCATGCTATCCTTGGAAGATCAACTCTAATCAAAGAAGGGTGTGGACTTGGTGTATCAATCAAAGTGGAGTTCTCCCCTCTTCTTCTCTCTCCATCAATAATGGTGCCAAAGGGTTTGTCAAGTAAGATGTGTTCTACATTGATGTTTTCTTGATTTCTTTTTGTTTTCTTTTTCATCTCTAATCCAACATATATATATATATATATATATCTATCTAATATGATCTCCTTAACCAAATCTATCTCTCTCACTCTTAGTAATTCATCCTCTCTACAAATTTTAGGTTCTCCTTGCTACAGGTACATCTCTCCCCGCAGTATCCTTATTGCCTACGGGCAAGAATACGGCTTGGGAGGGAAACTCTCTTCTCTTCTCTTCCCTTCTCTTCTCTCATATCTACATTTTACACATACTAGAGTTATCCTAGATGAATAATCCACATGTTGATAATTTCTATTGCTTTCACTCTGTACGATCTATTAGAATTAACGTATGGATTAGCCATAAAATACACTTTCAACAACGTATAGTGTTTCTCTTTGGCCCAGAAAGGCTCAATGAAATTCTTCTTTCACCATATCCCATCATACTACCTCTTATAGACTATAACTTTTCTTTTGATGTAAGCGTAGTTATCTTGCTATGCACCAAGAGTATTTGTATACACAATTAATCCCAATCACTAGACAAAATATATATATTATGGTAAGCACAAAACTACAATTCCAAAGAACAATTCGTAGCGTATTTTGTCAGCCAAGATTGAATGCCATTAACTCATCTATTAACCCTTTTGTACTACCCATGATACGATAGGACCATAGCCTTGATGTTTACATCTTTGTGTTGTTTTGACACTCTCTTTTGTGTTTTTTGTTTGTGTGTGTGATTGCAAGAGAGAAAGAGTGGGGCTTCTTTGATTGCACTTCCTTCCAAACCCTAGTCTTCATGGCATCTATGGTTTAACTCCTTCATATAGTTTTTTTTGAGTTCTCTCACAAACTCTCACAGCCATAAGCCCGGTGCTTTCCCGGCAAGACCGCAAATTTCTCGACAACGTATTGATAAATTCACCACTAAACCAAGGTTAAGTATGTGTCATATTCCTACCACAATAAATGTGAAAAGGATCGGCAACCGCTAGAAAAAACCATAGCTTCCAAACTCAAAAAATAGTCCTATAATTTCTCAGAACAAGCATGCCATTTCACTTATCACTATGATCACTTTTGCGCCAAAAAAGATGTGTTAGATTCAACAAAAACAAGAGACATTATGCTTCCAAGAGTAGCCTTCCAAATGATCAACCAAATCGGTCCACTGTTCATCAAATAGGGACCAGCAATCCTTCAAAAAAAAAAAGCAGATTATCATTATTTAACCAACCTTTGGTCCATGCTATGACAATTGTGACTGTTTTATGCATGCTACTTAGTAATATGTTTCAAAAAGATGTAATAAATAGTTTTTTGCTAGGTCACTACGAGAGGTTGTTAGCATTGGTTAGCAACCTATGCTATTTGTCTCTTAAGTGAGTGATCTTGTCAATATATTGTACAAATACTTGTTCTTTCGATAGATCATTGCGATGTTATTACATCTTCAAAAAATCATGAATACAAACCCTCTGAATTGTGAGCTTGACCCACGAGCACAAAGGACCCAACCATGCCCAGTTGTCTTGTGAAAATCACTAAGGATGTTTGTCTTAAATTCATATGCTCCTGCATGACATCAACCCAGACCAAGCAGCCTGTCAAGTTTTAGCATTTTTAAAGCGTTTCAACTTAATGGATAATGCGAGGTTCGTAAATCTGATGCCAATTCTATCATTCCAAAGCTATTATGAATAAAACAAATTTTATTAAGTACCAGGTGAGCATGAACATTGCCAGCATTTGACCATTTTTCCATAAAAAACCGTAGATTATTATTAAAAGACATAATAAAATCTACAACGAGTTCAAAAGTTAAACACATTGAGTAGGTGTCGAGAATGGCTTGTTTACCTGGTCAGGTATAGTAGGCAAGTTCAAGATTAATAGTGAGAAGCCAGATGAGTTTATTAAGAATTACTGAACTTAAGATAAAGGACCTCATAATGTGTTTAATACCAGACATCCAAATCAACTTTGAGCATCATTCAGGCCTATGTACTGAATATAACCAAGTTGATTTCAAGTGAGGACAGGGTCAGCTCCATATATTTTATCAAGTATTCATATGCCTTACTCTGAATGAAAATTTATCTTTGCAATACTCTGTTTGAAGCACTATGTAAGAGCATATCCCCTAAAAATAAAACCATTTGTACAATCGCATCTTAACTCAATCAAGCATGGAAAAGATATGTACTGAGTACGTGTGACAGCACCTACCTGATTTGTAGTAGTGGAGATTCCGAATACCCTTAGTGTATGGGGATTCTGCTTGGATGAGAACCATCAGGTCTTTTGAAGAATGTGATATTGTATGAGTTTGCGTGGCAATAAAGGCCAACATGGGGAAGGAATCATCACGAGATCCCTGTTGCTATGCTGAGTGATAGATTGATGAAACCGTCATGGGCATGTGAGCTTCATTGTATAGGGTTCCAGGCTTCGCAACCAGAGAGCCATCGTCTGTATATCATGAGCAAAAAACCACAGCAAAACTGTAGGATAAGAGGGAGATTCACCGGGGTATCGATAAGAATGCATGCGCTCACAGAACTGCGCAGGGTTTGTGTGTGTGTGTGTGTGTGTGTGTGTGTGTGTGTGTGTGTCTGAGAGAGAGAGAGAGAGAGAGAGAGAGAGAGAGAGAGAGAGAGATGTATGTGGGCGCACCTGCCTGTGTTCGCTCGGGAGAAAGAAGGGTGCATAGCAGTGTAGAGAAATAATTAAGAAGATCCCTATTTTGCAAAAATAGAGGGGTTGTTTTAAACACCCATACCTACAGCTGTTGACTCCATTATGAGCCTCCACATTAGGTGAGTTATCTCACCACCAGTTCAAAGCTCCAGCTAAACCAAAAGAGATCCAGCTATGAAGCGTGTTTCCTTGGGGTTCTAGGGTTTAAGCAAGGAAGATGACTTGTAGCGAGAGCAATTACAAGCAAGGGTGTATGCAAGAGAAGATCATAAGCTAAAGCATGTCTCCCCTACGCAGTTGTGCAAAAGTGTATGTCCAGAGCTGTGCTGGTGAGATATAAGCAGTACAAGAACTACCCGAGTAAATGGTACCATTTTTAAGGTGTAAAATGCATGCACCAAAACACACAGAGTGAGTGGGTGGGTGGGTAGCAGTAAATGCTCGAATCAAAGTACGTGTGATCTAGGTTGAGCAGATATGGGCGACTATCCCTGATTGATATGCAGTGAGATACATAATACGCATCCAGCTGTACCATGAATATCGACCAAATAGGTAGCCTTAAACCCATTACGCTATATTTAAGTTGGAAATCAACTACTCAAGGCAGCCAAGTATGATCACGACCTTCAATTTATGATAAAGAAGATAAATAACTTAAAGGCTAGCACCTTTCCTTGGGTGCTCGGAATTTTACTGACTTTGTGTGTGTACTCCACACCATTGAGAAGGTGGGCAACACCAGAATGTATCGCCAAAACAAGAGACCCCACAAGGACTTCCAGAATGTCGTCATAGTGTAGATGTAAGAATCGACAATGTTAGCTCGTAGAGTCAGACAAAGGTCATGATTGGACAAGGGCCGAAATAGAGAATAGTATATATATTTACTAAGCAAGAGTGTGTGTGGGTGTGGTATATATCTGGTAGAGATTTGGTACCATGAGCCATTACATGTGGTCTTGTCTAGAGACTCGGTGAAACTTTTCTAGAGAGTAGCAGCTCTAGGTTAGCACACCAAAAAGGGAAGCTGTCAGCCAAGGGTTATCCAACAACTTGTCAGCTAAATAAGTATGTGTGTGTGTGTGTGTGTGTGTGGCCCTCCCCCATCCTAGAGGAGAGATCCACTTTGTGGAGGATGGTCCACCAAGTGGACCAATCCCCCACCAATTGTAGTAATTGCTTCCTAAAAATTTCCATGTTTTATAGCTCAATCACTTGTACGGTGTTTAAAAGGGGTTAGAAGCGAGATTGCTCATTTGTAGTGTGTTTGAACCGAACTTAGATGTAAGTACACCCAATTGTTGTATGATAAAGGGGTCCTCCAGGGAGGAGAGTAAGGTATTATGAAATCTACAGACCTGATATCTCATGATTCGGATGGTGCCACTCCACATTTGTGGATTATGTCGTGATGTTGGTTATTATACAATACTCCGATCCTGTAAGATAACTTAAAAATCCACACCTGCTCGAGGGTGGTCAATGATTACATTATATGGGTTATATGTAAACATGTAGATGCTTGACCAATTTAAGAGCTGAGAGCCCCGACCCATCCCTTTGGATTGGGTGGATCAAGCTAATAATAATGTAACTTGTATTAAAGAGTAGGCAGGTATCAATACCCATAACCTCACAAACATTAGGAGAAAGTTGGACTCACTTTTGGGCCTTTCAATTCTAGAGAGAGAGTGGCGCTCGACCAATGAGGAAGAGGCTAATGTTACGTTGAAAATCGACATTTTGCAGTCGAGCACTTTTAAAAAAAAGGGAGGAAATATTATTTTTGTCCATCAAATTGCACAATTTCATGCTTTCAAGGCGTAAATGCCGTAAGTCGTACTAACTCTATACCGAGGAATTTCAGAAATTTCATTGAAGACTCTATCTAGGATCTTTGTTCCTGCCCAAATATGACTTTGAGTAGCTCTACTTCCCTCTCAAAACTTCTTCCCTTTTTCATATTTGCGCTAACCTTTCTGTGTATTCTACTGCACACCATGACTACTTTTCGAAGGTCTAGCACTACCATTGACTCTGTTAGCATTTTTAACAGTTATACTATAGAGGATCAAGCATGGATACCATCTCAAATAACTATCGGAAGTTGGGTTCTACTGCAAACTAGGAGGAGGAAGAGGAGGCAACGCAATGATTCCGTGGAGGCTTTCAAGGGACAAGTTAAAGAGTTTAAAGTGTGTGCACAAAGCAAGCGAGTGAAAGAGGTCCTCATACAACATGATTTCCAGTATGTAGACTTAAGGTTGCAAACATCTCCTCCAAGTTTTCCAAGGCATCGACCCAACTGTAAGTTATTTTGAGCATCTCTCTTAGTGCATGATTATATTCGAAGGTTAAGTGGTGGATATCATCTTTGGTATGTTTCTGATATTTATCCATCGAATAGGACAGATTGGCAACCAGTTGAGAGAATAGTTGGGATTTTTGATGCTTTCCATGCATTTATTGGTGAGAAAATGTATCGAGGAAGACAACACAAGTAAATTGCAGATAATGGAATTTTCTTTTATGATATGTCATATGTGGAACCGAGAACTTCCATTGGTTGGGGTCGTGTAGCTCCTTTGTCTCTTCCATCCTTTGACAGCAAGGATTGGTCCTTGCCAGCTTTGCAAACTAGTGAAAGCTTAAGGAATAAGTTGTTTCAAGATATACAAAAGTCCCTCAAGTATTCAATTGCCACAAAAATAGTTCGGCTTGCACTATTTATGCCTCTTGAAGTGTTTGTAGAATTTTTCTTCAATGAGAAAATAAGAACTACCGCAACAATGTTCATTTGCAAGTCTGAGAGCTGTTTGGACTTTTTAGATGATAATTGGGATAGAAAACAATCACAAAGCAAAATTTGTATTTTGCAAAAGAAGTCCATAATTTGCAAGTTCATTATAAGCTCTCAAAATTTCTTAGTGTCGTTTTACTATATTAGATATCATCTTCTTAGTGGGAAGCTTATTCCACTCGACCAAGATACAAAGAATAGCCTCGAGAACAAACCTTTATCAATGGAGCTCTACTTTTGAGACAGCCTACTTACTATGATGGAGACAATGTCAAGCACAACTCTTGCACAGCTTAGGGTAGATCTTACAAGTGAAGAACTTCCACTTTTGCCAGAATTGTATGCATTCAGTCTCCACAATAGAAAGGTGCTTACTAAATCGATGAATTTTGATTTTCTTTAATACATTGAGACATAATCTAACTTTTTCTTCTTTTCAGATTCCAAGATGCAAGGAGAAAACAACATTGTGCAAGGAGTCACTCACAAATACACTTCACTTAACTGCTTCCACCGGAAGCTAGGTCACATACCTTGTGCATGCAAAGAGCTTTGATGCCATGCAAACCATGATGTACTATTCAAACAATGTTTCAAAAATGTTTCAAACCATGTTTCAAAAATGAACATTTTCATTGTCTCAAAACTTTACATATTGTGTTGTTTCTGTCAAGATTTATACAAGTAAATTGCTCCCTTTCCCTGCTCCCCCGGTTTGTGCCACTCGTCCCCTATCCTCTCCCCCAGTTGCTGCCACTCGTCCCTTGCCCTCTGCTCCGGTTGCTCCCCTTCCCTCTGCTCCGGTTGCTGCTACTTCTGCCTCTAGGGATGCTAGTCTCGGGCATCCTTTTGAGTCGCTCGAAATCATGGGTCTCTTCCATGGCTTCCCATGCATCTTGCACCTGTGAAGCTTTCCTCTGTTCTTGATCTTGAATCGACGTTTAGCCCATTCCTCTACTTCTGCGGTGTCCGTATAAGATTGATTTATTGCTTCTTGCATATTTCAAACATCTTCTTGAGTCTGATTGTAGTGCTACGTCATTTCGTTAACACGAGCCTGTTAGAACTCCTCATCTCTCGCCCCTTACTCTCTTGTGCGTCTGTTTACCAAGATTATAATATGATGGATGTCCATTAGAGAAAAATGTCGCACATCGTTGGGGTGTAGTTATGTAATTGAAGTTCCTGTAGAAGCGTGATACAAATGTTTGTTGCTTCATACAAACATTGCAGCAAACAATGAAACAGCACGATTACTTACGTTCAATACATCCATAATTTGACTGAGGAGCAACAGGGCATTCAAACAGGTTCTCCAGCCACATCTATAGTAATCAATCTGTGTAGGCACAATTAACCGTTCGTACCAGATGGTATCTCCTAGATCATGTTCTAACGAAACATGCTCTACACAGCATACAAGTTTTTTCGTGGCACTACATACATAACCACTTGAGTCTGCAACACATTACAAAGAGACACTACTTCCAAATGTACCCAGATGGGCCTTACGTTTTTACATGACAGTGAAACGCCCTGCTTTGCCTGGATTTTGCGTAGTAAAAAATCTTAGCTTCCATGTCAAATAACATCAGACTCCAATGATCACTACAAAGAGACCATCAAAGATGAGCAGAAAGATTCCAAATGCAACATGGTTTTTACAAGGCAAGAAAAAACTCACGATTGATTGTATGCAATGACCAGAAAGCGCGCTAGATCAAAGTTGACTCTGCTAAACCAGTTCATTAGACTCAGAAAGGAAATCAAGTGGTTCTGTAGCAAAGGTGATATCAGCGGATCTATTACGTATAGTTTGTCTTGAACCTCAGGGGGCAGAAGCGAGACAGCGTGCCTAACATGAATCAATGGCAAAGATTAGACTTAAGGTATTTCAGTGGGCTGTCACTGACACAAACCCATGAGTCAATACCGAGCGAGTGGGATAGCTATCAAATTCCATAAGCCACTGACTCGCTTGGTATTGACCCATGCCTTGACGGTAGTAATCCATTTAATGAATCAAGCGTGACTTATAAAGAAAAACTTGATGACTGCCATGAAGACATGGGTCAATACCGAGCGAGTAGTACCACTATCCAATTCCATAAGCCACTATCTCGCTTGGTATTGACCCATGTCTCGGTAGAGACCCATTTAATGAACCAACCGTGACTTTTAAAAAGCATGAGAATTACCACAAAGCAATGTTGACGACCTCATTCGTTGCGTTGGAGTTGGTGAAACTGCGCATGCACAGGAAGTCTTATTGACCGAGGTTGAAAATGCAAGCCTCCTCTGACCTTCCAGGCAGCAGTATCTGTGCATGCAGAGGTGCTGCGCTGAGCAGAACTTGCAACTCCTCTTTGTTCTCTTCATTGATTTGCTCTAAAATAATTGACTCATCTGATACTTTGGATGACCTTATGATGCAGAGCCTTGCCCTTGCCTTTCTTGAGCTGGCTCCCTGGCTGCCTTAGGCTCCTCCCTAATAGTCGTAGGGTCCTCCCTAATAGGCACAAGCTCCGGATCGTTTTCCTTCAATATTGGTTCCTCCATAAATGCCTCAGGGTCCACCCTGGCCTGCTCTTGCCCCTCATCAGCCCTTACTGGCTGCGGATCCTCCATGACTTGCTCATTTTGGTGTCTAGCTGGCTCCTCGATAACTGTCTCTATTTCTTCCATGACTGCCTCAAGGTCCACTCTGGCTTGCTCATGCCCCTCTGCGGCTATCTCAGCCCGGCTTCCCATCTGTGTCGTTTCTCGTGACCCGTGATCGGGTCCTTCCACTGTTTGTTTCAGCCCTAGACGGCTCTGTTTGTCGTGCACGAGGATGGACAGGGGGGATGTTGAGAATATCCATGGTTCTACTATCATGGGTAGGCACTGGATGAAGCAGCCCATCGTAGTGGAAATGTAGCCTCTGAAGAGTATCAAAATCCCACGGCATGATAGTAACGCGGTGTGCATGGGCAGCCAGGATATATCCATCACTGAAGAATTCAACGAGATAGTCTTCTACAATTTCTTGAAGGCAAACTAGTGCGTTGTTGGCCCATTTCATGCCGACTCTCCACTGCTCATAAATCTCCCACACTACTCGCTGGAAAGGGAGACGTGGAACACCAGGTTGAACGTGTCTTCTATCATGCGCAGCTCTTGTAGTACACCTCTTTCCGCCTCATATCGATGTCTTCTTGCTTGAGCATTCAAAGATTCACTTGTTGCCCTCCTAGCCATGGCCTTTACACGAGGCATCTCTACAAATAGCATAACACAAAAAGACAATTTGTTTGTCAGCACAAGGGACGTAAGATTTCATAAAAGGTCAATACCAAGCAAATAGGTGCATCGGATAGAGTTTTCCTTCCCTTATTTGCTTGGTACTGACCTCAGAAAAGTGTTATAGCAGACATCACTTATATTTTCTGAGGTCAGTACCAAGTGAACAGGTGCATCGAAAAGCATTTGCCTTCCCTTATTCGCTCGGTACTGACCTCAGAAAATAGTAATAGCAGACATCAGTTATATTTTATGAGGTCAGTACCAAGCGAGCATGTGCATCGGAAAGAGTTTGCCTTCCCTTATTCGCTCGGTAGTGACCTCAGAAAATAGTAATAGCAAACATCACTTATATTTTCTGAGGTCAGTACCAAGCGAACAGGTGCATCGGAAAGAGTTTGCCTTCCCTTACTCGCTTGGTAGTGACCTCAAAAAAGTATAATAGCAGACATCACTTATATTTTATGAGGTCAGTACCAAGCGAACAGGTGCATCGGAAAGAGTTTGCCTTCCCTTGTTCACTTGGTACTGACCTCAGAAAATAGTAATAGTAGACATCACTTATATTTTTTTAAGTTAGTACCAAGCGAATAGGTGCATCGGAAAAAGTTTGCCTTCCTTATTTGCTCGGTACTGACCTCAAAAAATAGTAATAGCAAACATCACTTATATTTTTTGAAGTCAGTATCAAGCAAACAGGTGCATTGGAAAGAGTTTGCCTTCCCTTATTCGCTTGGTAGTGACCTCAGAAAATAGTAATAGCAGACATCACATATATTTTCTAAGGTTAGTACCAAGCAAATAGGTGCATTGAAAAGAGTTTTCCTTCGCTTATTCGCTTGGTAGTGACCTCAGAAAATTGTAATAGCAAGTGAACAGGTTTGCATCCCCTGCAACAAATTAACAATGTGAAGGAGATGTTTAAGTCCATGCTGTCCTAATTGTCATGTCGTTCCCTCCCATCACCTCCCCTAATCTAGGGGGGGTGGTAGCATTGCTTCTCCCTCCCACGTCTACCTCTCATGAAACCACATGGCGGTACCACCCCTCATAGACCACTCATCAGCCAGAACCCAGGCTTTGCTTTTCAGGCATGTCCATCTAGTTTACTTAACCAGCAATCTTTTCAAAACCTCCCTCAAGGTTTCGCAGAGCAACTACAGGAAGCTTAGGATAGTGGTGATGCCTTTCCAAGGTATACTCCCGCAGCGCCAGCAGGACCGCATCCGGGCCCTCCTCATGAGGTCCCCCCTTGGCCCTCCCCTGATGTTACCCTTAGCGTTCTCGACCGACACAGCCCGGGAGTGGCTGCTGTCAACACGGGAGTCAATCTTCAAGGTAGGCCACTGGTAATTCTTTCCTTTTTTATCCCAATTTCCAAGCTCCTAGTTTGAAGAGCTTATTTGCTAAATCCTCTGTGCAGGATGCTAGCCTGAATCTGGAACAAATGATGATCGTCAGGGACAGAGTGTCAATCCTCAAAGACTCTCTGGAAGCAAGAAGGCCTGAAGACCTGCAGTGATTGCTCGTCGAGAATGGCTCCCTAGATGCTATCTATAATTGGCTAGAGGAGATGAAGGATGAAGTGCTTGAGCTACCCAGTAAATATGAGGAATCCATTAACTTCGCTAACAGGCTTCAGGAAGAGATAGTATGGCTGTGAAGAAAAAGGACAACATGGTTATTGCGAACCCTAAAACCCAAAAATTAGTAGGCCACTTTCTGTAAAGTCTGAAACTTGGCCTTTGCGTCTGTCCCTAGTGTTTTCTAACTAACCCCCTACATGGGTGTTAAGTTGTAATTTTGCTTCTCCCTTATAAATTCAAAACGCGTATTTGGTTAAAAAAACCCAAAACCGCAACAAACAGGGTTTACCTTCCCCTTATTTGCTTAATAATGACCTCTGTACTAGTAGACATCACTTATATTTTCCGAGGTCAGTACCAAGCAAACAGGGGCATCGAACAAAGTGGCCTTCCCTTATTCGCTTGGTATGACCAAGGAAAAGTGTAAAAGCAAACATCCTATGGTAAAGATGATGGTCAGTACCAAGCGAACAGGTGTAGCAAACAGGGTTTACCTTCCCTTATTCGCTTGGTACTGACTAGTCAAAATACAAGTGCACAAAAGGGTAGTAAGTAGCATACCTCTTCATTGTGTGTAGTGTTTTGCTTCACTAAAGCACTGCAAAACAGGAGTAAGAGAAGGATGCGTGAGAGTAAGAGGTGATGCACAGAAAGAGTTGGGATGGTTTGCTTACCGCGTAGCGTCAATGGGGGTAGAGTTAATTTAAATGATGGGCAGTAGAGGACACGAAAAGAGGTAGAATAGTTGAAATGTTTGGTGGGGGTAGTGCCTCTAAACTTAGAAGGATTACCTCAGCGAGGGTGATAACTTCACTTATGCGCATGATTACACCCGAGATTGTGGTTGGTAAATCGTACTGCATGGGAATCTGAGACCATTTATTACTAGTTGTCCTTGTGAGCATATCCCACGTTCCTTTTTCGAGTGACTGTTTAGAGTCAGACAGACACCAATCGCCCTTGCAGTCGCCATCTCCATCTCCAAGTGGAATAAACAGATCGCCGTTGCCTTTGCCTTTTGTGCGCTCTTCCCCTTGGCCAGCTCTTGTGATCCTACGTTCAGAGTCAAACGCTGATCGCCCTTGCAATCGCCATCTCCATCTCCAAGTAGAACAAACAGATCGCCATTGCTTTTGCCTTTTCTGTGCTCTTTCCCTTGGCCACCTCTCGCAATCCTGCATTGAGCGACCTCCACTGGGTTGAGTCCTTTGCTGCCGCATCACCATTGCCACCTTCTGGTTCTTGCTGTCGGCGGCCTGCGACTTCACCATCCAGCTCAGATCCATTGGATATTGCAGATACAGGTTCTTTATCCCTGCCTCTCTCCCCTTCCTGTGTGTTGTTAACTGTGTGCGCACCGAAGCCACTGCGTTAGGGTAAGATTAAAAGTCTCACACCGCATGGTTGGAATAATTACTCCTTATGTGACCGTGCCTGAGTTTGGGAATAATGACTGAGTAGGCATATATATCTATCACTGATAACATTAAATTCTCTGTTCTTATCCACCTGTTCCGGATGCTTGGGTCAGAACCAAGTGAATAGGGCCCTTTGGAGATTCTTGGGCCCCTATTTGCTTGGTTATGACTCAAGTGATGTCACCTTTTATGACATTAGCACACGGGAAAGAACCAAGCGAATAGGGCCCTTTCGAGATTCTTGGGCCCCTATTCGCTTGGTTCTGACTCAAGTGACGTCATTTTTTATGACATTAGCACACGGGACAAAACCAAGCAAATAGGGCCCTTCGGAGATTCTTGGGCCCCTATTTGCTTGGTTTTGACTCAAGTGACATCACCTTTTATGACATTAGCGAACGGGACAGAACCAAGCGAATAGGACCCTTTGGAGATTCTTGGGGCCCCTATTCGCTTGGTTCTGACTCAAGTGACATCACCTCTTATGACATTAGCGCACAGGACAGAACCAAGCGAATAGAGACCTTGAGGGGTACTTGAGGCTCAATATTCACTTGGTTATGACACCAAATAGTTTTGTCTTGGTTTTTCTTTCAGTCATGGGGATCATAGTCCTGGAGACAGACGTTGTGAGCGAGGATATATGTGAAGAAAAACTATTTACGTTCTTATACAACGCCCATGCTCATCACCGTGCACTAGAACTATTAGGAATGTTTAATGCAGAGTTTTCTATACAGAGGATTATATATTGCTCATTTGAGTACCTACAAACCCATTTGCAACAGTATGAGGGAGTCACTTGTGACAATTCCATGACAGTTGATGGCTTGAGATATGTGCACCCAGCCGACCTTGGCCCTGACAAGAGTGCTTCAAGGAGACTGAATCGCTATCTAGAAAAGTGTCCCTCCAATGCACTGCTTGTACAAGACAGGTGTATGAAGCACTTCAGAAAGTGTCACTTAGTGGAATTCTACCATGAGTTTTTCTGTTACTTATACTTGCAGACGGATGGTGAGTCAGAGACTTCCCAGTCAACAACTTTTGGTAGTTGTCCATTGGCGTCGGAGGAAGAGGTAGAGGATGTCGAGGTGCAGTTCGACCCAGGAGAAGAGTGGGTAGAGGTATTAAAGGAAACATTTGATGCGGGCTTAACTCTTGCTTCTCTTGTGGATACAGCAATAGGGTGCAAGCAAGAAAGTCCAAGTAAGAAAGTGACTTTGCCTCTGAATTGCGCTCCCAGCTTTCCTATGGCGAGCAACACCCACTATGTTCTGCTCACAGATATCATGCATGAGCTCAATATACGGGAGGACTACTACCTAGCTTAAATTGTGAATTTTTTTGAGGCAGACATGGGGTTTGTGGATGATCATGGAGTGGACCAACATCTTATTGCTGACACAGCTGTCCGCGACTCACAGTTCACTTCAGGGCGGCAACTGATCAAAGATACATTCAATGAAGGGAAGTCCCGAGAGGCCAATTTTCCAATAGATGAGCATTTTGAATCAACAAAACAACTCGGCTTGGAAAACATGGGTAGGCCCGTGGCACCCAGAGATCAGGTAATGAATAGTCAGTCTATTCACTTGTGGGGGAGGTCGATGCTGGAAATGGACGAGAATCAGATGGTAACTTTTGTCGTGCATTCAGATAGTATTGGAGATGGCCCAGTGATACAATATCCTGATCATTTTTTTTATTGAAAGGTGCTAGTGTATGATGATAGTTTCCTTAGAAGAGCGGGAGGCTCACGGCAAGGGCTTGTCACTGGAGTCCAAGGCAAGGATGTAGCGTTATCTCACTACATCGGGCGTTTCAACCACAAAAAGGTTTGTAGAAACAATTCAAGTACTTGGAAATTATACTCATCTCACTTACAGCCCATAAATTCATTACAATTTTTATGTAGATCATAATATACCACAAGGAATACTCCGAGGACAATGCAAAGTTCCCACTGTTTGCAATGAAAGTTATTGCAATATTGTGTGGTGGGCACCCCCTCCCACTAAATGAAGAAAGACTAATTTTGATTGAGAAGCAGTTTGCTCTACGCGTATTTGGCATTGGGTATGGGTGCCAAGCACTCAGAGCCCCCTACTTCATGTCCTACACAGCTCAGGCTCTAGCTGTAGGGGTTGAAGACCCAGAGAGCTTAGATCCATACAACAAGTGGCTATTTCTGAGGGAAGGAAGATGCCTGATGCCCGTGGGGATGCTACCATCAACAGAGGAACGATCTCGTCTACAGAGCTTGCACATTGAAGAGGTACAAAGTGAGGAAGAAGGAGGTGCATCGAAGAGGATAAAAACGACAGGCTCAGGTCAATCTTCTCCCGCTCTTGACTCGTGACCGTCTCCACCTCGCATGGAGCTCCGCCGTATTTGAAGCTCCCCAGGCCATCTATTTCTTCTCTTTGCAGATGTGTTGTAAAGACCGTGTAATTTCTGAACTCTTAAGAAGTTTCTTCTGCCTTGCTCTATGAATTAGTCGTCTATAAGTCCATTGGTGTAACTCTAATAGGCTATTGGCCTTATCTTTTCCTCCCCCATGTCTAGTGTGCTTAAAATAACTTGTTCTTGCCATGTAGTGGGTTTTTCCCATGCCTTGTGTGGACCATATTGATAGTGAGCCGTATGTCTTGGCAAAATATGGACCATGGTTGAACAGTATGTGCTGCATTGAATAAAACAAAATGGTCAGTAGAGTACAATTTCAAATTTTGTTTTGTATACATAGAATGCCAACCCACCATGTAATGTGTGCTATGTTGCCCACCCCACCCTGTAAGGTAAGTCTTTTTCCAATCCAACAAGGCTGCTTGAAATGATGTGAGCTTACTTTGGTCCCAAGAATGCTCCTCAACGTAGTGGAAACTTTTATCTAGTGATTTTCACACGTTCGCTTTGTGATTCTGGATTGCCCCACCACCAGCATTGTCTTTAACCACTTTATGTAACTGTTTCCATTTGTTGAACAGGTTTCTCCTTTCTTCTCTATCTGAATCTTTGTGGCTAAACCCAAGAAACCTTCTTGCCTTCACGCCGCCTACCGATGCTTTCCTCGGTACCTTGTACCGACTTTGAGACATCTTAGGGTCCTTTTCGATTTTGACATTGCCTCCATGCAAACCAATGTCTGAGAGCACTCCCTCTAATGCTTTGATCACTCTTTTTGACTCACTCTCTGGCTTTAATGTCCATGCAAAACATATGTACAAATGAACCACCTTTTCAATTTTTCGACAGAGTGCATGAAGTGTACAGACGTGAACTCTACTCAGAGGAATATCAAGCACTGGTTTAAAAGTCTTATCTTGAAGATTTATGTTGGGAGCTCTATTCCATTGCACACTCTCAAGAGATTGTGCATCAGCCATGCAATATAAGCATGGATTTTCCACAGCTGCTCCGTGTGTTATGTTATACATACACTTAAGAGTCTTTAAGTCACTTGCCATGTGCCATTCCACTATGTCGTCACCAAATCCTTCCACTGAAAGAACGGCTCCATTTCTTTCTTCACTGATGATAGAAGGAATTTGGTTTTGACTAAAAACCCAATTGAGGATTTCAAAATTTTCCTTATCAACCTGCAGTGAAAAACGAAAACACAAAATCAACATTCAAATAATCAATATTTTTGTTATCATAGAGTGAACGAAGTATACCTAAAATGATCCTAGAGTTAGAATGTTGTTTTCAGATTGCACGTTGAAGTATCATGGATCCTCTTTTGTTATTGATGGATCTAGAGCTCTGTTCATGAGGGTAATGGTGACTCTCTCCAGCTTCTTGTTCTTCAAGACCTCGCACTCCTCGAGCTTCAAAACAAAGTTGAGAATCCCACTGCACTCCTCTCGACTAATGTCAAAGAAGTGAACTGCATACCTTTGAAATGCTTCAAGATCAACGAAGAGGTTGTTGTGCTTGTTAAATTGTACCTCTCTGCCGCCCTTGCCTAAGAACGTTGCTTCAATATTGAATGGTGACCCAAGTTTCTCAAACACCTAATCGTTTATGTGCTAGCGAACAGCCTTTACATGTGATGGCTTTGGAAGCAATGATCCTCTATATAGTTTATTTTGAGACTTTTTAGGTAATGCTTTGAAGAGTGCCATGTATCCCATCTGCAAGATGTCACTCTCATCAAGTATTGCTTGCACTTCCATTGGTTCCAGCTGATTCTCGTTCATGAAGGAGGCAAGGAGCCTCCCTTTCAACTTACGAAATTTTTTCTGAGTTATCATCTCTTCAACTACTTCTTTTGGAACTAGATGGCTGTAATGCACTCCGGCATTAAAGCCTGCACCGTTCGAGTTTGGATGCAGTAAAGACATGCCAAAAAATCACCATGCGTTATGATCATGTATAGGAAAGTGTATCCATTTCTTAGTGAAGCACATCGCCACCACTACCAACCTTCATGTTCTCAATGTTGCACAGATCTCGTTTTCTTTTCCGACTACCAAGCACGGTGTCTTTCTCTCGCAAACTTGTGATCTTCTTCTCAAGGCCTTGGATTGTCTCTTTGTTTGATGAAATCTTTTGAGAGCATGCCTCATTAAGTTTCTCCACTTGCATGTTCTCCATCTCCAGGAAGTTTCTTTGTCTTTCTGCATTCAATCCTCTCATTTCCAAATGTTCGCCGTATCCCAATAGCCCATCCTTGGCATCGCCTGTGAAATGTAAGAGGTTAGTGATATTAGCAAAGGGAGGTGGCGCATTTTTCATAGGATCCTTTGGATAAATAGACCCATCAGTCCACAAATTCAAATGATGTTCCTTGTTTGTCCTTCTAAGTTCTTTTTCCTGTTAAGATAAGAAAGACTCCCTCCTACGTTTCTGCAACGGTGCGTACTCTTGCAATACATTAACATGAAGATGATGTGTTTTCTTTCTTTGGGTAAGTGTTAAATATGAAGAGGCTGAGGATTGCAAGTTCAAATTAGTGTTTTCATTAGGAAAAGAAGTGTTCTCCATTCCTAGAGTTGATAGAGAAGAAGACGGAGACCCAAAACTCATGAAATATCTTAGGTTTTGGGAGGGAAGACCATATTCTCAAGTTTAGAGTTGATAGAGTTCGTGTGGCTTATGTTTCTGGAGGGCACGCTTGTAAGTTGGCATTTCAAATCATTAGTCATATGGTTAGTTGGATTCCTAACAAGAGAACGAAGGATAAGAATGATAAAGACGGCGGCTACCTACCAAAGAATGTCATTTTGGCTTTTTGTTGCGCAAAAAAGTATCACATAAAATGCACAATTTAACATTATCATTTCTCTCTCTAAGCCGACGTGGCACTTCTTACAGGGCCCAAAAGTGAGTCCAACTTTCTCCTAATGAACCGTTTGATTGAAGTCGGGATAAATTGGAGTATCTATATCCAATTGCTAAGTATGGCACTAGTCCGACCAAAGACTAGTAGGTAAAATGTGTGTGTGTGTTTAAGTATAAAAAATCCATGGTACATGCATGCATTCCAAGAATGCCAAATTCCATTGTAAACCCATTCCATACATGACAAGTGTTTTCTTTTTCTAAGAAAAGAGTATAACAGATGTAGCATAGAAAGAGGCTCTATAGGAAGCTCTAGCCCATGAAATAGTGCTAAGTTCTCCATAGTTCATAAAAAGTTATTTAGAGAAATAAACCACCAAAGGTAAGAGTTGGTAGCCTCTTCAGCCTTCAACCGACCAGGAGAACCTAAAAGGACCGTGTGAAGAGAGCCCCATCCCTCAAGGATCAGTCCAAGGTAAAAATATATAGGACCAACATAGAGGGATTAAAATATAGTAACTAGGTCTTTGAATAGTATCAATACTATTCTTGGTGTTAGGTGTGTGTGTGTGTTTCAATAATAATATAACATATATACCAAAGAATCCTTTTCAATTACAAAAGACACTGAAAACTATGTCAATAAAAAGGTGGTATAATTCCCATTCATAGTACAGAACAGTCTTTATACACAAGTGTTGACATCAAGGGACAAAAGATATAATAGTCCGCTATCTTCAAGCCAAGGAACTTTGAAAACCATAGTTGAGAAGGTAAACCTCACCTGCACCCATGGAAACAACACAACATTTAGTTAGCATTGGTACCGTATGCAGGTGATGCATGGGTATCCCACATGTTATAGATGTCACCCAACTAGATTGCTTTCAAAGATAAATAATTAGAAAGGTCAATCTAATCATATATTCAGAGATGAAATCATTTACAAGGGGGAAAAAACATATGAAGCCCCGTGTGCTTTACAAGCTCTCATGAGATAAAGTTCAGTAAAGAAGCTATTCAAGTGCCTTTATCGGCATATGCAGGAGAAATACTCACAACCATCAAACAATTTGGATAGAAATCCATTTCAATGCCAAAAGTCACCTAAGAATGAGTTGGAGCAGCCAACTCCGCTAGCCTACTTATCTTTTCCCTTTGCCATAGATCTAATACTTAACATACCCCTTTGCACATAAAATCCTCACTGTCCTAATGTACAGACACTTCTCCCAAATACACACACCACCAATGCTAAGTGAGCATGTAAAGTTCACCTTTTTATAGGGTTTGGAGCAAGTGGCCACCTTCCTTCTTAGTCGTATGGCGGGCTCGGCTTCAAGAGGGGGATGGTGTAGCAGCACCACCATGTACACACACACACACACACACACACACACACACACACACACACACACAGAAAGAGAGCACTTAAGAGTGCAATATCGCAGACCTGTTAGGAGGGAGCCACCTTGCTATTAAGTAGAAGATGACATCATTTACAAAGCTTGGTAATCGGCCCATAACCCATTTAGTATCTAAGGGTTAGGTACCATTAAGGTACTATCTTACAAAAATTACGTAGTGAATTTAAGCAAGTTATTCACTAAAGGTACCCAACAGTATCAAAAAATATACCAGGGAACTAGCAACACACATAAACAGCCATATGTGTGTCTGTGTGCGCGCGTAGTACCAGTACTAGTATGAGTATAGTCCACTAGTGCCAGTAAGTACCAGTACCAGTACCAGTATATACAGTACCAAGACAACTCCCGTATTACCAATACTATTATAGCACTATAGTAGTATAGTAGTATATCAGTATCAGTACCGGGTACGAGGCGTGAAGGAGTGGGCATGAAGTACAATAAGAGAGTAATACTCTTGATCAGGAGTAGGGAATGGTTTTAAAATCTACAATACCTTTTAAGGTTTATGCAAAAAATTAATACCCAAGTTTACCAAGGCTTTAGGGCATGTACCCATAGTGTGATACAATTACATAGCACAAGTGCATATTTCAAGTGAGAGGGATTGGGGGGGTGGGGGAGGGGGGTGTATGTAGTCTGGGGTGGGGTGGGTTAGGTGGGGGGGCGGGGGGGTTGGAGGGGAGGGGGGGAGGGCTATAAACCATTTTTGGATTGTTGGAGAAGGGGTTTATTTCAATATAGACCATATATTTTTTTAGTTGCATATAGTAGCTAAAATAGTGCAAGTTTCTGCTTGGCCATCTCTAAATTGCAATTTAAGGTATTCACCCCTAAGATATATTAGCCATTAGCAAAATTTGTAAGTGCCAGGTAGTGTATATCTAGATGCATCACTTCTAGGCAGTATAGCAAGGTATAGACTTCAAGGCTCCCATCCATAGGACATGATACATATTTTCTACAACAGTAACGTAAGTGTGTTGTGTAGCTGGATAAAGCAGCTACAGTTAGATGAAGTGACCAAGTGTGTGTGTGTGTGTGTGTAGCTGTTTTAACTTATATAATAAGACATAAATGAACTTTTACATGCAAAAGACAACTGGCTTTAGAGAAAAGAAAATAATTAGTACAAAAACAACTTATTTGTAGAATTACCTTTGTACATGGCATATGAGAATGAAGCCTCGTTCTAGTAAACAATGATAGTGACCCAATAAAGAAGTATTTCCCAAGTAGGAGCAAGTGTAATCTCGAATAGATAATAGCTTTAAACCACCAAGAAAGGATAGAGTCCTCACCTGCATAAATCCAAACAAGACAACAAATATGTGAGCTTTGGATGTGTTTTATAGGTGTCAATGGACTATATTTGTTGTTATACATGTCCATCTTACAACTTTTTAGAACTTAAACTTACTGTCCAAAGTGTTAATGTTTTCCAGATTTTTTGTACAAAAGTTTTAGAGTCCAGATTATATATATAAGTAAGGTTTCTAACAACCCTAACTCTTTATTAGACTTTAAATAGATAATAACATTTATTTTCACAATAAGGCATCCACCCCTTCTCAACCTAGTATCTAAATACTTAGAACTTCTCATCATTCATTACAGTATGACTTTGCCAGATTTGTCAAGCTTCAATTCTTTTAGCTTTTCTTCAGTACCTTGAATCCATAAAGCCTAAATCAAAAAAAATTTAGATACCACTTGACAAATTCCAATAGTTCGTTTAAGGGTGCCAAAATTGGCTAAGTTTTTAAGTGAAACTAAGTTATACACACCCGGCCCATGGGCTTACTGAATCTATCTTTTCTCAGTTTGCATATCAAATGAGAAGAAAACTACAATTAACTTGGTTTTAACAAAGTTTAAATACTTGTTGTGCCTCAATGCTTAGCCTAAAAGATGACACTCTTTACTTATGTCGGTACCTACCAGAGTGAAGGATACTCCAAGGTAGTAATCAATCAAAAAAATGTATAACGACCAATCACCCCTTGGGGCTAAACTTATACAATAAACCAATTTCTTAATTGTGAGAGCCTGTAAAGTAACATCCCATCTTGTCTCAAAAAACCATATATATAAAGTTTTTAATACTTTTGGCCAAGTTTTATCAGACACATGGCAATAACCAGTAAGAAAAAACACCACAGTTCATGTCCACATATAGGTTATTACCGTATCCTGTTTGTGCAGCGGTCTCATAACACATCAACCCAACTGGCAATACATTTCTACCAAGAGAACCCATATCTTTACTAACCACAATATAGACTTCCAAATAGGGTGATCAATTCTGAAAGAGCTAGTTTATAGTACTTTTGTGCTTATATGTATCAAGTTAGAGGAAAACTCCCACCATGCAGATATGATCTGTTAATAGTAGTACCATTAACCTAAACCATGATTATCAATCACTCCTATGCATAGTACGCAATTGCGACAGGATACCCACTCTTTTTTTTGTAAAACCAGGTCAAGTCAGGTGGTAGTTGCTTTAAAAAATCAAACCAATAAATTTCCAGAATGTAATGTAACGTTTATATAGTAGAAAACAAACTTAACCATTCACAGTATATCAGGATGCTTTCTCTCATGCATTATGTACAAAATATTTACAATATTTCATCAAGTTACCACTAACAAGGAGAACACCAACCCGAGACGGTAGTTCAACCACCTCCATGACTGCACAGTGTCAAAGCCCTCACACCTTACTTTGAAAAACACATGCAAAGAGAAATATACCACAGACTAAGTGAGGGGCCAAAGCACCCTCACCTTTTATAGGGTTCAGTTCATCCAGCTTGCTCAAGGTGTGAAGACGCCCCACAATCAAAGTACTCAGTAGCTACAAGTTCCCAAGCAGCAGCTACGGCCGCCCCTACTCGCATACTGGGTGTTGAGAGGAAGAGGGAGTGTGTAAGAATTAGCGCTAGGGTGCGGTGAGCTATATACAGACAAGGGGGACAGAGAGAGTGAGGGCATGAAGGGTAGGGTAGATATCAAATAAATGAATGCCACAATCTATACACATTACTTTAGGGGTGGGTACCCATGAGAAGAAAAGGAGGAGGGTTGCCCCCCCCTTTTTTTTTTTTAAACGACCCATATGATGGTTGAATGTAAACCTAGGTGTTTTGATCAAGGTAAAAAGGTATCCTCATGAAAAATTCAATTTTATTTATATGGCTTAACTGCTTGATAAATAAGCACTCATGTGTGTGTGTGTGTGTGTGTGTGTGTGTGTGTGTGTGTGTGTGTGTGTGTGTGTGTGTGTGTGTAGCACGCACACAAGGTGTTGCTCTCGATTTGCTTGACGAGCTGCCTTTATTTTCTTTTTCTTGCTTGATCGATTTGGCATTGCTCTACTATGCTTTGTGTGAGCACTTTAGGTGTTGCTCAAATGCTAAATCTATAGTGCTGCATGAATTATCACCTGATTCACTCCCTTGAGCTCTACCAAGGTCAATTCACTATCCGATTCACATGATTGCTTCCAATTCTCAATGGACTACCTTTGGTTTTAGTGCTCCCAAGCTTTTGCAAGCTTGATTTCTTCAACTCTCTACAGAACCTGCACTCCCTGGTTAATTCCTTACTAGATTCCTTGCTCCAACTTGGCAAACCTACACACACGGGGTTGGGGAGAAGTGGGCGCTCAATAACCATGCTCTAATACCAGTTGTAGGGGTGTAGATCGCTCATGTGAGTATGCATGCAGGAAGGGGGAAGGAGAAGAGGGGAGAATCACACATCTGGAGGAAACCCTACACTCTAGAAGGAGAGAGAGTGACAGCTTATTTATTTTTAGTTTTATGTATATGAGATACAAAGGGGGAGTTAATGGGTTAGGTTAGTGTCACATAGATCGACCACATCGGCCTAAACTCAACAAGATTTATATTCCTATGCATATGGATGTGATCATTTTTTCTCCTCTCCTACTACTCACTATGCTTACTATGGCGGCCACGTTCTATAAGTACATCATCCTCGAAGGCGGCATAGTTTTGGGCTATGCTACAAGGGAGTTTGTGTCTTTGGGAATCCTACGTGGAAAACTTGCTACTATATCAAAGTAGCAATACAGTGGGGCCCCATGCCATGCAAATGACATAGACCAGCTCCTGCGCGCACGAGAGAGAGAGAGAGAGAGAGAGAGAGAGAGAGAGAGAGAGAGAGAGAGAGAGAGAGAGAGAGAGAGAGAGAGAGAGAGAGAGAGAGAGAGAGAGAGAGAGAGAGAGAGAGAGAGAGAGAGAGAGAGAGAGAGAGAGCGATTGGAGGAGTGGAAGATAGAGAGAAATAGAGATGGGAAGAGGTAGAGGGGGATAGAAGGGGAGTGAGAGAGAGGGGAGAGGGAGAGAAAAACAAAATCTTGTTCTAAAAGCTCGCATTGAAAACTCTATTGGAGCAAGATTTTTGGTGTGATATTTTTTACTAGATCTGGTTACTAAAGTAATATCCAATAAAATCTTACTCCAAGCTCACTCAAAAAGCTCGCTCCAAACCTCAACTCTAGTAGTATAATTTTTTTTTTCCAAACTCACAATTGTGAGTGGATGTATTGAAGCTTCCAAGTGAGCGTACATAGTGGCATCAAGCTTGTGTCAAGCCTTGAGGGAGCTCCTTAATACATCGACAAGCTACTCGGTCTCAACAAGAGGCAAACATCTCCCCATGATTTAGTTGTCACAATTATGTCAGCACGATATTGATGGTCATATTCCACTCATCTGAATCCTTTCTTTTACCAAAGGAGACAATCAATTCCCTATTTTCTTGTAAGATTTCCATCAAGCTAGCTACCAAGAGAACATTCTCAAAGACCTGACATTTCTTAGCCTTCTTGATTTTAATAAAGTAAAAAAATCTAACAGTTTGTGTGTAGGTAAGTAGCACTTGGCTTTTCATCACCCTCCCTCCTAAGAACGGATCATTCTTGAAGAAACCTATATTCCAGGGCCTTTGAATGCATTTGTAGATCTCCCTACTAGGCCTCCTAAAGTTGGGCACTTCATAAACAAGTGAGTGAGGGAGGTCCTCATTAGCCATTTTGCATACGAAATATCTATCTGAGCCGATACCTCTAGTTTGAATCATTACTCCTATCAGCAAACCCCTCGATAACACCTTCCATAAAAAGATCTTCATTGTCGGTGGCCATTGTGGTTTCTAGATGTTATTTGTTGTCACCGCCCACCTTGACTCTGGCCATTTCTTTCCCCATTGCTTGTTAAGGGGGGAGAATCAATCAATTTCTTGTTAAGAGGGAGACCCAATCAATTGATCTCAATAGCATTTGGTAGACATCTTTGGTTTGCGGCTTCAAGACGACTCACATACGAGTGTACAATATTTGTTAAGCTCTTCAACATCTCTATTGACTAGCAGTATTTCAATCCTATTGAGGTGGAACTATGTAGTTAGTTGGTATGTTCCTTTTTAGCTCCTACTGTTGCTATCTCAAAATTGGGCTAACTTTTTGAGCCCTTTTTTGTTTATCTTTCTAGTAGTTTCCCTCCAAAATGGATTCAAGGAGATACTTTGTGCTTTAGAGAGCCAGTGAATTCTGAAAAGACCTTGTAACCTCTCCCTACTCCATTGCCTCCGATTCTCTAGTAAATTTTTGTACTAGCTCTCTCGTTATGCCTCCAAGCCTTAGGCTAGTCCACCGAGGGGCGAGCAACTTGGCATACACCTCTAGGTCTTTCCATTGACCTCCTTGTCAATCATGTCCTTTATCATAATCACACATGCTTGGTCTTGCTTAGTGATTGACGTCAAAAGCTGGGCACATCCGGGCCTTTGAATGGATGACCGGGTTGAGAATATTGATGCCACTGGTCTCACGACAAACTTCCATCTGGCCCATTGACATGGCATCAATTCCTTCGTGTCATTTTTTGAAAGGAATATTTTCATCAATGTCAAGAAGTCCTTCCAGTTTCACTTGGCTACCTTGATGAGTGGACGTGTGAAAGCTATGTACGGGAGCATTAAAAAATTTATCACTTTACCCTACTCAAGAATGGACAAGGGAATGGTTGAAGTGTATTGAGCTTCCTTTGATAAAATTGTGTTGATGAGGAGTGATTTCTTTGTCTAGAATGGGAGAGAGACTAAGGGCTACGATTTTGGCAATAAATTTATATACCACTGACATCATTTTTATTGGCCACCAAAGTTTCAGATGAGAGTAGTAGATTTGCTTAAGAATAGGTCTTATGAGGCCCCCTTTATGCTTGAGTCCAGGGATCCGTTGATGAAGGCATGGTTAGCCATTGTTTTTATCAAGGACTTAAGATACCCCAAGAATTCTTTGAAGAACTTGGTAGTCAATCCATCCCACCTTGTCTAATGCTTCTAGTGCAAGGGAGCAGTCCTCCTCAGTAACAACATTCTCAAGTAGTTTGGTTTCTTATTGTGTGATCATCTACTTAACACTCTTGAAACGTTTGGCCTTGGCTTCATCCACTTCTCGAGAGCGGGCCTCGGCCTAGCCTATGATCTGGGATAAATAATCTAGCATAATTTTAGACATTTCATCTTGATCCTTCACTTCATTCCCCTGGACCCCATCTATGAATTTGTTGATCTAGCCTCAACCTCTCTTGACTTTTAAGGCTCTAAAGAAGTGTACTTGATTTGCTGCCTCCGATTGCAAGTATGTTTCTATAGATAATAGCATGGCTTTCCTAACTTCCTCGAGTAGTTGTTCGGCTACGTCATTTTTTGTTTCTAGCCACCTTCTGTGCTCAGCCTTGTAGGATGTTTCTTCATGCTTTTTGGTGGTAAAGAGTCCACGCCATGTGGTTCATGTGCACACACACACACACACACACACACACACACACAGAACATAGGATGTGGGTGGAGCATCTCACCACAATGTGTGTGTGATAGCACCTTATTCTTCTACCTATCAAAGATACGGTGTGTACAAGTAATGGGTGGTCGGATTCCTATGGCGTGTCCTTACTAGAATCAGCATGTATACCCTACAAGTATCCTCTAATGACCTACACTACTCCACAATGTATCATGATAGTGTCATTCATCACTCAATTAACACCCTCAACTACAAACGCTCCCACTACAGGTGTTATGTTGGGTCTCGGCACTAAGAGGTCATACATGAGAGTCCTAAAGGCTGATATGAGAGGTCATACATGAGAATCCCAAAAGAATATGCGTGCCCCTCATCAATGACTAGTGCAATGACCTTTGCCAATCTATCCACATTAGGTATCTCAATCCTCAGTGCATCATCACCAGAACTAGTCATGCATGGACATGTCAATAGTGACTCCAAGGTAGTCATCACTCCCTCATTGTCCATAGGGATTGTATCTACATGTCCAGGCATCACCATATCAGCCTCTAGCATGATCATTTCAAAGAAATCCATATCGCTCATCTCCATGGTAGGAGGCATCTCTGTCCTAAGAGGATCAATTTACTGTGTCTTCCTATAGCATGGCCACTCTAACTCTACATATACAACATGCGATGCACAACACTCTAGAGATCATCCCCAAAATATATGTGCTTAGTTTCTCATTGACATGAATTTAATGTAATTGAGATTAAAGCGTGTCTCACCTCATATGCATGCATGGGGTAGACCAAGCCAATCCTCACTCCTCTTGCAATGACTAGTAGACCACAATGTATCTAGAAAAATTTCTCTCTAAGTAGTGCCTGACAACCACTATCTCTCAAGCATCTCACTGAAATCAAGCTCTCTACAATCTCAGGAACATAGCACACAAGTTGTAGTACATAAGATACACCATTGGGTAATGACAAGCATACATCTCTTGCACCCTCTATGTCATATGCTGATCCGTCAGCTAGTTGCAACGATGAAGGCTCCCACTAACAAAAGTGCTAAATCACCCATGACATGATGTGACATGGAATGTTGCACATACTCATCTAGAATCCATCAAGAGCAAGTGGCATCTCTATTGTGGGACACGAAAGCAAGAGAAACACTAGAGATAAATGTGACATCACCATCACTAGCATACAAATCCACCTCTCTACTCTGTGTTGTCAACATTGTTTGTGCATCACACATACATCTATGTCATTACCTCATGCATCTAAAGAAACATCATCTAGTGTGCCCTATGTGAACACAATTCCAACATCTTAAGTGTCAACATGAACGAGAGCACTCTCAGATGAGTCATCGTCGTGAACCCAAAACCATCACACATATCAACTGCCATAAGTGAAGCTATGTGTCTATAGCATGTACAAAGGAAATGTGCATAAGCCAATGCCAGAAATAAGTGCACCAAACTTGCAATGAAAGAGAGATTCCTATAGGGATAAAACACTCTCAAAAGAGCTCATCAGTACTCATGTGCACCAATGCATAAAATCTTTTTCAATAGTGTAACCACATTGTGCTCTATAATCATCATAGTGATGCAAGTCTCAACTACCAAAAGTACATGAAGCTTGAAACAAGTGAGTACATGTAAATTGTATGTAATAGACTCACAATCAAAATAGTCAACGATGAAAAATAGTGCATACCATAAGTCTACCCGTAGCCACTACAAGCATACACAAACCTCACTCTTGTAAGAGTGGATCTAAGAACACTAATCCATGTCCAAAAAAAACCATATGTCTATCAATGTGGGATCAAAGTCAACCATAGCAAGAGAGAATCACCATTTCAATCCAATGATTGCAAATAAATAAAAAGAGTGTATGTAAACCAAGCCAAAACTATGGTGAGAAATCTAGCAAAATCAAATAGAGTCTCCCCTTCAAAATGCGGAAAATCTCAATGCAAACTCTCAAATCATAAACCGTATCCATGATGTCAAAATGGCTCCACAATGTCACATACAATGGAGATCCACACTAAACGTACATTAATGGAGTAATCGCATATAAACAAGCACCAGAATAGGTGTAAACAAGAAAACTTATCAATGCAAAAACAACGCTCTCAAGAGATCTCATTGCACTCAAAAGTGCTCACCAAAATGCATGTACAATGGGCATCAATCATCCACCATAACCATATGAAAATTTGTCCGCAAAGACCATAGACCAAAGCACAAAATCACTACCAAAGTGTCCTCTGAAACCAATTCCTATGAAAGAAGCTCCACTAGTGTGCTCAAAAAATCATCTCTCAAAAGATTGCTTCAATGGTGTGTAAACATCTTCGTGATTCTTTTCCCAAATCTACCAAAAACCTCAAACGTCAAGCTTTGCACAAGATGAAATTGCATCTTCAACTTAGAATTTATGCACTCAACCTCAAGTGCATACCGTGCTTCCAAAAGTACATCATACTCGCACATTGTGTGATTATAGAAAACCTAAAAAAAAATTCATATATTTAGTTTGAGCTGGATATCAACAAATGGAGAGGAATTTGCAAAAAGTTTCTTTTATAAAGTTGTAGACCACGTCAAAATAGAGGGGAATTCTGGGTAGACATTTCATATGTGCATTCTAAGAGGAAAAACATTATCTACAAAGCGATGCTATTGTGCACACACTTCCACAACTTAATTTTCAAGATGCAAACTAGACCTCATTATAGCATCAAGCTCACCCATAGTATCTACAAAAGAAACTTGTTCACACAAACCCAAAACATTTTCAGTAGGCTTTAGCAACCCACTCTTTTTCATGCCTATTTGTACATTATGCACATATTGCCTCTCACATCTCTTCAAATCTTCAAGTTTTGTAAAACATAATGATCCATTGCTTGTTACCAAGGAGCTCATTGAGAAATTTTCACCTATTTTTGGATCAGGCGAGACCCTTTTTCTTTCTGTACCACTGCAATCCCGCTTTAGAATGGTACTTGGCCAAAACCCATCATTTCTCTATGATCATGAAACTCTTTGCTTACCTTTGGTAGAGGATGTTCTCTGAGGTTGTCACGATTTCTTTCATGGTTTACACAAACTGTGAGAAATTGGACAGCTCGTTTACCATCTTTGCTGCGTATCCTAGCATATGCTGAACCATCGTCCATTACCTTTGTTTCCATTCGAACTCCCACAATGTAGGGCTGTCCAAGGATGAGATGATATGAAGATGTATCCTATACAAAGAAGTTTTGGTCAATCTTTACATCACCTATTGTCACCTTCACACCTGGACATGCTGCATACAATTCACCGGATGAATTGTTTGCCACTTTTACCATCCAGCCATGATCTGTGTCCATCGGCCATTTGCACTTGTTGTACAGACTCTTTGACATTATGTTTATTTCTGAACCATGGTCAATCAAGGCAACAAATGGCTCTTCAAGATCACCTACCTTGACCAAAGTTACTGTAGTAGCCCTTGCCCAGTGACTTCGTGAATAGTAGCTCCTAGGAATATCTTCAACTTCTTCATCATCATTTGAGAAATGCACCTGCTTCACTCTCCCACTAGATTGGTAGCATCCTACCACAGATCCATCATCCTCCTTATTTAGCAGCTGCATCCTTTGTGTCTTCGAGGTTTCCCCTTCAACCTGTGGATGAGAAACTTCAGCAAGGGTTTGCCTCTTCCTCTTGATGATGTCAATGATCTCCTCATGGAATTCACGCTTTGCAATGCCAAGAACTTCTCCCAGAGTAAACTCAATCTTGCTATTCAAGATCCTTTCCTCCAAGACTTTCTTTAAATCTGTAGCAACCTCAATATCAGATTGTAGTTTATAAGTTGGGCCTTTTGTCTTATGTCGAGGGTGTTTGAGAAGGCTTTGAGTCGCTTCTTCCCCCACTTCTAGAAGCTCTTTTTGATTGTCCTTCATCAACATTCTCACATCTGCGCTTCTCTTCTACAATTGCCTCACTTTGTTGGCATTTTGTAATGTAGGCATGCACTGACAATGAGTCCACTGGATCATTCCATCCTGTTTCTAGACGTATGCAATCACTTGCTTCATGTAGAATCTCTTTTGTAAGCTTTCCCTTTTTAGCTAATTGCATGACATTTGGCCAAATTTTACCATGATGGTCAATCACCTCTTCATCAAAAAAATGCTCAATTTTTACTCCATAAGTAGCTGCCTCAACTGAAGAGCTGGCACGGTTAGTTGCCATATCTTCAACTAAGGTTTGCATTCCCCCCTTCCCAAAGTTAGTTCTCAAGGGTAGACCTGTCTCTCTTAAGTGGATTTTACCATCCTTAAAAAAGACAACATATTTTGACAAAGCATCACTAAAATCATCACAATCCCTTCTTACATGGTCTGTTCTATCACACCAAATACATCTATTAACAAACCCTTCTTTGGGCTGTTGTCTTTGCCTAGGAAGTGGGCCTGATGGTTGGCCTTTTTCTTCAAGCTTTGCAAGCTTCACCTTCAAATCACGCATTCCCTTCACAAGCTCATCTAGCATGGACTCATCAAACTTAGGAGTGATAAAAGTAGGCTTTACCATTTTGTCAGAAGTTGAGGTTGAAGGACATATAGTGTTTACTACCATCTTGTCTCTTCTTGTTTGTCATTTGGCAAGCAACGAGACAACACCTTCAACTTCATTCCAGTTGGTCTTTAGTCCTTGCTCAGCATCTTTATCTTCAAGAAGAAGCTCCAAATTTTCTTGAAACTCTTTACCTGCAGCTTGTAAGAAAAGATCTGTCTTCTCTACATCTAGTGTGGCCCTTTCTATCCTTGTGAGTTGTGCATAGCGCCGCTCAAATTCCATAAGTAGCTCTGTTATTGATAGTCCTTGCTTTGGCTTGACTACCCATTCTAAGAATGCCCATTTGGTTACTCTCTCAGAGTCCTCCATGAAATATTCCTCCTTTAAAGCTACTTTGAGTTCTTTCCAATTTCTCCCATGCCCATCTTTAATTGCCCTAACATGCTCCCTAATTTCTCGAGCAACAACTAGCTCAAAGATTTGAATCATCTCACCTTCTGACACGCGATGCAGCTCCATCTCCTTCACATACTCGCGTAAGTACTTGCTTACATCTTTGCCATTGAATTGATTCATTCTGTTGACGACTGCTTGTATGGCCTTCGTTACTGAAATCTCCCTTCTTTCAGTGGCATGTTGTTGTTGCATGAACATTGCAAATGCTTGAAACATTTGCATTGTTGTTGGGTCAAAATGCATACCCTGTTGCCCAACATGATCACCCATGGTTACGCACAAACTCTCACCTTGGCAGTTTCGCGTCGGGTTCACCAAAAATATATCAAGAAGTAGACGGTCTTGCCAGGAAGGCACCGGGCCTCTTGCTATGAGAGTTTGTGAGGAAGCTCAAGGGTTATGAGAAAGAGCTAAGATGTAGATAACATAGCTTCTAGAGCTAAAGAAGAAATGTAGCCAAAGAAGCCGCTCACTTTTCCTTACAAACACACACGTGATGGAGAGAACTCATGAAAGATAGTCAAAACAAAACAAAAATGAAAACATCAAGATTACGATCATATCGTATCATGGGTAGGATAAAAGGGTTAATGGATGAGTTAATGATATTTAATCTTTGTTGTCCAAATAAGCTACGGATTGCTCTTTGGAACTATAGCTTTGTGCTTACTATAATGTATATGTTTTGTCTAGCGATTGAGATTAGTTGTGAGTACAAATCCTCCTAATTCATAATAAAATAACCACATTCACATCAAAAGATAAGTCATAGTCAATAATAGGTAGTATGATGGGATCTGGTGAGAGAAGTATTTCGTTGAGCCTTTCAGGACCAAATAGAAACACTATGCGTTGCTGAAAGTGAATCTTTCGACTAATCCAATGGTTGACCCTAATAGATTGCACTGAATGGAATTGAAAGAAATTACCTCTATGTGGATTATGGTTATTCATCAATGATATACTTAGTATGTTCAAAGATAAAGGTGTGAAAGAAGTGAAAGGAGAAGAAGAAGAGAGTTTCTCTCCCAAGCCCTATTGTTGCCCTTAGGCAATAAGGATACTGCGGGAAGAGAAGTACCTGTAGCAAGGATATTCTAGAGTTTGTGGAAGAGAATGAGAACCTTAAGCGAGAGAGATGCTTGTGGAAGATGAAGATATGGTTACTAACCTTGTGCACATAATTGTTTCTCGCAAGAAGGTTGTACCCATTACATTGACAAGGTTGCTGCTTGAATACCTTCCAATGAAACAATTAGGACACAACAAGAGAGATGAAAGGAAGAGTAAAGATAGAATTAGAGATAGATCTAAGTGTGGTGGTGGTATTAGAGATAGATAATGAGAGATAGAGATAGAGTTAGAGACAAGTATTGACTAGATATGCAAATTAAAGTAAAACTAGCAACATATATCTTACATGAGAGCAATCGCCACCACCTTAATGGAGAGAGAAGATGAGGCAAGACTTCAGCCTTTCTTCAAGAGAAAGTGTGGCACTAAGATGAGCGTGTCACAATGGAATTGAGCTATTCTCACTCACTCATAAATTGCCTCAATGAAGAGATGGTTGCCCTTTTTATAGGTGAGGGAGCCATGTTTTACATAATCACTTGATTAGGCTAAAGAGTTAGCCCAAATCAAATGTTCTTTGGATATTTCTTAAAATGGGAAATATTAGAACTCAAAATATCATGAAATTAAGCATTTTTGGTCGTTGAGGCTCCATGTGGGTGCATGATGTATGTGGGCCCCACTTAGGCATCTTCTGTGTGGCTCTAGCAGGGGGTCCCAACTTGTGTGTCTTGTCCTTCAAGGCATCTTTGAGGTGTCACATTCACATGCTTATGTATTTTATCCTCCAAATATCTTATTTTATGGGAAAAGACCAAGATTACCTCTTTTCACTTGATTCACCTATTTACCATCTCTTCTTGCAGTGTAGTTGTGAGATGGTTTTTCACTGGTTTCCCTCTAACTTTTGACCTGTAACTCGGATTGACATGCTTCAAAAGGAAAAATTGGCCTACTAAAAGAGCTTGACTTGGTTTTGGACTTTTCTCCATGCGCTTTGTGGACCGCTGGCGCGTCACTATGTGGAAACGTGTTCTTAAAAGAGGGGCAGTGAATCACTTAGTAATTACTAGAGTAATTACTACGGTAAACCCGAAGCATATAAATAGGGCCCATTACTTTGATATCGGGTTGGAAATTGTTATCACTTGTATTAGCGCTTTGAGCTATAATTTCACTTGAGCATCAGTGGCATTATCAGCTACACTTTCTCTCTCTGTAATCATATTCACTGTAATCTCAATCATGATATATATATATTCCAGTGATACTGACTTCTCAACAGTCTTCTGAATCTGAATCTGAACTTTATTCCACTCTTTAAGTCTGATTCTCATTTCAGTATTCATACTTCAGTCTGGTCACTGATTTCTATCTAGTCTGCTGTCTGAACTCTTCCTACTCTAAGTAGCTGAAATCCTTCAACACTAGAATTAACTGTCTCAAGAGATCAGCTCCAATTCCATTTTGGCGATCACGGTGGCTAGAGCTGAAGCTCGTTGACTGAAAGACTCTTCTCCCAGTTGAAGTTTTCACCAAATGGCACCAAAATCAAATCGTGGCCGGAAATCTATGAATCGTGTGGACCCCATTTCTGAGGAGTCAGGAAGAGAGTCTGACCCCAAGCAAGAGAAAATGACTGACACTGAGGCTCAAGAGGAGCATAGTCAAGCTGATGAGGCGCATGACTCACAGCACTCCAGTCATTCTCGACGCAGACGGGCAGAACGGGAAGCACGAAAGGCAAAGAGTTCCAAGAGTTCTCAGTCTCGCCAGAAAGATGAGCATATCAAAGGCAGAATGGGAAGTCATCGAACTTCTAGCAGACAAAACAGAGAAGATATAGACACTGAGACAGAGACAGAGATTGATTGGGATGCTGACACTGACAACTGCAAGAAGGCTCCCAAGCGTCAGTCTGAAGCCATGAAGAGAACTGGCGGGATCAGCAGTAAACGAAATGATTACACCAATTCCCTGAAGATTTCCTTTCCGATGTTCAAAGGAGGGAAAAAGGATGATCCTGATGTTCACATACAAGCTTTTGAACAGTATGCTGAACTAAAAAACATTGATGAAGATGATTGGGGGGAATACTTTCCACAAACCTTGAAGGAAGCAGCAAGGAAATGGTATTACCATTACCCTGTATGCCAGCTGAGATCATATAATAAATTAATTAAGGCCTTCCAGTTGGAATATTCCAACAATCGAGGGGATGAGGATATTCTCTGTGAATTGGATCAGATCAAACAGAGGAATTTGTCAGTCCGTAGCTATGTCAAAAAGATCAAAGAACTGACCAGACAGTTACAAGAACCCCCGTCTGAGAAGAGATTGAGGGCATGGTTTCTGAATGGGTTCAGAAGCAAGAAGCTGAGAGAACAAGAAGTACCAGCCCCTACAAAGAAATTCAATGATCTGGTCCAGCGAGCATTAAAACTAGAACAGCAGGCTAAGAAAGAAAAAAGCCACAAGAAGAGAAGGACCAGTAGCAGTAGTTCGGCTACTGAAGCTTCTGATTCCAGTGCAACGTCCAGCAGTTCCGAGAGCAGTTCCAATGAACAGACAAAGGAAAAATCAAAGAAAGGATCATGGACCAAGAAAATTGAAGAAATGGCTAGGCAAATTGCAGAAATTAGCCACATCTCCACGGAATGCCCACAATGTACCTACTGCAAGGCCTTCGGTCACCTATGGAATAACTGTGGCATCCGAATTCATCATTTTAAGAAAGGAAAGGATCTATCAATGGTTGCCTACACTGAATCAGTGAAGGCAGAGCCAATCAAAGTAGCCCAAGAAGAAGAACCAGGTACCAGTGGTACTGGTCAAGGACGAGGCAGATACCAACCAGGAATGGGCAGAGGAAGAGGAAGAGGCAACTTCCAGACCAGAAGCATGAATTGATACACCTGTGGGAAGTATGGTCATTTTGCAGCCCAATGTCCAGATGCACGTGTAACAACTGCTACTGAGGCTAAGGCACCAGAGCCAGTCCCAGTCAGAGTAGTTACCAGGAGCAAAGGAGTAATCATTGAAGAGATTCCAGACATTTCAAAAGTACCATCCAACTCCAACAGCAACAAGTGGGCCCAACAAAGGGATGTTTGGAAGGCCAAGGGTAAGGAAAAGGTGGTAGATGAGTGGCAAGAGCAGCGAGAACTAGCAGCTAAGATCACAGAGGATTTAGCTAAGAAACTACTAGAGCAGCCAGAAAGTTCTGAGGCTAGAGTCATCCAGAAGATACCAGCCCAATCAACTGATAAAGATTAGCCAGTACCGGCCATGACAAAGACCATGCTGGCTGTGGTACATGGACTAGTTGGTGAGATGGAAGAGGAAGGAAAGAGTAGAGTACTGCTAGAGAAGAATGGCAGTATGAAAACACTAGGTCTTCAAGCTCTGACAATCAGTTTGACCACGAGCAAGAGGAAATTCAGGTGAAAATTTGTGATAGAATCCAGAAGCTGACTGTAGAGCTGGAGGATATAAGAAAGACCTTACCTGAGGTGGCCAACTTTATTAGGCAGCGTAGGAAGACTGAGGCAGAGGCCAGAACAGTAGACCTGACGGCTGTCCGGGATGATGAAGTTCCACTTATTCAGGTAGATTACAAGGTCAGGAAGCAGTGGGAACCTCTCTCAAGCGTCATACTGGATGGAGGAGCAGGAGTCAATATAATGGGAGCCCATCTTCAACAAAGAATGGGTATCACTAACATGAAAACCGCACCATTCAAAGTAAGAATGGCAGATCATCGAGTCGTACAAGCGACGGGCATGATTGAAAACATGAAGATAAGAGTGGGGAGGGAAAAATTCAAAACTAGTTTCCTAATTTTGGATGTCTAGGGAGCATATGGAATGCTATTAGGCCGCCCATGGTTAAGAATAGCACATGCTGTTCATGACTACGCCAACCAGACCTTAACCATAGAAGGGGCCAGTGGTAGAATCAAAATCCAGACCAACAACATGAGGAGCTGGAAAAAGGAATTGAGGCCGAAGGAGTTGTGTCAGAAATACCGAGCTAAAAAAATTGAGCGAATGCTAGCAGCAATGAACATCTTTCCTTTGGCAAAAATTGATTTGAATGCAGTCCTACTAAATAAAGAGCAAGCTAACAAGCAGAAGAAAAAATTCCCTGACCAATTCACTGAAGTCAATACAGCGGAAAGAACCGTTCAGCTAACTGGAAAAATGGAGGAACCAGCTGATACTGATATAACGGAAGAATCAGCATGTCCAGAAGAATATCCACCTGATCAAAATAATGATTCAGAAATGAATGGACCTTCTTGGGACTACGCTGAAGATTCGACCAAACGAAAAGGAGGAGGACCAAATTGGTTGCTTCCAGATGATCAAGAAGTGGAGGAGTGGAACCTGGGATCAGAGGAAAATCCCAGAATGATCAAAGTCAACAAGCACCTGAAACCGGCAATGAACGAAAAGGCAAGGAAAATGTTCCAGAACTATAAAGATGTATTTTCCTGGGAACATACAGATTTGAAGGGAGTAGATACTGAAGTCTGTCAGCACCGAATACCACTGAAACCATAAGCTAGGCCAGTTAGATTGCAAAGATACCGGATGAACCCCAACTATGCAAAGAAGGTCAAGGAGGAGATTGATAATCTTCTCAAGGCTGGGTTCATTACGGAGGTAGCAAGTAGTGATTGGTTATTTCCAATAGTTGTCATTCCTAAGAAGAATGGGAAATTAAGGGTTTGTGTCGACTATAGGAAACTAAATGCCCAGACCATCAAGGATCCATTTCCCTTACCTTTTACTGATATGTTTCTTGATGAGATCGCATGATATGAGATTTATAGCTTCATGGATGGTTATAGCGGCTATAACTAGTTACAGATTGCTCCGAAAGATAGGGCCAAGACCACTTTCATTATTGAGTGGGGAGCATTCATGTATCTGGTGATGCCTTTTGGCCTATGCAATGCACCAGCTACTTTTCAGCAGTGTATGATGGAGATGTTTAATGAATTTCTTCATCGGTTCCTCGCCATTTTCATGGATGACTTCACTGTCTATTCAGCTGAGGAACAACACCTTCTATTCCTAGAGATGGTTTTTAAACGCTGTCAGGAGAAAAGGATTTGCTTGAATCCATTTAAATCAGTAATTCTGGTTTGGAAGGGACATCTACTGGGACATGTGGTTTCCTGCAATGGAATAGAAATGGCCAATGACAAAATACAATGTGTCTAGCAAGCTAAAGCACCCAGAACTGCTTCTGAGTTGAGTTCTTTCTTGGGGTATGTGGATTTTTATAGAAGATTTGTACACAAATTTTCTTCTCAAGTAGTACCACTATATGAGCTTACAAAGAAGACCAGTAAGTTCAATTGGACTGCTGAATGTGAGGAGAGTTTCTAGAATTTGAAAAAAACCATTACCAGTAAACCCGTCCTCAGGCAGCCGAACTGGGATATTATTTTTCATGTACACGTCGATGCTTCAGGATTGGCAATGGGGGCAATATTAGCTCAGCCAGATGGCAGAACAGACTATCTGGTCTATTTCGCTAGTTGGAGATTCAGTCAGGCTGAACAAAGCTATACGACTACTGAAAGAGAAGCCCTTGGAATGGTTTTTAGCGCTACAAAGTTCAAGCATTATGTTACCAAGTGGGTTGAAGCTAAAGCTCTTCCTGACAACACAGCCAAGTCAATTGCAAGATTTCTGTTTGAGAATATTGTCTGCCGATATGGATGTCCAGTGGAAATTTTGACCGATCAAGGGACACACTTTATCAATGATACTATGGAAATCCTCTTGGATATGCTTTCAGTCAAGCATCAGAAATCTACTCCTTACTATCCCAGATGCAATGGACATACTGAAAGTAGCAATAAGACAATTAAGACTATTCTCACTAAGGTGGTACAAAAGAAACCAGACCAGTGGGATTTGAAGCTTCAGACTGCTCTCTGGCTTATAGGACAACTTATAAGGTAACTATTGGAATGACACCATTCAAAATGGTGTATGGAACTGAAGTTGTGGTTCCTATGGAGTTTATAATCCCTAGTCTGAGAATGGCTGTAAAGTATGGACTAGACTTCAACCATAATCTTAAGAAAAGACTGGATGAACTGATGTAGCTAGATGAACTCAGACAAAGACCTATATTGGAACAGGAAATTGTTCAACAGAGAAGAAAGCACTGGCATGATCGCCGAATTAAAGTCTGAGAATTCCAGAAAGGAGACTTAGTGCTTCTATATCAGTCAAGATTGGGACCAAAGAAGCCGAATTTGAAGATTGCCTGGGCAGGACCTTTTGAGGTTGATTGGGTCTTCTCCAATGGCACAGTCAGATTAAAAGACTTATCGGGACTGATGTTGCCGGGAGTATATAATGGAGCAAAGATCAAACTTTATTACTCAGAGACCCGAGAAACTGGATTAGAAGAAGTCACTAAGGAATTGGAGGTTGTTGATCAAGAGATACCAGAATCAGATATTTTTGGTCTTTTCCATGTGCAACTAGTTCTAGCTTTAGAACCAGTACCTGAAGAATCAGATCAGGATGATTTAAGAACCAGTACCAGTACGATCCAGCCAGAGCTCTACGAAAATGTATCAAGTAATAGAAGCCTTTAAACAAAGCCAAACAGTTGGCCCAGAAGTCCATGTTGAAACTAAATACAAGAGTGTAGCAAAGAAGGTGAAACCAGTAGCTTCACCCTTACCACCCAACAACAGGGAAAAGATTGAGCAGTCTTCTTTACAACCAAATTTGAGGAATCCTAAAAAGATCGGGAATACCTTCACAAAGGAGTCTTTTCAAGAGTTGCACATTGGTTACAAGGAGTTTCTAACACAGGAGGAGACAAAGTGCTTCAAAGAAATGCTTTCAAAGCATGGTAATGCTTTTGCATTTGAGCCACATGAGATAGGATGTGTTGATCCTTCTATTGTAGCTCCTATGGTAATTTTCACAATACCTCATGTGCCTTGGAATCTACGGCCTATTCCAGTTCTAAAGACTCATTTGCCAAAGTTAGTAGAGCTACTAAATGAGAAAATCAAAATGGGAATCTTGGAGCCATCTTATGCTCCATACTCAAATAGGTGGTTCACAGTTCCAAAGAAGAATGGTTCTCTACGCTTCATCCAAGATATGCAACCAGTGAACAAGGTGACAATTAGAAATGTAGGTACAGGTCCAATTGTGGATGAGTTTGTAAAGCGTTTGCAGGGAGGGCAATCTACTCAATGGGGGATCTCTACTCAGGGTATGATCAATTTCAGCTTGCAATCAAAAGCAGAGACTTGACAACCATGAGGACACCTTTGGGTTTGGTAAGGATGTGTACCTTGCCACAGGGAGCAACCAACTCGGTTGCACATATGATGAATGGGATGAATAAGGTCTTACGTGACTTTATTCCTCAAATCACAATGCCTTTCATTGATGATTTGCCTATCAAAGGATGTGAATAAAGTGACAAAGATGAAGCTTTGGATCTCAAGGGATGTCGCAGGTTTGTGTTAAATCACATAAATGATTGTCATAAAATTTTGTCTAGGTTGGAAGAAGTGAATCTTACATTGTCAGGGAAAAAGTCTATGTTTGGTGTCAAAGAAGTGCTCATTGTGGGGCACATGTGCGGGCCATATGGTAGGAAACCTTGTCCATCAAAGGTAGATGCCATCCAAAGAATGAAAGAAACATGCACTAGCATCACTGAGGTTAGAAGGTTTCTGGGAGCATGTATCTTCTATGTTATTTGAATTCCACATTATGCACATGTAGATGATCCTCTTTATCAGCTGCTTAGAAAGAATCAGAAGTTTAAAAGGACAGAAGCACATGTAAAATCCATGAAAAAGCTAAAGGAGTTGCTCCAGTCAGCAACAACTTTGAGAAAGGTAGACTATGAGAGTCAAAGGCCAGTAATTGTGACAGTAGACACCAGTCCTACAGGGATTGGATGGGAAATAGGACAAGATGACAAAGAAGGACACAGATATGTGGTAAGATTTGGAGCAAAGGTACTAAGTGCTTGCCAAAGAAACTATCCACAGATAAAAAGAGAGTTATGGGGTATGGTTACAGCCTTGAAAAGTGGGAAAGAGTACCTAATTGGTGCATGTGTGGTTGTAGAAACAGATTGTCTACCACTTCTTGGGATGATTACAAGCTGCTCAACACCAGACATTGCTATGTTGCGGTGGATTGCCTACATTAAGTCCTTAAATCCTGAGTTTAAGCACATTGCAGGTAAAGAGAATACAGTGGCAGATATGCTATCAAGGGCAAGGTATGAAGATGAGTCACAAATGATTGATGAGGGAGATGATGTAGGTACAAAGTTCTATTCTATCTCTCATGTCAAAGGTAACAATGTCTGCATGACTAGTTCACTTGAATTGTTCTTGAAAGATCTTTATGAAGGTGATTGGCTTTCTATTGGAAGCTACTTGAGTACTCTAACAAAACAGGATGATTGGTCTGAACAAGAATTCAACAGGATACGCAGAAAAGCATATGGGTACTTTTTGAGGGATGGTTACTTGTGAAAGCATCCTAAACAAAAGGGTGCTACACCACAACGGGTTATATATAAAAAAGAGACTCAAGTAAAGCTCATGCAAGAGTTTCATGAGAGTCTATGGGCTGGACACAGGGGTTTGTGGGCAACCTTCTCCAAGTTGAAAGAAAAATACTGGTGGAAGGGTATGTATAAATATGTATCTCAGTTTGTAGAGTCATGTGTAACTTGTCAAATGTATTCAAATGTTCGACATCGTGATGGATTGCACCCTACATATCCACTAGCCATGCACTATAAATGGGTTGTGGATCTAGTCACAATGCCTTTAGGACTCTGGCAGATGAGATACTTGGTTCTTGCACGAGAGGACCTAACTAATCAGGTTGAACGAAGAGCATTAAGAGCTAAAACCACAGAAGCTGTGTGCAAATTCCTTCTTGATGAGGTGATTTGCCGTTATGGTTGTGTGGGAAAGATCACTGCAGATAGAGGTGAGCTGGATGCCGAAGAAGCAAGGGAGTTCTTTTCTAGATTAGGAATCAAGCTTTCTCTTACTACAGCTTACAACCCTGAAGGCAATGGAAAGAGTGAAAGAGGGCATCCTCCTATCATTAAAGCTTTGGCCAAGGCTTGTGAAGGAAGAGTTGGTGAGTGGCCAAAACTGTTACCATATGCTTTATGGGTTGATCGTACAACACATAGCTTAGTAACTAGCTACATACCTGCGGAGCTAATGTATGGTCAAAAGCCAATGATGCTGATTGAAGATACAATTCCCACATGGAATGTACTACCTTGGCAAGAGGGGCTTAGCAGGAAAGGTCTCCTTGCACTGCATATAAGGTAACTAGAGAGAAGACCTGGAGACATTGAAGCTACAAAAGAACGACTCAAAATGTTATGGAATTGATATCTTATTATTTATTGCAGTTGTGACAGGTGGAAAACGCTTGACCGAGCTAAGCTATTGCAAAAGGATATCATGTTTTATGTATATTTTATTATTCAAGTGCTCTTTATGAGCTTTAGCCATTTATGACCGGCCGGCCAGTTTGTACTCGCTTTGACCATTCAAGAATCTATAAATTAAATACGTGCAAGAGGGAAATGGTCACTCTTGCACGGGGGGAGATTGCACCTAGTTTTTGTCTCATTCTTCTTCCTCTCTTCTCTCCTCTCTCGCCGTGCCAAGTGTAGTACTCCGCTCTAGGAGGTGCGTCTGCGCATGTTCTCCTCCTCTCTCTCGCTTGATGTCTCTCTCTGTTCGTGTATATCGTCGATTATGCGTCTATGTGGTTGCCAGGTATGTCGATTAGTCTGTTCTATGGTTGGTAGTATGCTGTTTTGGGTTTTTTGCAGGAAACTCCGTGCCTCCGGCTGTAGCAGTGGTATCAGAGCCCAGGCTATGCTCCAGAGGTTGCAGATTCATATAACCAAAAAGCTAAGTGCTCTTGTTTTCTTTTGATTTTCAAAATTTATAATTCTATGTATATTATCTTTTTCATGCAAATTTGTCGTTAATCCTTCATTAATTTATAATTAGTGAAAGATCTGAATAAAACAGTAGAAATGAGAAATTTTTACTGCAAGCAAAGTTTACATAATATTAACGTGTGTGTATATATATACATATATATATTTTAATATCAATAAGCATGATAGATATCGTCATACGATTTGTATAGGAGACGGAGAAGAAGAGCTGTTGTCGATAAATTTTAAATACTTTAAGAACAATCTAGGAGTTGTAGAGGGTAAAGCATTTGAGAAATTTTTCTTATTAGTTATAGCGAGGGAATAAGGCTCAACAGACAAATTTGCATGGGAACGTAGCCCAAAAACGTATACTATTTTTATATTATAGGAGCAGTTACGGTCTATAATGGGGATGTAATCATCAAAGGTAGTAATCAAAGAAGTGCACCAGCAATCGGATCAGCAATTGTCAAAACCGTAGCATCAGCAGTGAGTGACAACCTAGGTGACGACGGTTTGGCGATTGACGGTGTCTCCTATCTCCCAAGCACTTACACCGCTTCTCACCACCCACAACAAGCTCACAACAACGCTGAGGGCGGCTGCCCAGCAGCTTCTCTATCTCTCTCTCCTCGTTCGCTTGTGGCATGCACATCCCACCCAATCTCTCTCTTCATTCGACGGCCACTATCTCTCTCTCTTCAACCGCCACACTCCCTATCTCTCTCACTCATTTGCGGCACCAACTAGACACTCACTCTCAAACTATCCGTTCCATTCATTGTCATGCAGTGTTGCGGCTGTGAGCGACATCAAGTCTCTCTCTCTCTCTCTCTCTCTCTCTCTCTCTCTCTCTCTCTCTCTCTCTCTCTCTCTCTCTCTCTCTCTCTCTCTCTCTCTCTCTCTCTCTCTCTCTCTCTCTCTCTCTCTCTCTCTCTCTCTCTCTCTCTCTCTCTCTCTCTCTCTCTCTCTATTCAGTTGGTGGCTGCCAAGCACTAGGTTGCGCACCACCCAGCCACCATGCAAACTCTCTATGTCTCTCTCTCTCATAGGTAACCGCCACTGCCATCGCAAGGCTCATAACGGGTGCCCACCATATCTCTCTCGCGCCTCGTGGCACCCACACCTTCCACTCTCCCCCTGCCAACCACCGACGTCGCCATCAACTCGAGCTGCTAACCAACTTACTTCTCTCTTCTCTCACTCTCCCACCAACATGCAGTCCACCAACTACATTCCTCCAATTGTTTTTGATACCCCCCCCCCCCCCCTCTTTTTGCCTAACCATGCAGCAGTCCTCGACCACTTATCGATGTCTGCCACTCATCTCCCAACCACCGACCACTTTCCCACCTGCAAACAACGCTCTCTCTCTCTCTCTCTCTCTCTCTCTCTCTCTCTCTCTCTCTCTCTCTCTCTCTCTCTCTCTCTCTCTCTCTCTCTCTCTCTCTCTCTCTCTCTCTCTCTCTCTCTCTCTCTCTCTCTCTCTCTCTCTCTCATCAACTGTCGACCGCCCACCACAGAACTCCCACTGCCCACCTCCTCGAGAACTGAGTCAGCAGCCCCTTTTAACTCAGCCTGCAACAACTGCAACCTCAAGTTTTGTGGATTTTTTCTCTCACTCAGTTTCTCGCAACCAGCATGGGCCATCCGCTCACTAACCAGACATGCACCTATTTTTCTCCTCAAATTTTAGTTTTAATACTCGCCAGTAGGAATCTATTTTAATGTTTCATAGTTAGATCAATAGAGGAAGATCCCCTCTAGCAAGCAAAGGGGTTTCGTAGATCGCTTGCAGGCAGGTGGAGACACCCGATGGGGGAAGCAAGGTGTTGCACCCGAGCTGGTGGAAGCACGCATACATGGTGTGGACTACACCCACTGGGGCAGGGGGTTAATGCTGCAAACGAAGGCGTAGTTGACCTCCATGAATGGTGTCAATATTGAAGGGCAGGGTGAAGAGGATGGCTTAGCAGTATATTCTGGGCATTCTCATCATTATACCATGCAGAGGGGCTATTGGGCTCCTCTTCATCTGATCGTGCTCCGAGCAAGGTGCACTCCAGGAGGAAACACAACCTGAAGCGGCTGGTTGTCAAGAAGCCTTTCAAATCGTCGAGGAAGGCTGAAACTCTTTGAAGATACCATTTCAAGCTAATAACAAAACTCAAGAGGGTAATAATGTAGTGCAGACACCAACGTTTATGGTGGAGAGAAAGAGAAAGAGTCGGACTACAGAGGATGATGACCTTACGACTTCTTGTAGGTGTGTGTTTGTGTGCGCATCAACTATGAGAGACACCACCCACGGTGGAGCACCATCAGGCATTCACAACAATGCTGATGATAATTTTCGCATGCAGATTTTAGGCTTCTGCTTTAGTTTCACACTTCACTTCATTTTATTTTTATACCCAGATATTGTAATTAGCTCCATCGAGATTGTATCATATGTAATTTTGGCCTTTGAAGGCGTTTAATGTAACATTTTATTTCATTTCCTTTCTCGCTCTCCCCCTCATCTACTGCATCTGACCCCCCCCATTGCGTTTTGGTAATTGCAATCAATAGTGGTTTATATTTTACAGTTATAAACTATATTAGTATCATAATCAAACAATTGAATTTATTATTATTATAATAATTAAAAAACCCATTAAAATATAATATATAGAAAAAGAGAATGATTGTGTATAATTTTATATATTTGATGTTATTGGTTCGAACTTAGATAAGTATTATGTTTATATCGGTTATTAGTAATTATGTAATTGTTTCTCATATATCTAGTAAAATATACTTATTAATTCCCGTTATGCTATTTTGAGCAAGGTGACAGTGCGACCCATCTATCTTGAATGCATTTCTGGCACACTATCCATGGCCATTACTTGTGACAACACAAACACACCTAACTGGAAATGTCTGATAGAGCAGCTAAGGTCAAATTAATTTCGTGTTGTTTTCTTTATTTGTTGGATCAATCTACTGTTTATAGTAGGACCTTTGCATGATGTAAGCTCGTGATATCATGACTAAACACTAGTCAATGCTCTTTAAACGATTTTTATTTTTTTTATTTTTTTATTTTGTATTTTTTACAGTATTAAGAACATTAGAGGTAACAGTTTGCAATCTCAAAAGACTACTCCATTTATTCAAACCAAAACAATCTACAATACATTGATTCCATCTCACTTTCCAATTAATTCGAGCCTCATCATTGTAAATGACTTTTACTAATTACAGCCCTCTCCTATTTGTCTCTCTTTCCCCACGCACACACTGGTACATATTTCAGATGCAGTATATCATCCAGAGTAAAATGATTTACAAAGAGCAAACAGAGAACAACAACGTTACATCAATTCAACACATTTGGCTTACTTATCATCTTGATTACCATTTATTGTTTGAAAGAAGGCATTGCTCTTTTAATTACTTTCATTCTCTAACATTTTGCCAATACTTGTATTAAACAAAATTGCTATTGCGATCATTTCACATTGAGATATGCAGCTACTCACGTGAGTCGAGGTGCCTTCCGTCAATACCAATTTGTCAATACTTTGTTACTCAACCTTACCCCAATGTGGTGTAAAACAGGTAGTACAATTTTTATGTTTTTATGTCCTGTCTAGTCCATTGGTCACATACACACAGATCCGCCAATTTAGGCAGTGTGTAAATGCTCATCTTGGTGTAGATTCCCCGATTTAGGCAACACCAATTATCTGTGAAGATCCGCCGATTTAGGCAGCACATTGAAAATTACAGATTCATGATTTTTAAACAATACCAAATGCAGATTCGCCGATTTAGGCAGCATTAGTGCAGATCCGCCGATTTAGGCAGCACGTCATATTGGTGTAGATTCGCCGATTTAGGCAACACCAATCACAAAATCATGTTGCAGTGGCTGGCCACCACTGCAACTGGTATGATTTTGTTACCCGGGTACATAATGAAAGTGATGTGGATTTGGACTTATATTTTGGAACTGGAATTTGATTGGGATTTGGTATTTGATGATTATTTTATCACGGCAGTATTCATGTGATGAGACTTGACAATATGAGATTAATAATGACTGTGACCACTGATATCCTAATTCATCAGGGTATGACATATACTGCTTATTCTAGTGGTATGAGACACTAGGATAGGTAGTATGTGGATGACGGCAGGCATAAGCTAATGTTGTTTAGTTTCAATATAAAAAAAAACTTTTATTATGTGATGTTTTTGACACAACATACTAATCAGTGTTTTTGACAAGTATTGTTTGCAGATTTTTATCTTCGCAACTAAGGACAGTTGCTTTCCAACGGAGAGGTATGTTATGGAATTGATATCTTATTATTTATTGCAGCTGTGACAGGTGGAAAAGGCTTTGACCGAGCTAAGCTATTGCAAAAGGATATCATGTTTTATATATTTTTTATTATTCAAGTGCTCTTTATGAGCTTTAGCCATTTATGACCGGCCGGCTAGTTTGTACTCACTTTGACCATTCAAGAATCTATAAATTAACTACGTGCAAGAGGGAAATGGTCACTCTTGCACAGGGGGAGATTGCACCCAGTTTCCGTCTCATTCTTCTTCCTCTCTTCTCTCCTCTCTCGTCGTGCCAGGCGTAGCACTCCACTCTAGGAGGTGCGTCTGCGCATATTCTCTTCCTCTCTCTCGCTTGATGTCTCTCTCTATTCGTGTATATCGTCGATTATGCGTCTATGTGGTTGCCAGGTATGTCGATTAGTCTGTTCTATGTTTGGTAGTATGCTGTTTTGGGTATTTTGCAGGAAACTCCGCGTCTCCGACTGTAGCACAAAAATGCAAGGTTGAAAAACAAGGACTACTTTGATAAGCGACATTGACTCAGAAGCAAAGCAATTGACAAAGGTGACTGGGTTTTAGTGTAAGATAGTAGCCTTGATAACCAACACACAGTCATGTGCAAGTTCTCAAAAACATGGTTTGGACCGTATGTTGTAAAGCATGTGCATGAAAATGCTACTTACAGCTTGTCTGAACTAGATGGTACAAAAGTAAAGATTCGCATTGCAAGAAAAAGGATTAAAATGTTTAAGAGAAGAGGAGACAATGATCTAGAAGATGTTGATGAGGAAGAAGAGTAAAACACAGCTGAAGATCAAAGTGAACATGAAGCTCTGGAATCATCCAATGAAGAAGAAAGCAAGGAAGATGTACAAGAGGTCTGATCTTACAAAGAGACAATGTGGCACATACCGGAGGATGTGCAGGTTTATAGGGGGTGGATGTCGTGCTGTGGCACGTATATAGTGGGAACGGGCATTAAATGATTTATCTTGTGACTTTTTGACGCATAATTATACTTCATATAATACTCATATGCATAAATAAAAGCTTTCTATCATACCTTAGTATAACCTTTGAAGTAATATAAATGTACATTACTATTAGAAAGTACTGCAAGAGAAGTATCAATGATTGTGCCTTTTTTTGTCTGGGGGAAAAGCATTTGTATATTTCTTCTAATATCTCAGCTATACCCTACCATATATAATTTATTTTCTTCTTTTCACATTTATCTAATAATATAACCCTTCAATAATGCATACCTTCTTAGATACATACAAGAGGGAAGGGCCTACTAGAAGACTTTATGAAAAGGAAGATCCAAAGCTTCTTGGACCATCCCAATTTGAAAATCCCGACCTAAGGACGTGGAGAAAAGGCCAAAACCAATTCAAGCTCTTTTAGTAGCCCAATTTTGCCTTTTGAAGCATGTCAATCCGAGTTACAGGAAAACCAGTGAAAAACCCTCTCACAACTACACTGCAAGAAGAGATGGCAAACAGGTGAATCAAGTGAAAAGAGGTAATCTTGGTCTTTCTTCATAAAATAAGATATTTGGAGGATAAAATACATAAGCATGTGAATGTGACACCTCAAAGATGCCTTGAAGGACAATACACACAAGTTGGGACCCCCTGCTGGAGCCACACAGAAGATGCCTATGTGGGGCCCACATACATCATGCACCCACAGGGAGCCTCAACGACCAAAAATGCTGAATTTCATGATATTTTGAGTCCTAATATTGCCCATTTTAAGAAATATCCAAAGAACATTTGATTTGGGCTAACTCTTTAGCCTAATCAAGTGATTATGTAAAACATGGCTCCCTCACCTATAAAAAGGGTAACCATCTCTTCATTGAGGCAAGTTATGAGTGAGTGAAAATAGCTCAATTCCATTGTGACACACTCATCTTAGTGCCACACTTTCTCTTGAAGAAAGGCTGAAGTCTTGCCTCATCTTCTCTCTCCATTAAGGTGGTGGCGATTGCTCTCATGTAAGATATATGTTGCTAGTTTTACTTTCATTTGCATATCTAGTCCAATACTTGTCTCTAACTCTATCTCTATCTCTCATTATCTATCTCTAATACCACCACCACACTTAGATCTATCTCTAATTCTATCTTTACCCCTCCTTTCATCTCTCTTATTGTGTCCTAATTGTTTCATTGGAAGGTATTCAAGCAGCAACCTTGTCAATGTAATGGGTACAACCTTCTTGCAGGAAACAATTATGTGCACAAGGTTAGTAACCATATCTTCATCTTCCACGAGCATATCTCTCTCTTAAGGTTCTCATTCTCTTCCACAAACTCTAGAATCTCCTTGCTACAGGTACTTCTCTCCCCGCAGTATCCTTATTGCCTAAGGGCAACAATAGGGCTTGAGAGAGAAACTCTCTTCTTCTTCTCCTTTCACTTCTTTCACACCTTTATCTTTGAACATACTAAGTATATCATTGATGAATAACCATAATCCACATAGAGGTAATTTCTTTCAATTCCATTATGTGCAATCTATTAGAGTCAACATTTGGATTAGTCGAAAGATTCACTTTCAGCAACGCATAGTGTTTCTATTTGGTCCTGAAAGGCTTAACAAAATACTTCTCTCACCAGATCCCATCATACTACCTATTATTGACTATGACTTCTCTTTTGATGTGAATGTGGTTATTTTATTATGAATCAAGAGGATTTGTACTCACAACTAATCCCAATCGCTAGACAAAACATATACATTATAGTAAGCACAAAGCTACAGTTCCAAAGAGCAATCCGCAACTTATTTAGACAACAAAGATTAAATATCATTAACTCATCCATTAACCCTTTTATCCTACCCATGATACGATATGATCGTAATCTCGATGTTTTCATTTTTGTTTTGTCTAGACTATCTTTCATGAGTTCTCTCCATCACGTGTGTGTTTGTAAGGAAAAGTGAGCGGCTTCTTTGGCTACATTTCTTCTTTAGCTCTAGAAGATATGTTATCTACATCTTAGCTCTTTCTCATAACCCTTGAGCTTCCTCACAAACTCTCACAGCAAGAGGCCCGGTGCCTTCCTGGCAAGACCGCCTACTTCTTGACAATGGGACGTGACCTTGCAAGGTGCCCAAATTTGTTACACTTGAAGCATGCACCACCTTTAGTCTCGCCCCCACATGCACTACAAGGTTCTTGTGTTTGGCTTCTTGAGATCCCACCATATGCACACCTTATTTGTTGAAGCACCTACTAATGTTCCAAATGGCACAAACAGTGGGGTGTCGAGGGTTGCTGCCAAATCCTTCAAGTTGTTCCTCAACCACATCCAAAGTTCACAAATTCCACCCACCCAAGGCACATGTCTTTAAATGCGTCGGTGGATTCAAAAGAAGGATCCCATGGGATCATGCACACGGGCACTTGATTGAAAACAGAGGGCTTTTGGTCAAGATTTTAGCCACTATTGCCTCATCATTGAATTGCACAGAGAGCAAGCCTTTGCCGAGATATTAGGTAGTCATAATTGAACCACTTTGAAAAAATTGACAAGCACTATTGGGCATGGAAAAAAAAATCAAGGATAGTCTTTACACATAACAAGTACTCTTTCACCGAATGATAATTGACGATCCATGATTTCCAATGGTTTCATCTACATGTTTAGTGTAGCCATTAATTCTTGCCTCCTAAATGTGGGTGCAACCAAGACAAAATGTGATAGGAGCGAAAAAAAAACACTATTTTCAAGCAATCATGAATGAACTGAGAAACTACTCAAATTGAGTACACTTAATCATGCATCTCTACGTATGAATTTATGCATTTAAGTGTCTTACTCATTTACAATCGCAGAAGTTTAGGATTGCACACAAGCCATATAGTATATACACACACACGGTCATCAATTTACATGCACTCACACATGTTTCTAGGTCAAATTAGGTCTGCAAAACTATATTTCCTTGTTATACACACACACACTCTCTCTCATGTGTGTGTGTATATATATATATATATATATATATATATATATATATATAGCACGTGTTCACTTTTTTTTTTTCAAATCTCACAATATGTGAGAAGTTATATTAAAATGAGAAAACCCATTACATCAGCACCATGCTCAATCCGAGCCACGGCCACATAAATGAATACATGAGTGTGTATTGATTTGCATACATGTGAAATTAATGGCATACTGTTTGCTTTAACAATTGGAGAGCCATAAGGAACCTTTTATTAGCTAGCTTGTCTACATTACTTTTCATGGACATGTAATTCTCCTGTTAAGGATTCTATTTTACCGGTCAGTACATAATTATTTACATGGATCAAGCAAATAAGTCTTTGTAAGCTAGACTAGTTTTCTTTAGCACGCTTGAGGAAGTGGAGCACTTCCTTTTCAATTGTGAGAAAAGCAATGACATCGTAATGGGCTTGTCTTCGATAGCACTTTCATTCAAGTCTTAGATTTATATTCCTGATGGAAACAAGAAAATGAGAATAGACCCCTTACTTACTTATTTAGTTTTATGCAGAGCCATACTCTTGCTTCTCAACAACAATCCACCCCTAGCGTTCCAATCAAAGTCCAATTAAGAAATGTCTTTTATAGTCCTACTTTAATAATTATATAATGCTAATTGCCTGGTTTGCGTGTGTGTATCTACAGTCTAGACTTTTTCCACATACACCAAACTTCCACAACATCATAGATATTTGCAACACGAGAGACTATTGAGAAACATGTATAGTAATAAAACCTCTCACTTCAAAGATGTATTGCATAATCAATAATGACCTAGTAGAATCGTGAGAATCAATAGAGGTAATCGACTGCAATAAATCACACTTTCTCGTCCGAGACAATACAAACATCCGTGAGCACTACCAAGTCGCTTGGCCACATTCGAACCTATGACCTAGGTCATGAAGGACAATGGCTCAACCAACCAAACTAGTTGCTTTGAGGTGATTGACTACTTCTCAATGCAGTGTGCTGATTCTAGTGATGAAGAACATAAACATGGAGCAAAGCTAGAAAAATAGCACACTACTTCTTAAAGAAGTGTTCTAATTCTAGTGATGAACATCATAAACATGGAGCAAAGCTAGAAAATTCTAGTGAGGGAGTGCATGACCATTGAACTAAACTACAAATATACTGTGTTCACAAGCTCTCTAGACATGCTCTGCACTAAGCCTATGACAAGTTGGCCATGCCATGAGCACTAAAGTTTCCTTGTATTCCCTCTTTCTACTCTAGGATTATAATTTTCCATTTCAGGGTTTTCCATGCATAAGAATGTAAAACCTAACAATGTGACCTTCAAGTGTGTTTGTAGTTGGGAAAACATTGATTGCACCTAAACAAACTTATTTTACACAATGAGCATTAAAAAGGAGGGGTATTGTATTCAATAATTTTTTTAGAAATCTGCATGATTTTTTAACAAGAATGGGTTCTTATATCACCTGCTTCCGTGTAGTAGAGAGGTTCTAGTAATACCTTAGAATGCATGTATTTTGGGGCAGGGAAAGGTCTTATACTGACCTTATTGACCTTTCCCCATAAAAATTGCGACCCCAGGGCGATCGATGGCGAGCTGAGAGGCATGGTGGGAGCAGTTTTTGCAGAGAGAAAGATCAATTAAAAGACCTTTCCCAGCCGTCAAGGTCCAAGGGAGGGGGGCCAAGCACTCATCTTTGACGACAAAGGGGGGTACATTTTTGCAACGCACATGCAAGGCCATAGGCGATTATATTATGCACGCTGAGATGTTGTTCAATCATTGGCAAATAATGATTATTGGTGATGACATGTCAAATATCTGACGAGCCTGGCAAAAATTATTGTCCATAATGGTTAGTAGATGAACGGCAAAGATCCACAGTGCCACGACCCTGGACCTTGACGGATAATGTCTTAGAGGTGAACCCCCATGTTAATCCACCCCTTTCACTAAACATGCATTACTGGCATAGCACAAAAACTTATGGCTTGTTTTAAAAATCTACTTAGACTATGATTTTTTTATGTTTGGGACAATCGTTGTGTGAAACATTGCTCGCATTGAACCAAACATTTGTATTGCACTACTTGTTTTCCACATGGTCACAAACACAGCTTGCATATACGGCAAACACATACACTAAGCCTATACGCATACTCATTCTTTCATCACAAAGAGGAGTATCTCGTGAGATTCCGCTCAAAAAATTTGTCTCGTAATCGTTATTACATACCAAGCCTAGGTCTAAAAGTCTACCTTTATCGTAAGTGCTCAATATACCTAAGAAATAGTGCATAATATACCTAAGAGCCTCTTAATCTCCTTCATTGATTAGGACCTTGAAGAGTCAGAGCCAAGAGCCGTGTGGGGATCAATGTATTAGTGGGCTTTTTTCTATCCGAAAAGTATTGAATAGTTATTATTGTAGGTGAGCTTGAAAGACTTGCACAAATTGAAGAGTTCAAGCTCGAATGGTAAAAGTGATTGTGATGGTGAATGTAATGTTTAAAAGTCAAAGGCATATTTACACTCAACTATCAAGGAATATTATTCTAGAACGTAGATGTTTGGAACACTCTTAAGGTTTTCTTTGTTGAGCAAGGAGGAATCCGGATCCTTAACCCTTGTATTCACGTGGAGGCCCACTCTGCCAAGTTTATGGTAACAATTGCGACGCAAGACCAGGCATGGACGATCATGATTAAGGCCATGATGGACAATGCCAAACTTTGTTTGCAGGGTGGACAATGGAAAGGCCTAGAGGTATATGGTAAGTTGCTTGCCCCTCGATGGGCTACCCTGAAACTTGGTGGCACAACGAGCAAAATAGTTTGCAAATGCAATACAGTTACAGAGACCTTGGAATGGGGAGAACTAAAAATGTACTTTCACAACTCAATTACTCACCGGTCCCCTTGGATATCTAAGGGGGGAAGCATGATGTTGAATCCATTTTGGAGGGAAATTGCCAGAAAGATCAATAACAAAGGACTTTGACGTCTAGGCCAATTTTGGGATAATAATAGCAGATGTTAGAAAGGAACAAATCAACTAGCCACCTAGTCCCACCTCAGCGGGACTGAAAGTCTGATGGCCTGTAGAGCTTTGGAACAGCTTGACAGAGGTGGCGTGGCGATGGCCCAAGAACAGGCATTTCTTAAAATCGCAAACCAAGGATGTGTACAACACCCTTATGATCTCGAAGGAGTGGGTTTCCCGTTTGAATAAGCAAGGGGACAAGCAATGGCAGGAATCAAGATGGGTGTCAATCACTAAGAACATCTTGTGCCCACATTTGCTGCTTAGGATGAAGGTTTTATGTGGAAGGTGCTATGGGGGCCTTACCTATGGGTGTGAAGGTTCAAGCCAGAGGTATTGGTCCTGATAGATGCTCACAATGCAGAACGGCTAGGGAGGACGTCCTGCACCTTTTCAAGGAATGTTCGTCAATAAGTGGATTGGTAGGAAAGATCTGCAAACGGGTGCAAAAGACCTGGAAGATTGCGTTTTTCAAGAACAACCTTTTCCCGGGTAGGATGGTTTTTAAGAGCCATGTGCTACGTATCGGTACGTAGATTGTCACATTCTTCCACTTCCAATACGTGTGGAAGTCTAGGAATTGTCGAGTCTTTGAGAACACCTTGGAAATAGATAGATTTAATGAGATTATACAAGAAAGCAAGGAAGCGATTGTCGCCATATGGAAAGGGATGAACTCTAATGAGTGGAATAGGGCTGTTAATACTACAATACTTGGATACATTTTTGGATCCTTGCTTTAGTAGAGGTCCTTTTTTGAAATGTTGCAGGGTGGCTCCCCTATCAGTCAATGTACCTACGATTGTTGGGAGATGTCATGGCTCGGCTCAAGCATAACTTGAATTTGTAATTTTGTTGTTATGCTAAATAATTCACTCACCATTATTGTGAGTTTTTCCAACCCAAAAAAAAGGTTTTCTCTGTTGATTTATTGGAATTTTTTTTTGCAAAACTCACAATCGTGAGCAAATTATATTAATATAGCAAACAAATTACAAGTTCTTGTCATGCCCGTGTCAAGCCCCGATAGCTTCCTAGGGCCATGATTTATACATCGGCTAAAGGGGGAGCCACCCCATGGCAAGAGATGAGCTCACAGGATTACCCAAGAGAGTCAAACATAACGGCATCTAAGGCCTTGTTCCACTCATCTAAGTTTGATTGTCTTATGATGGCGATAAACGCCTCTCTGCTTTCTTGTATTATCGTTGTAAGCTTAGCTGTTTCCAATGTGCTTTCAAGAATCCGACCATTCCTTGCCTTCCAGACTTAACAAAACTAGCAATATCTCACAATTTGTGTGATGATGAGTAGCTCTTGACTCTTAAACACCTTCCCTCACAAGTCATTTCTTGAAGAAACCTATTTTCCAGAATTTCTGGACCCATTTGCAGATTTTCCCAACGCCACAAATCGTTGGGCACTCCTTATATTGATTGAGTTCTTCACTAGCCGATCTGCATTGTGGATATCTATCTGGTCCAATCCCCCTAGTTCACACCTTCACCCGAGTGGGGATGGCTCCCTGCAAAATGATTTATTGGCTTTCTAAAACAAGTCTTTTGAAGAAAGGAGTTAGGCATACGGTTCATGTGAAGTAATGATTAATTTAACTTTTTATATTTTAGTATGCATAAGAGTATTTTCATTTAAGAGTTCCATTTCAATGTTGGTTTCTATTGGAGCAAGGGTTTATGCTGACTTGCTATATGCAAGGCCTCAGAGCAAGGGGGCTCATAGGGGGTGGTGCAGTAGGGGGAGCCACAAAGACTCTTGGTTGGAGGTGTTGTTGTGCGAAGCTGGTTTATAGTGGTCGCCCTGGGGTGGGCACCTAGAATGGTATGTAGCTTCGTCATCGTCCCTCCCTTGTTGGTGGCCTCCATTTTTGGCATGATGGGAGAGGATGCCCCCCTTGCCTCCTCTTGGGGAGAGCAAGGGGCATCTAATCTATCTTGGAGAATGTTGTGGTGTTGCTCAACAAGAGGGCAAAGAGTGGAAGCTTTGCCCTATTGGTGGCTCGAGCAACTTCCTTATGCGGTAGATTTGAATGGTGGGTGCAGTGTAGAGGGCTTCACTGATGGTGCGAAGCTCCCTAAAAAATCATGTTGATGGTCAATTGTTGCCGAGGGTAGTGGATCATTCTTGGCTGTGCTTCATGGTGATGGAGCAACTAGGCTCGCCCCATATTTGGTGGTATCGCCTTCTTCTATTCTCTGCTCTATCGTCCTTTCTGTGTATGTCGGTTTATGGTTGGCTCTATGAAGGGTGGTTCCCTATTCAACCATTGTAATATTCTGGGTTTTTAGTTGGTACATGGAGGTGGATGTCTCATTGAGGTGGCAATCCATGGGTGGTCCATGGCAGCCTCTTGATGTATTTGTTCAGTAGTGCTTTGCTTGGTTGGTGTGCATAGTGATGGTTCTCTTGTGATTCCTTTTGATTCCATGGCTCATTCTGAGCATGGAGTGCTCAGAATATACTTCAGCTCACTCAATTGAGTGACAATCGCAAAAAATTGAAAAAAAAAGTTCCATTATTTGATATTTTTCACTAAATTGTGTTAGAATGGGAACGTGATTCTTTACCAATGTAATCCTTCACCTTATTTTGACCACAAAAATGCTACGAATTATTGGACTTCTAAAAGAGGATTTAGAGGAGAAGGGAGAAAGGTCGTGTAGGTGCTGATAGAAAAATTTTCTGATATTTGATTTGTAAAGAAGTGTTTGAGTCCATTTCATCATATTGTTTTAGAACGTCAGCATGCCCCTTCGCCTTGATTTAATCATGAAAATGCAGAAAATTATTGTCCTTGTGAAATTTGTGAAAGAGAGCTCTAGAAGAGAAGCGAAAAAGATGTAAAATGGGTTCCCCTTAACTTTATGACATTTTTGCCTTTTTGTGGTCAAGGCCCAAGCCCAGGAGAAAAGGTGGCATACAAATCTTGGTTTTTTTTTGTGATTTTTGACCCTAACGGTCCCAATAGTTTTTGGCATGTTAAAAACATGCCATTGAGCTTTGTAAATGGTCCCTTCCATTAGAGCTGAGTCGCGCTTAGAGGTAGTGGGGTCTTGGAGCCTTCGCCTTGCTTCTTTAAAAGGAAAAAAAGACAGAGTTTGAATCAAAAAGGCCAAAAATTACATGTTAAAAGGATGAATTCGAGTAGTTATTTAAAATTTTACCTTTTGAATGTATTAATAGATCCCCATGAATCTTCACCTTGGCAGTTTCAATTTATTTTATAACAAGGTTATGAAAAACTAAAAGGTATTCTTAATGGCTTCAAAAATTAAAAGGTAAAAATTATAAGGCCACAAAAATTAAAGATTCTTTTAAACTCTTTGACACACAAATTTTAAGTTTTACTTCTAAATCTCTCTAGATGCCCTTGGCTCCGCCATTTCTGTAAGCATTAAGTCTTCTCCACTCACTGTCGCACTACAAGAGGTACTTAATAGTAGCGGCGTTCGGAGTGCGACGTTCAAATGTGAAAAATCACAACGTCGTTATAAGCGTCGTTATGAGCGTCGTTAAATTACAAGTAACTTAACGACATCGTCAAGGTTAAAAAAAAAATCGAAAACGTCCAAAAACTCAGATCTCAAATCTGAGTCTCTGAGTTTTCGACGCGCGCTCAAGCAAGCAAGGTAACGCGCTCTCCCTCTCTCTCTCTCTTTCTTCTCCACACACACACGAAGACAGGAAGGAGACCCAAGTATGCTCCTTCCCTCTCCTCACTCTCATGTTCCCTTCCCCTCTTTCTCTCTTCCCCTCTCTCTCTCTCTCTCTCTCTCTCTCTCTCTCTCTCCCACACACACACACATTGTGTTTTTGAGAGAGAGAGAGAGAGAGAACACAAGCATAAACAAAAAGCGCACACACACATTGAGAGAGGAAAAGAGAGAGAGCATGCATAAACCAAAAACGCACACACACATGCATAAACAAAAAATGCACACACACATTGAGAGAGGAAAAGAGAGAGAGAAAGAGAAAGATATAAAACAAAGAGAGAGAGAGAGAGAGAGAGAGAGAGAGAGAAGAAGAAGAAGAAGAAGAAGAGACTCTTAACATTGTAGGAAACTATCCCAAGAGACCTTAAAGATCTAGTCGATAGGAGTTGAACTCAAGACCTGTTATTCATGAGGGAAATGGCATAACCAATCTATCACACTTCGGTGATAGAAAAGTTATACCATTTTTCTTCTTTTTTTATTGGCGTGCACACACACCCACACACACACACACCCGAGAAGAAGAGAGTTTAATTTAACGTTGTAGGAAACTAATTAAAAAGACCTAAAGATCTAGCAGAGGAGGAGTTAAACTCAAGACCTGTTATTCAAGAGGGAAATGGCATAACCAATCTACCACACTTGAGTGATAGAAAGGTTATGCCATTTTTTTCTTTTTATTGGCGCGCACACACACACACACAAGAAGAAGAGAGTTTTAACGTCGCAGGAAACTATCCCAAAAGACGTTAAAGATTAAGTTAGATGTAGACTTACGTTAAATTAGATTTATATTTCTTTAAGTTAAATTATATTAGATTTAGGTTTATTTTTAGTTAGATTTACGTTTGATTAGATTTAGGTTTATTTACGTTAGATTTAGATTTACATTCTATTATATTAGATTTAGGTTTATTTACGTTAGATTTAAATTAGGTTTATTTTATTTACGAGAGAGGTAAGGGGAGAAAACAAAGAGAGAAAGAGATTATGTTAAAATTTAAATTAGATTAAGTTAAATTACATTTAGATTTATTTTTATGTTGAGTTTAAAATTAGGTTAGATTTAGATTTACGTTAGATTAAATTTAGGTTTATTTAGGTTAAATTAGATTAGATTTAAGTTTCTTTTGAGTTAGATTTACGTTAACATTAGATTTAGGTTTATTTATGTTAGATTTAGATTTATGTTAGATTAGATTAGATTTAGGTTTATTTTGGGTTTAAGACTAAATTAGATCTAGATTTATGTTCGATGGACTATAGCTTTTTTTAGATTTAGGTTAGATATTAGTGCATGTCAATGAAGGTGCATTTTGCATGTCAATGAAGGTGCGCTCATGATGTTAAGCATTGTATGAAAAACACTTGCTCATATTAAAAACACTGAAAAAGATTCCGTTTTCCTACATGAGAAAATTTCCTGCGCTCACAGCCTCGATAGTATAGAGGACTAGCAATTCCACGTGCATGTTTGACTGTTGCTACCATACAATAAGCCGTCATGATCAGCCAATGGAAGAGAAAATTCAGCCTACACAAAAATTAGTGATGCAAGATGACGATTCCAAGGGTCAGACACACACACACACACACGCACATACACAACCCATCAAATCTAGAGTAAGAATTAAGTGCTTTGAGTAGGCATCAGCTACATTGCAAAGCAGGCATCATCTACATTGCAAGAATGGTGTACCTGCATGCTACAGACAAAGATCTACTGTGAAAAGATGTTAAGATGCTGTGAAATGCTACAGCTAGAGAAGAGGCAAAGGGGTTTTGTCCACTACATGCAGTATCATGTAGACGTGGGTGTGTAGATTTCTTGTACCCACAAATATAGGCATTGACAAATAAAAACGAGATTATAACCCGGTGGTTCTGATCTCCGTGCACCTCTAGACCGAGGTGTGCGAGGATTGGACATGACTAGAGAATGTGAGGTAGTTTACAGTGTGAACAAAGAGAGAGAGAGAGAGAGAGAGAGAGAGAGAGAGAGAGAGAGAGAGAGAGAGAGAGAGAGAGAGAGAGAGAGAGAAGACGAAGAATACCAATAGAAGATTAAATTTGTTATCCAAGTTATAAGATTTTTACCCTCATTATGAGTAGTGACGAGGATGTGGGGCCGTCCAACCGGAACACCTATCTCTCAACGAGGATCTTATGTCCTTGTAATCATTGCAAGCATGTTGTGCGACGGACAAGATGCGTTTCTTTGCAGCACGTTCGCGAATTTGGCGAGTTCGATCCATCTATTATAGATCGAGTTGTTGCCAATTATAACTCGTCGGAGTCTAACGCTAGCCAACAGGCAGCAATCTTGCAACCCAATAGACGTGTTCGCAGGCGCTTTGGTCAAGCAACATATGTGAGGCCACAAGATGTAGCCTCTGACAGCTCGTGGGATGATCATGCAAACCACATTCCCAACAAGGCAATGTTTGAGCCTGAGATTGATGAAATGATCGAGACGATCATGGATTATGGATTCAGAAAGGCTTATCTATGATGATATGAAAAGTGAAGCCGATACGCCATTGTATAATGGAGCACGTGTGTCTAGATTGAAAGCGCTCCTGGTTCTTCTCAACATGCAGACAAAGTTTGGATGGAGTGACACTAGCGTCAGAGCGCTTTTCAGGTGATCTATTACAATTAGTTTACTTTAATAAAACTCTAAATGTATAATGATCTGATAGATTTTTACACAATTATACCGTACTTTTATGTTGTGTAGATTGCACAAAGAGCACATACTACCAGATGATAATGTGATGCCAGATTCCCGAGAGGAGGCAAGAAAGATTTTGCGAAACTTGGGGATGGATTACAATTCGATCCACGCTTGTCCTAATGACTGCATTCTTTTCAGAGGGGAACACATAGACATGGAGAAGTGTCCGAAATGTGATTCCGAGAGATATCGAGTAGATCTCCACAGAACAAAAAGTCCGCAAAAGGTTTTGCGACATTTTCCTCTGCTTCCTCGCATCAAGCATTTCTTTGAATGTAAGTCCATGGCCGCCCTAGCATCATGGCATGAGGAGAATAAATATTCGGACGGTGTGCTACGGATTCCTGCAGATTGTGCATCCTGGAAACATATAGATGGAACATGGTCAGATTTTGCCAGGGAAGCTCGAAATTTGCGCTTAGGCCTGGCTATGGTGGCGTAAATCCATTTGGTCAAAGATCAACATCTTACAGTGTATGGCCCATTGTCATCGTCAACTACAACATTCCCCCGTGGTTGACTACGAAGAAGGGACACCTATGGCTAAGCTTGATTGTGCCGGGAAGATATAAAGTGAAGAATATGGATGTGTATCTTCGTCCACTATTGGAAGAGCTACAACAATTGTGGATTGGCATAGAAGTGGTGGATATGAGCCGACACACAGGTCGACGGAATGCTTTGATCAGAGGCATTCTAATGTGGACCATGCATGACTATCCCGGACTAACAGAATGCTCAGGTGATCTATTTACACTCCTCACTCAGACACTGTAAATCTTGGTTTTTCTCAAGCTGATCTATTATCATGTGTATACATGCCCCATACATGCAGGGCTTCAAACAAGAGGATACAGAGCATGTGTCACATGTGGACCTAGACTGAATGCACGTAGGGCGCCCTCATTGAAGAAGCAAATCTACGAAGGTCATCAAGTGTATCTTCCAGAGAATCATGTGTTACGCGACGGTTTTTTGGGAAGAGAGCCACCGAGGATGTCAGCACAAGCATGGTTAGAGCAGAAGGAGATGTGTGATGACAGATTGCCCCCAGGGATGAAGAGACTATCTCTATGGTACGAGTTACCATACTCGCCCCGACTCATGATCAATCACTTGCTCGATCCAATGCACATATTCAAGAATGTGGGTAATCTACTATGGGACCATCTGACCAGCAAGAAAGATACTCTGGGAGCCAGAGTCAACCTTAGAAATGTGGATGGTATGGAGCAATATTGGCCGCAAACAGCGTCCGATGGATCGATAAAACTTCCTAAAGCACCATGGATTTTCACAGGAGCCCAAGAACGCAAAGTAAAAGAGACCATTCGATCTTTGCGGACCCCCACTGGCGTATAAATGCACTCGCTCCGAACGTGTTTTACTAAAGTGCGGTGAAGAAGTGACTGAGGAAGAGTGGGAGTACTCTCGGGGTTGCGCGACCAAGGTAAGTTTGCAATGTACGACTAGTGACTTTCTAAATGTTTGAACGGCCACTCATAATCTTTGTTGGTTGTAGTATAAGTCATACACAACAGCATGGTGTAAAGGTCGACATTTTAGGGTGGAACGGATCGACAAAAGGCGTTTTACTCAAGATTGTGGAATCATGGCAAAATTTGAACAGTCTAGTCGACGACGGTCCTCTGATGCAGATCCTGTGGTGGCGGAACTCACTTACTTCGGCACGCTACAAGAGATTTTGAGGATCGATTATAGAGGATTTTTTGTCGACTTGTTCGACGTGCAATGGTTCAAGATAATCATGGAGGGTCGCAACGCTACTGTGTGTAGAGGAGAGTCTGGTTTTCTTGAGGTGGATTCAACTAAGAAATGGACTGACCTAAGAGACACTTTCGTACTACCCAAGCATTGTGCACAAGTAAGTATGTAAATAGTTAACATCCCATTTTAGAATTTATATGCTTGGAAGCTCTCATGTAAGTTATGTGGCTCTGGCAGGTGATATTTCATCCTACAAAGTCTGCATCAAACTGGTGGTACGTCATAGAGGTAGCCCCTTGTAGTGCACGGACGTATGAAGGCTACCATGTGCCAATCACAACGGCATCAATGGAGGAGATCGGAGAAGATGCTCAATTAGAAGCCGTTGAGGTGGTGCCAGACGAACATCAAGCTGCTACTCTCTTTGGGGTGCATGCAGAGGATCTACAAAATGCAACGGAGGACATTTGTTTAAACGGAGAGCTCTATATAGATATAGGAAGTTATGATGAGCTATACGAGGATGAGAGAGAGATATCTTAAAGCCATAAATATTGTATTTGAACAATTTTGCTCCGTTTTGTAAAAACTCTGGCTCTCTAAGTACCTTCCATGTTGTATAACGCTCTGCTCACATCCAGGGCAATCCATGGCCACATGCAGCTCCACCACTTGGTTTTCCGACTGCAAGATTTGATTGTGTGCGCTCTCTCTCTCTCTCTCTCTCTCTCTCTCTCTCTCTCTATATATATATATATATATATATATATATATATATATATATATATATATATATATATATATATATATTAAAAATTCTGAGTTATCGACTTGCCTCTTCCATCACTCAAGTTGAATAGAAGAAGAACGCGTTCTGTTGCTTCTAGCCTTTGAACATTCCAAAGCTACAAGCACCTTCAAGTTCTACATCAAAAAAGAAAGAGATAGTGGGAATTCTTGTACGATTCTCCGTTTTGAACAATTTTGCTCTGTTTTGTAAAAACTCTGGCTCTCTAAGTACCTTCCATATTGTATAATGCACTTTTGATTTTGCGCTCACATCCTGGGCAATCCATGGCCACATGCAGCTCCATCACCTGGTTTTTTGACTGCAAGATTTCATTGTGTGCGCTCTCTCTCTCTCTCTATTTCGATTGAAAATTATGAGTTATCGACTTGCCTCTTCCATCACTCAAGTTGAATAGAAGTAGAACGCGTCATTGTGTCATTGCGTCATTGTATTTATATGCGTCATTGCGTCATTGTATTTAATGCTCTTTGCGTCCACTCTAGGTACGTATTCTCTAGGTATGTTCTCACAAGCAGGGACGACAAGCACCTCCTCTCTCTCTCTCTCTCTCTCTCTCTCTCTCTCTATCTATCTATCTATCTACTTGTCCATGTTTTCTACTCCATTCATTCAATATTAAGTTTAAATGTTCGTGTGTTTAATGCAGGTATGGATGATGAGGAGTTTCTTTCTTCTTTGTCACCCCAGCAAAGAAAGTGGTACGTGGAGCGTCATCGCTCTGTCGCACCATCGCGCGTTCCTACTGCATCCGCATCTCCCTCTGTTTCGGAGCATTCAACGCGCTCCGAAGCTTCGGTGTCGACGAGACGATCTTCACACTCGTCTAGGCGTCGGCGCTCTAGTGGTGGCAGTGGCGGTTGTTGTGGGGATGCCACCACCGATGCTTCGACACCGCCTCGTGTTCGACGAGGCTCTTTACCCTCCGCTTCTTTGCCCGTCCCGACACCAACCATGGCATCGCCATCGACACCAGGTTTTGCGCGACTGAATGCCGTTCCTAGGAGCTACACACCACTACCTACTCCCCTAGGAGCCACTCCAGTGGACAATCCTCGCTTCGGGGCTCAAACTCCAGTGGAGACACCTGACGTCCGTACCCCTGTTGACACGCCGCTAGAGACCCCTGTCGGGACACCCAGGTTCACGCGTCAACAGCGAGAGGGCTTGCCTTACTCCGTCGACTTCAGCGGCGGCATCATCTTGGATTATGAAGGCAAGACGGTGATTTTGCGCATGCGCGGTCTTTGCTCTCAGGTGTTTAGACACTACATACTAAACACCTAGAGTGAAGTACCAAATGATTTAAAAGACAGAGTCATCACCATGCTTCATGACGAGTTTCCCATTCCAACATGGGAGGACCGCTTCAATGAAGACGTGATGAAGGTTCGAATGCGCGAATACTGCAAGCACAAGCGTTCCGAAGTGCAAAAAGCAATCAAGCATGGGTGGAACAGACCAGATTGGCTGGCCAAAGAAGATTGGAAGAATGCAAAGAAAGCAGCGCGCGAGAATCCCGACAAGTGGAAGCAACAAAAGGAGGCAGCCAGAGGGCGAGTAGAGGCAGGGAGCTCGGACCACTTGGGGAGCGGCGGGTGGGCATCATTTGAGGCCGATTATGTAAGTGTTTTCGCATTGCTCTCTATGTTTGATAGTTTAGGGTTTATGGGTTTTTAAATTCTAACATAATAGATTCTTTGTATGTTTTGACAGTGGGGATGACAGGACGTGATCCCACACCGTACGAGCGTGAGTACGCAGACAGGAAGGGCTTAAACGCCCTTATAGACATTCTGAGTTCTCGCGACGACATGGTTAGTATTAGGGTTTATTCTTTTCTATTTGTTGTATTGTTTTATAAACGTCGCTATATGTTTATACTTACAAAAAGCTGTCACTACAAGAGGCTATTCATATTAGGGACGCTCACACAGCGACGCTCAAAAAAAAAAATCCCAGCGTCGCTATGAGCGTCGCAAATTTACAAGTAAATTTGCGACGCTCATAGCGACGCCGGCTGGGCTAAAAAAAATAACAGAGAGCGTCCAAAAACTCAGATCTCAGATCTGAGTTTTTCGGCGCCCTCAAGCAAGGAGCAGGTAACGCTCTCCCTCTCTCTCTCTCTCTCTTTCTTCTCCACACACACACACACACACACACACACACACGAGGAGAGGAAGGAGAGCCAGGTATGCTCCTTCCCTCTCCTCACTCTCATGTTCCCTTCCCCTCTTTCTCTCTCCCCCTCTCTCTCTCTCTCTCTCTCTCACACACACACATAGTGTTTTTGAGAGAGAGAGAGAGAGAGAGAGAGAGAGAAAGAGTACAAACATAAACTAAAACGCACACACACATACATAAACAAAGAATGCACACACACATTGAGAGAGGAAAAGAGAGAGAGAGCATGCATAAACAAAAAACGCACACATTGAGAGAGGAAAAGAGAGAGAGAACATGCATAAACAAAAAACGCACACATTGAGAGAGGAAAAAAGAGAGAAAACATGCATAAACAAAAAAACGCACACACATTGAGAGAGGAAAAGAGAGAGAAAACATGCATAAACAAAAAAACGCACACACATTGAGAGAGAAACTAATTTAACGTCGTAGGAAACTAATTAAAATTAAAAGACCTAAAGATCTAGCCGACGAGGAGTTGAACTCAAGACCTATTATTCAAGAGGGAAATGGCATAACCAATCTATCATACTTGGCATGGGTGATAGAAAGGTTATACTATTTATCTCTTTTTATTGGCACACACATCCACACACGCGCACACACACAAGAAGAAGAGAGTTATAACGTCGTAGGAAACTATCTTAAAAGACGTTAAAGATTAGGTTAGATGTAGACTTACGTTAAATTAGATTTAGGTTTATTTAAGTTAAATTAGATTAGATTTAGGTTTATTTTTAGTTAGATTTACGTTTATTTACGCTAGATTTAGATTTACGTTATATTAGATTAGATTTAGGTCTCCATAGACTGCGGTGCCTGCATGAAGCGGGTGAAGAAAGCCCTCAATGGAATATAGGGTATTGCTGCCTTCACTCATGGTGGGCTCCGTCGATCCAAAAGTACTGGTGAAATGTCTTCATAAGATAGGGAAGAAGGTGGATCTTCTGGGCGGCAAGAGTCACTACATCCCCGACAATGACCATCTAGACAACCTCTAGTCATTCAACAGCAACTTCAAAGTTAGTAACAAGAGCAAGAACGGTCCAAAGGGCCAATTTCTGTCGTCAGATGTGGATGGAGATGAGGCAGCGTCACCGCCGGAAGTTAACTCTCATATCTTTAGTGATGAGAATGCCAACTCTTGCCGAGTTATGTGAAAAATTATGTGTTAAATCAGTTTTAAGGTTCTTATAATCCCTGTTAGTTTAGTTCTTTGTTTTTAATATAACATAATTTACGTTAGATTTAGATTTATGTTATATTAGATTAGACTTAGGTTTATTTAGGTTTACCACCACACACACACACACACACACACCACACACACACACACACACACACACACACAAGAAGAAGAGAGTTTTAACGTCGTAGGAAACTATCCCAAAAGACGTTAAAGATTAGGTTAGATGTAGACTTACGTTAAATTAGATTTAAGTTTATTTTTAGTTAGATTTACGTTTATTTAGATTTACGCTTATTTACGTTAGATCGAGTCCACGCAAGAATTACTTACGGTTTAGGGTTTAGAGTTAAACGAACAGTAAAAATTTCTACTATGAAAAGATGTTAAGATGCTGTGAAGTGCTACAGCTAGAGAAGAGGCAAAGGGGTTTTGTCCACTATATGCAGTATCATGTAGACGTGGGTCTGTAGATTTCTTGAACCCACAAATATAGGTATTGACCAATAAAGACGAGATTATAACCCGGTGGTTCTGATCTCCGTGCACCTTTAGATCGAGGTGTGCGGGGATTGGACATGACTAGAGAATGTGAGGTAGAGAGAGAGAGAGAGAGAGAGAGAGAGAGAGAGAGAGAGAGAGAGAGAGAGAGAGAGATCGAGTTGTTGCCAATTATAACTCGTCGGACTCTGACGTTGGCCAACAAGCAGCAATCTTGCAACCCAATAGACGTGTTCGCAGGCGCTTTGGTCAAGCAGCATATGTGAGGCCACAAGATGCCTCACATATGTGTGATAAAGCCCGGGACACGCTATAGCGAACCATAGATGATGAGCGCATATCTGGGATTTTCATGTGCAATCTCGGTGTTGAGAAGAAGATGACGGAAGATCTAGAGGCTAAAATCAACCGATTTTGCATGCTCCACAATCCAGTGATGCAAAAGTGGATTTCACAATATGAGGATACAAAGCAAGAGCGACAAAGGGCACGAATCGAGTGGAGACGGGGAAGACGACCACCGATGCACTATCCGATAGGTCTGGAGAGCCTACCAACATTCATGAGCTTAAGATGGTTGCACAACCAATTGAAAAGCTCACAACAATGCGGTGACGAAGTGACTGAGGAAGAGTGGGAGTACTCTCCGGGTTGCGCGACCAAGGTAAGTTTGCAATGTACGACTAGCTAGTGACTTTATTTCTAAACGTTGGAACGACCACTCATAATCTTTGTTCATTGTAGTATAAGTCATACACAGCAGCATGGTGTAAAGGTCGACATTTTAGGGTGGAACGGATCGTCAAAAAGCGTTTTACTCAAGATTGTGGAATCATGGCAAAATTTGAACAGTTTAGTCGACGACGTTCCTCTGATGCAGATCCTGTGGTGGCGGAACTCACTTACTTCGGCACGCTACAAGAGATTTTGAGGATCGATTACACAGGATTTTTTGTCGACTTGTTCGACGTGCAATGGTTCAAGATAATCATGGAGGGTCGCAACGCTACTGTGCGTAGAGGAGAGTCTGGTTTTCTTGAGGTGGATTCTACTAAGAAATGGATTGACCTAAGAGACACTTTTGTACTACCCGAGCATTGTGAACAAGTAAGTATGTAAATAGTTAACATCCCCCTTTTACAAGTTATGTGCTTGAAAGCTCTCATGTAAGTTATGTGGCTCTGGCAGGTAATATTTCATCCTACAAAGTCTACATTAAACTGGTGGTACGTCATAGAGGTAGCCCCTTGTAGTGCAAGGACGTATGAAGGCTACCATGTGCCAATCACAATGGCATCAATGGAGGAGATCAGAGAAGATGCTCAATCAGAAGCCGCTGCGGTGGTGCCAGACGAGCATCAAGATGCTACTACTCTATATGGGGTGCATGCAGAGGAGATACAAAATGAAACAGAGGATATGTGTTTAAACGGAGAGCTCTATATAGATATAGGAAGTTATGCTGAGTTATGCGAGGATGAGAGAGAGATCTCTTAAAGCCACAAATATTGTATTTGAACAATTTTGCTGCGTGTTGTAAAAGCTCTGGCTCTCTAAGTACCTTCCATGGTGTATAACGCTCTTTTCTACTCGCGCTCACATCTTTTGATTGAAAATTCTGAGTTTTCGACTTGCCTCTTCTATCACTCAATTCATTGCGTCATTGTATTTATATGCGTCATTATGTCATTATATTTAATGGTCTTTGCATCACTGTCTACTCTATTCATTCAATATTTAGTTTAAATATTCGTGTGTTTAATGCAGGTATGGATGATGAGGAGTTTCTTTGTTCTTTGTCACCGCAGCAGAGAGAGTGGTACGTGGAGCGCCATCGCTCTGGCGCATCATCGCGCGTTCCTACTCCATCCGCATGTCCCTCTCTTTCGGAGCATTCGGAGCGCTCCGAAGCTTCGGTGTTGACGAGACGATCTTCACACTCGTCTAGACACCGGCGCTCTAGTGGTGGCAGTGGCGGTTGTTGTGGGGATTCCGACGCCGATGCCTCCACACCGCCTCGTGTTCAACGAGGCTCTTTACCTTCCCCTTATTTGCCCGCCCCCACACCAGCCACAGCATCGCCATCTACGCCAGGTTTTGCGCAGCTGACTGTTCCTAGCAGCTACACACCTCTACCTACTCCGCCAGGAGCCACCCCACTCGACACTCCTCGCTTCGGGGCCCAGACGCCGGTGGAGACACCTGACGTTCGTACCCCCATCGACACGCCGCTAGAGACCCCTGTCGGGACACCCAGGTTCACGCGTCACCGGCCAGAGGGCTTGCCTTACTCCGTCGACTTCAGCGGCGGCATCATCATGGATGATGACGGCAAGAAGGTGATCTCGCGCATGCGTGGTCTTAGCTCTCAGCTGTTTAGACACTACATACTAAACAAATGGAGTGAAGTACCAAGTGATTTAAAAGACAGAGTCATCAGCATACTTCATGATGAGTTTCCCGTTCCAACACGCGATCAGCGCTTCAATGAAGACCTGATGAAGATTCGAATGGGCGAATACTGCAAACACAAGCGTTTCGAAGTGCAAAAAGCAATCAAGCATGGGTGGAACAGGCCAGATTGGCTGGCCAAAGAAGATTGGAAGAATGCGAAGAAAGTAGCGCGCGAGAATCCCGACAAGTGGAAGCAACAAAAGGATGCAGCCAGAGCGCGAGTGGAGGCAGGGAGCTCGTACCTCTTGGGGAGCGGTGGATGGGCATCATTTGAGGCCGATTTTGTAAGTGTTTTCGCATTGCTCTTTATGTTCGATAGTTTAGGGTTTATGAGTGTTTTAATTCTAACATAATGAAATCTTTGTATGTTTTGACAGTGGTCGATGACAGGACGTGATCCCACACCGTACGAGCGCGAGTACGCAGGCAGGAAGGGCTTAAACGCCCTGATGGACATTCTGAGTTCTCACGGCGGCATGGTTAGTATTAGGGTTTACTCTTTTCTATTTTTTGTATTGTTTTATAAATGTCGTTATATGTTTATACTTACTGAAAGCTGTCTTATTGTCTTTTTTTGCAGAATCCGACAGATACGCCGCTTGGACGCGATGAGACGTCTGACTAGACGACGTCAGTTTAGCCGTAGCTAGATAGCATTAGTTTAGGGTTTCTCATAGCTTATGTATCATGAGACGGATTTTATACGTCTTTTTGAACCATGTATTTTATTACATTTGTCACCGCAGTTCATTTTGCCAATCAATTCTTTATGCCTATGATGTTGTACAATTGTCATTATTACATTTGCCAATCAATTCATTTTGCCTATGATGTGTACAATTGTCAATTTTACGCTTGTCAATTTTGCAAACAATGCGTCTTGTGGGTGACTATTTTGGGTCTATTATCTACCCTTGCACTTTTTTAAAAAAGTGAATCAAGTTAAATATGGTTGATGGGTGGCAGGGCATTCAATGTCCTGTCACCAAAAAAAAATTCTCTCGGGCGTCGCTATAACCGTCGCTATTTATGGCTCTGTAGCGTCACTACGAGCGTCGCTATAGACTTATGTGTAAACGTCGCTATAACCGTCGCTATGAGCGTCGCTATGAGCGTCGCTATGAGCGTCTCTATATAGCGACGCTCATAACGACGCTCATAGTGACGGTTATAGCGACGCTCTCGTAGCGACGCTATTAGCGACGGTTTTAGCGACGCCGAGGGTTATAAAAACCCAGTGTATTTCTGTCGCTAACAGCGTCACAAGAGCACACAACCTCTTGTAGTGTGTCTTATTGTTTTTTTTTGCAGAATCCGATAGATACGCCGCTTGGACGCGATGAGACATCTGATTAAACGACGTCAGTTTAGTCATAGCTAGATAGCATTAGTTTCTTTTTGTCATAGCTTATGTATCATGAGACTACTTTTATACGTCTTTTTGAAAACCATGTATATTTTTTAAATAATGACAATGGTTTGTAACTATTAAACTTGCAAAGTTTAACAATCAAGTGATTTTGCCTATGCGTACAATTGTCATTGATTTACTTTCATCAATTCACGCTTGTCACTTTGTATTTTTATTTGTCAAACAATACTTACTATGGATGATGGAGTTAATGGTTATATTGTCTTGTGGGTGACTATTTTGGGTCTATATCTACCTTTGCACTTTTTTTCAAAGGTGAAGAATATGTATGAAACATTCAATATGGTTGATGGTGAATGCCCTGCCACCAAAAAATTTTCCTCTCGGGCGTCGCTATGAACGTCGCTATATAAGGCTCTGCAGCGTCTCTATAGATGGTTGTGCAGTGTCTCTATGATCGTTGCTATAGACGTCGCTATATAGCGACGCTTATAGCGACTAACATAACGACGCTTATAGCGACGTCCCCGTATCCACGCTGGTAGCGACGCTCTTAGCGACGCCAGGGGTTATAAAAACTCAGTGTATTTCCGTCGCTAAAAGCGTCACAAGAGCACACAACCTCTTGTAGTGTCGAGCTGCATAATGCTTACAAGTTGTCGCATGTTCTCTCACCTGGCACGTCAGCCTTCCACCTGCTATCCTCGTCCCCCAGCTATGCTATTGGCAAGATGCCACCTTACCCTTTCTAATCGCTTCTTGACATTGGAGGTGTTGCGCTGCCTCAGAGGACATAAGTACCAAGAAACGAAAGTAGACTTCTTGATCACGCCGCGAGAAGAGTCCAAAACGCAAGCTTTCTTGGCTACCAATCAATAAGGGAACCTCAATGAAGAACAGCAAATGAAAATTGTAGGAGTTCAACATATACTCACAACTGATGGTTGCACACATGGCACTCCTTGCAAATGTTCTCCGTGAAGGGAAGCATATAAACGCTGCTGGATGCTCTACCTTGCCATAGGCTCTCGACTCTCCCATGATCAACAACATAGCTATATGCCATCGTAAACCATGTGCAACCTTCCATATGCTTCATGACCTTCCAAATTCACGGCCTTCATATATTTTCAGCACCATCCAAATTGTTTAATTTTCATATGAGGAATCTTGATGCTTTTGCAACATTTAACTATAGTTCTAGGATGAAATTTCTTGGTATTTGGTCGTGAGAAATCAGTTGACTCACCCATAAGTTTTTGGACGACCTAAGTAGTCCTTAGTAAAGGGTTGAATTTTGGTGCATATGTGGACCATTGGATAAAACTTGCTAAGCAGGTAGCCAAAACGATTTTTTTAGAAACTATTTTTTTTTTTTGGGTGGGGTGGGGGGGGGGGGGGGGGGGGGGGGGGGGGGGGGGGGTGTTTTGGGGGGTGTTGTTTATTTCTTTTTTTTAAGTGCTTAAGGGATCCCCTAAGGCCAGCCAAGGCGAATATCCTAGTGGTTAAGCTTCTCTTTTTAGTGTCTACGTGCTGAGGTCAAATCCTAGGCATTAGGAGTGCTTTTGAAGCTACTTCGTGATGCTGAAGCATCTTGGGAAGCTAATGATAACAAGCTTTTTTTATGACAATCATGCACAATTGTGAGTTTTGCAAAAAAAATTATGTCTTTTAAACCTTTGTGAGAGGGTGTTGGCATGTGTGTACTTTTCTCTTTAAAGAGGGGCATTGAGTATTTGATCAAACATTATTTTTAATTCTTTTGGAATATATATTAAAATCTAATTATTTCATTGTTACATTTTTTCAAATAAATATAATATTTTATTATAATACCACATGTTTGAGAATAGTAACTTCACTTTCTATTTTTCTCTCTCACAAAAAAACCTCTTATTATGAAATTCTTATAACCTTATGTAGGCCATAGTGAATTTTCACATTGTTTCTATTCTTTTTTGAAAAATGCAGAATTTTGAATTAGCAAGAGAAGGAAAAAGGTTACATGGACCCCACACGCAGGGGGAGGGTCACCTCAGCTTCTAAAGTTTGATATCATGTAAAGCACATCTCTCATAGAAATCCTGATATCTAAGTAATACAAAGGAAACTTTCTTTTCCACTAGGTCCAGTTGAACGCTTTCTGTAGAACAAGGATTGATAAAGTAGGTTTTGCGGGTGCTTTAATGTCTCTATATAGGGACTCTCAACGTTTCCTCACAAAAGCTGCATTCCTGGTTAACCAAATGAACCAAAGGATAATTCCCCTCCATATTGTCCATACAATTCCCAAGTAATAGGTCTATGACATCAACTGTGTAAACGCTTATGGAAATCGCACAAAGATGAAAAGGATAACTAATTTTAGAGGTATATGTACAGTTAAAGAAAATGTGAGGAGTATCCTCAACATACTTGTGGCATCTAGCATAGATGCCTGAACTGGCACCAATTTGAAGCATGCTTGATGGCAACTGGGTAAGCCCAATTACATAGAAATCTGTAAGACCACTGCTTACAACTCCATTAGATCTTCCATTTCTTGTTGAGTTGCCTCTTGAGATCTTCCTAAACACCAGCTCTAGGAGAGAAGCTTTAAAAAATGTTTGGAGCTAACCATCCAAGCTTAGCTTTAGAGGTAGCTGCAACCTTGCAAGAATTGCTTGAAGTCTGGTTATACACCAAGTAGCATCTTGGTGGGAGATGTTGAAGTGGTCCTGTAGAGATTCTACAGATTCCATCGTGTGCCTGGAGCAGGTCTCCCCATATTTCTTAATACCAGCCTTATAACATATGTGCCCTCTTCTAGTCAAGGGAAGTCCACAAAGACCTGCAAAATAACTAGTCCAAGGGGAGTCCTGAAGAAAAAATCGTAAGTTAGAACGGAACTTTTTTAAAGGCTTAGATTGCTCCCTTATAGTTTGCCATGCCTGCGAAAATCTGCACATCAAATTGGAGCGATATGGGATAAACTTAGGAAAGGATAGAATTAACTCCCTAAGATTGAGATTAGACCAAGCTTTATATTCCTACGACTTGAATTTTTCCACCCTAGTAATCCTCTAAATCAATACATCTCAGTATTCATTTTCCTTCAAGCTTACAAGAGATCAAGTTAAGGTTAAGAAGACCAATCCCTCCCTTATCCTTAGGTAGGCAGTAGATTTCCCATGGAACTTTGGAAAGTTTGGTATGGTAAAGATCTCCACCCGATAAAAAGTTTTCGAAATGGGAGTAGGGACTCTCCTATATCTGGTATTTAGTTGGTGACCAACAAGCCAAAAAATAGATTAAAGAAGGCATTATATGTAATGGTTCAGGATAAAAGCTCTATTAGGCAGGGAGGTGGGATGTCCATTTATTTATTTATTTTCTTTCTTACTCTTTGCAGAACCCATTCCCATCTCTGCTTGAATGAGACTTTAAATTCCATTGGAATACCCGATAATCTGAAGATTTGACCATCCTCAGTTTAACTGCATCCTGCATCTGATATAATTTGAGGAAAAAAATCTGTAGAGGAGTTAAATCCAATTTTAGAATGATTGATAACAGAACCACTTGCATTACAAAAAGTATCTGGACATTGCGAGAAGCATTGAATAGTCTGCTAATGAGAGCATTAGTGTCATCTACAAACTATTGTAGGCAAAGAGTGCTATAATTGGCAATAAGTTTTTTCTTTTGGTGTAGATTCCAGTTTACAAAATCTTTGAAGATTCCATTCCTTCTTAGCTCTTCAAGAACTTTGGATTAAAATCCAAAACGATGAGGCAACTCCCAACCACCGAGCTCACGACCTAGTCTTCCGTATCGAACCTTTGGGCTTAGTCAATTTGTAGCACACCTTAGTTGCACATAGCTCGAGTCCTTCTGTATTAAAAAATAGAATGTGTTGCTCTCCCCATCCCCCCCTGAATGCTTCTTGTCCTCCTTGCCATGGCACCACTTGGTTCTCATGCTTGGCTCACATGTCAAATTCCTCCCACCAGCCTCCCCTACCAGGCTCTCTGGCTCATGATAGTTGAAAAAGGTTGCACCACCACCTGGCACGCTCCCTTTCTACTTTTTCTTGGAGTTTATACCAAAGGAAATATTTTGATGAGAAAGGTATGTGTGTGCGTGCGCGCGCGTATGTATATGTGTGTGTGTGTGTGTGTGTGTGTGTGTGTGTGTGTGTGTGTGTGTGTGTGTGTGTGTGTGTGTGTGAAATGTGTATGTGTATGTGTGTGTGCGCGTATGTGTATGTGTGTGTGCGTATGTGTATGTGTGTGTGTGCACGTGCGCGTATGTGTATGTGTGTGTGGAAGAGAGAGAGAGAGAGAGAGAGAGAGAGGGGGGGGGGGGGGACGGTTGGGGGCAAGGACAAGGGCGCACATGCAATTGTGACAGCAATTTATGACCACAGGATCTCAACCACTCAAAACCCACTTCTCTATACACATACATCATTGTTGGGAGTGGCGATGGTGAGCCTGTGGAGGTGCCAAAATTAGCAAAAGGTTTTAGATTTGAAGCCAACAATCTACTACCCTACTTGATTTAGTCATTTGAGCTCACATTGTGTCACGAGCCATTCCCATTGGCAAGGATGCTTGAAGCACTTTCAGATGCCGTGAATCCCTCAGTGGTAGAGTGCCATTTGGCTATCCTCCAAAAAAAGGTGGTGGGCCAAAGAGGAATTTCCATCGATCGAAGGCAAAATTCAATGCATGTGTGTGCGCGCACACACACACACACAAAGAAAGAGAGAGAGAGAGAGAGAGAGGAGCAGGAGAAGAAGAGAAGAAATTTTAACATCGTGGGAACATTCCCAAGGGACCTCATTCAGGACCCGGAGAGAGAGAGAGAGAGAGAGAGCCTACCTCGTTCCTTTTATACAAACTTGGTGTTTGTGTCAATGTAGACTTCTCTCACACACCACGTTGCGATGGAATCAACGTGGCAGCGTACTCAGCCGCTCGAGTCTCCCTCTCTCTCTCCCCCCCTCCCCTCTCCATCCTCCACACACACACACACACACACACACACACACACACACACACACACCACGCATAGCATAGTACATACACAACTACTGTCTCTAGATACGAGAGAGCGCTAGGCCTAGGTACATATACACGAAGACGCACACACCCCACCACTGTCGGTAGATGCGAGAGAGCGCTAGATACATATATGAGCACTCAGAACAGACAGAGAGAGAGAGGGAGAGAGAGAGAGATGCAAGACGGTGAGTTTGTGTGTGAGCTTCATTTCCCTGCATGGATCGACGTACATTTGCCAATAATAATGCCGTAACAACCCTTTACCCTACCCCTATCATTCCAATTTCTCTCTAGCAGCTCGAGCTAAAGCCCGCAGCTTCATGTGCACATTATCCGCAGAGGCTTCACATGTAACCCCACTTAGGTTCTCTCTCTCTCTCTCTCTCTCTCTCTCTCTCTCTCTCTCACACACACACACACAGCCGGCATAACACATGACTGCCTCTAAAATAAATACAGATTGAGGTCGCCTTGCTAGCCTCGCTCTCTCTCTCTCTTTCTCTCTCTCTCTCTCTCTCTCTCTCTCGTATACACACACACGCACACAAGAGCATAGGGCTAGCGAACAAGCCAAACTGAAGGACTGATGGGATCAGTTGGCTTGGCAGGAAGTGAGGTAAACGTGCACACATTCCACAGCATGGAGTCCATGCAGTCATGGAGACCCCTAGTTTCAGAGAGTGGCGCCACCGCCGCCGATTTTCATGAAGCCGTTGCAGACGACTTGTCCTTCTTCAGTTCCTACCTCGACATGGACGGAGACCTCCTGCTACCATGGGGTCCTGCGTCGCCATCACCTGTGATCAACCTCCCCTGTCAAGAAGAAGAGCATTGGTCCCTTGATCATGATGATGGTGATGGTGATGGTGATGAGCTCGATATTGATCGGAGAGCTGGCGGTCTCGACAGCATCGGTGAAGAGGGGTGTAGAAACACCAACATCCATGGCGATCAGGTTGTCTCCTGCAAGGATGATGGTTCTGACAATGTGGAAGAGTTCATCAATATCCCTTATTGCAAGGATGCCTTAAGTAGCATTGTTCCAAAGGCATGTAAACCAATGAAGGAACTCTTCCTTAACGAAGTGCAAGAGAAGAGGCCCCCCAATACTCACAATGCTTCCACTGATCATAATAGTATCAAACGGATCACGGTTAATGACAAAGGCAAAAAGAGTTGCTATAATAATAGAGTGTCCAAGCATATTGTAGAGGCAGCTAACTGTAGAAAGAATGATAGGCATGGGCCCTTCATGGCTAAAGAAGGTATAAACAAGAGTAAGTTTTTGAATAGAGCTTTATCAAGTGACTCCTTAAGTAAAGACCTAAATTCATCAGACAATGATTGCATCAACATTAGCGAGGATGATCAAGAAGCCACCAAATTTTGTAAGAAGAGAACCAACTCCAAGAGAGGTTCCTCCATCTCGAAGAACTTGATGTCGGAGCGCAATCGGCGACTAAAGTTGAATGAGAGGCTCTACTCTCTACGAGCTCTTGTTCCCAACATTAGCAAGGTGCCTCTCTCTCTCTCTCTCTATATATATATATATATATATATATATATATATTTATATATATATATATATATATATATATATATATATATATATATATATATTATATATATTATATATATATATATATATATATATATTTATATATATATATATATATATATTTATTTATTTATTTATTTATTTATTTATTTATTTGGTAGGCATTGCCGCCTCTCCCCCTCTCTCTCTCTCTCTCTCTCTCGCGTAGAGGACATCGGTCGAAGGCACTCAATTGAGGCCGGCGGCAAAAAATTGCAGCGCACCTGCAGCCAATCGTTAGTCGCCAACTAGGAAAGCCTGTTCACATGAGGCGGAAGGAAGCAGTGCACGGGACTGCCAGAGCATGGAATAAACTGCAATGTTTCTCCCAAACCACCCCCTCCCCTCCCCCTCCTCCCCCCCCCCCCCCCCCCCGCCTTCCACCCGCATGAATTGCAGGAAAAGTTTATTTTATATCATTTTCTTCAAATTAAAAAATGAATGTTCAACTCTTTCTGTGTCTCTTCCCCCGCCCCTCCTATGTTCACATTAGGCGGCATCACACAATCACCATCCCCTCTTCCACCCTCTATTGTGTGAACAATTAGGCGGCGGAAGAGTGCAGAAAGCATCTCCTCCACCTCGAAGATGAGATTTTAGGAGGCATCTTCCGCCTCTCCACTGTGAACCCAGCCTGAGAAGCTTTCGACATGTGTTCGAGAGCGAGGCAACTAAATCCGCTAATTTGGCTGTCTCTCTCTCTCTCTCTCTCTCTCTCTCTCGTTGTGCGACTGGCTGGTTGTAGGGCACACTGTCGAAGTAGGGAACATGTGACACGTGGTGGGGGAGGGTTGTCGCCGGTCGGAAACCCTCCTCACTTTATTATTAGTATAAGATAATATATGTGTGTGTGTATACGTGAGATATATATATATATATATATCAATGTTCGGGAAAAATGTGTCTCAGTATACATCTCCCCTTGTTGAGAATCCCAAAATGTAGGTTGAGAGCTAAGCAAAAGGGAAAAATCGGTCTAAAATTAGGGGAAAATAGTGTAAAAGTAGGAAAAAGCGGACCATATTTTGAAAATTTTCTCTTGGGAGGAATAATAAAGGGGTATACGCACATGGTTTTTCCCAAACACTGATATATATATATATATACGTATAACTATATGTACATGTGTGTATACAAGTACAACTGAAATTTGAAAGATGCCGTCAGGTATCAATTTTGGCTCTTTTAAGAGCACTATTTTCTTCGCCTTGTTTTCTTAAAGGCAAACTAATTGACAGTGTTCTAATCTTTCAAAATGATTTTTAAATGGGCTTAAGTGTTATAATCTTTCATTATGATTTCTAACGGACTTAAGCTTGTCACAGTGAAAATTAATGCATTGAAACATATGATAAAACACCCAATAAAAAACCGGGTGCTGTCATGGGACGCATGGATTGCTTAAAATAAAGTCATTTTGCTTCGGGTTAGAGACACAATCAAGCGGGTGCTGAGTTGGTTAGGGCAAGCGACGATTGAATGCATGCCGTTGGATCTCGAGTTCAAGCATTGGTGGCTCATTGGCTCAACTTACGTCCCATGGCGTCTTTTTAATCATGGCGTTTTTTGTTACACATGGAATTTTGTTCCATCTCGTGTGTCTTGCAACCTTCAATGTTCGCGACATCGCTTCTACAACTAATAGCCCTTACGCTCAGCTTTTGATTGCACCCTCCCAAGTTGAAAACAGTGCATCAGACTGGTCGCAATTCATCGCCTTTCTTAGGTGGCCTTAAGTTGGGGGTTTTACCCTACAATACTTGCACATTAAACTCTAGGGAAATTTCTTACTCCTCTAGCTTTTTTGATAGAATTTATTTTTGATGTTTTGAATCGTGCTTTATTTTCTTTCTGGATAGTATTGTAGCTATAGGAAAGCGCACCACCAGAACATTTTTTATGGTGAATACAATACATACACTCACAATTGTGAGTTTTTTTTGTTTTTTTATTTTATTTTTTTGTGTTGTGTGTTTTTTTTTTGGGTTTTTTTTGTGGTTGGGGGGGGGGGGGGGGGGGGGCCCACAACACCTGAAAAAAAGAATGAGCCTGCTATTATAGTAGATAGAATATAATCTGATACAAGTTGCGCTACTAATGATTCCCTTGTTTATGAATGTAGATGGACAAAGCCTCAATTGTAGGAGATGCCATTAATTATGTGAGAGATTTGAAAAAGCAAGTACAAGACATGGAAGGAGAAGTTTCTCAGCTAGAGGCTTGCAAAGAGGAACTGAAGAATGGGCTTCCTCATCCATCCTTGCAACATAAAGGGGTCAACAAAAGTGCAAGTTGCCATGCCAAAAAGCCCACTAAACTACCTTTCAAGATTCTTGAGGTATTTATAAATAAGTCCATTACTATATATGTTTCAAAGTTTTATAAACTAGGGATCAAGATGTGTCTTGTCTATAAGTGATATGGGACATGGCATAAGGGAATTGATGATTCGGGGTGCCTATGAGACTAGGGGTGGATCCTAGATGTTGAATCGTTGCACTAGGGGTTTTTGTATTTTGTTTTTTTGTTTTTGGGGTTTTGGGGGGTTGGGGGGGGGGGGGTTGGTGGTTTGTGTGTGTGGGGGTGTTTGGTTTGCTTATTAACTTCAAAATTTGCCATTATTCTAAACTAGGCTCGCTAGGGGAGATGGAAAGAGTGGTTACCTTCGAAGGGGCGGTCCGAATGGTAGACCCCGTTAGTATGCAATAAGGGTGCTTATTAACCTTTTTTGTTGCCAATCCAATCTACCACATGGATCAAGGGATAGCCATCGATCCCTCGATTGTGCAATGTCAATTATAGTCGAGGCAAGATATGTGTGTATGAGAGACTTAAAGGGATGAGGGGATTCATGTTTCCATGAGGTTACTTGCTCTTTGTCGTCTTCTTCTTTTTTACAACACTCATAGCAATGAGCAGATAGTAGAAGAATTACATTTGAAGCCTTGCTCCACCTGAGATAGAGCATCCACATATCGGAGGCTGATAAACTGGTTATCAGGGGGCCACCCGATTGAGCACAATACAAAATAAAATAACCATCGGTAACAAGGGAGCCACTCTATCCGAAAATCAAAGAAACAAGCAGATAAGGGGATGCCGCCATACATGGGGGGCTACCACCCCGCCCATGCATGTCCATTGAGCCAAGAGCCTCCAAGGAGGTCACAAGCCATCAAACATAAACCAAAACAATATCGGAACATGAATGTACTGCGCATCTTCAAACATCATTCTTTCTTCACAATCGTGAACCGGCTGTAGAACTTCGCAAGGCATCCGACCACATCCAAGACTATCTACTAATCCCCAATCAAAACAAGATGTCATGCTTAAAACAAGTAGCACTTGTAGTCACCCACAAAACATCTCCATGTGTAAGATCCACAAAGCCATCTTGAGATTGAGACCCTCCACCAAAACACCATGCTACACCTCTAGCTTAGAGCCCTCCCACAAGATATAACAGGCCTTGCCTCTCGACTAAGAGGGTGCCCATGGCGGGGCCTTCATGAAAAATACCACACTGTCAAAGGAACCTTAACCCTCCCAATGATGCTGGCCGAATTGAGGAGTTGCTCTCATGTTACAAGAGGAAACAAACCCCTTAAACCTTGAGGCACATTATTTCATCAAAATAGAATCTAATCTAAGCAATGCTGTTAAAAAGTGTCATGCCCATTTTTTTAATGCCTAAGCAAAGAAGCCAAGTACTTGTACAACAAAATAGTGGAATGGCTACATCAGTTTGACAATTCAAAAATTAAATGTTTGCTAAGCACGATACAAGGAGAGGGCTTGATTAGCCTCGACTCTAGTCTCGAGTCTTCGTTAGTTCAAGAATTATATAATTTCTGTTCAAAAAATGTTGTTTTTGGTTTGCTGGCTATGAATTTTCAAAGACATTGGTATCTACATTTGAAAAACCAATTCCTGATTCTTGATTACCTTGCTATTGAATCTCGTTGGGTTCAAACTTCACTAAGCTAAAAAATAATAGTAAAATTTACTCTTGCAAAGTTGCAAATGAAAATTCAAAAGCACACTACATTATTACCTCTAAAAGAATTCTAAAATTAACTGTAGAAGAGAAGGGGGGGGGGGGGGGGGGGGGGGGGGGAATGTTGAAGGAATAATTAAAGCGTTCATAATGATAGATATAGTACCCTACAACCAAGCAATAAAGTGTTATTGAGGGCAGAGAAAGAGAAAGAGCCAAGCTTGATTCCCAATAGCTCCCAAGATATTCCCCCAAAGGCAAAGAAGAATTATTCAAATATAATAGCTAACAACCACTATTGCAAAAAGGGTCATGGCTTTACATCATGCTTAAAAGTTGAAAAGGGGGGGGGGGGGGGGGGGGGGGGGGGGTGTGTGTGTGTGTGTTTGGGGTTGTGAGAAGAATGCCATAGTGTTTAAATAGCTGACATATCATAATCAAAATACTATTTCAAAAAGGCAATGGCTACACATCATCCTTGAAGGGATAGAAAGCATGCTATATTGTTTAGATAGTGGCTAGTGTCCAAGGGCTACATATTCATCTCTTGTTATCATTGGGTAGCTCTCTCAAAGTACAATCCAAACTAATGATATCTTACAAATCTTCTTTAAAAAGGTGCCTTTCATGTGTCCATCTCGATGCTACTATTCTATAGCACAAATAGCTTTCCACTATAACATGCTTCCAAGAGTTTGACATTGCCTCTAGGAAGATCTCATTTACAATCCTCCTTCAAAATTCAAATCCTTGTCATTGGCCAAAAAGGATACTTCTCATTGGTAAACAAGTGTCGAGTCCTCAGCATTGTGCTCAAAATAATCAAAATGCACACCAATTTTTGCTCCCACAATTTTTGCAAAAATACTGGCTAGTATTGTAAAATGTCCGGTTCAGATTTGTCTTGGAGGGATTTTTGTATGTTTGTGAAAATGATTTTTCCCGAATAGTGTTCCCACTATCTTATAATTTCTTTTTATACTTTTAAATAGGTTTTCTCTGTTGCTACATGTTGTCAATTCACAAGGTCAAAGCCTTGCGGGACTTGTGTATCAATAAAGCAAATGATACTTTTTGGACTACATATGGAGTCCTTAATAAAGCATTGGATTTTTGGTGCAATTGTGGACCACTAGCCACATGGCAAAAAAATAATAATATTTTTTTCATATCTTTGTGAGAGGTGTTAACATTTGTATTGTACCTCTCTCTTTAAAGAGGGCCGTTGAATATTGGGTTACACACAATCTTTTTCTCCTCTTCCATCTTTTTTTTTCTCAATTTGTTATCCAAGTGGTTTTTCAAACATTATATTTTATGTTTTTGAAATATATTATACTAAGGGAAAAAAAGAAACTAGCTAATCAAGAATTAGTTTATTAGCTATAAGAAACTTTTATTGTTGAATGACTCTTAAGTTTGTTGCACAAGAATAACGAGAGGCAAATTGTAGCCTTTTAATGTAGAAGAATAAAGTAAAATGAGTTTTTAACAAGCGACATATAGCTATGGCTAGCATCTCTTTCTATAATCAATCATCCTGGATGTAGCCATCAAGATAAGTCAAAACAGATAGAAAGCTGCCGAACATGGAGCTATCATAGGTCTCTCTCTTCCTTTGAAAATTGGAATACCTTTTCATAAGCGTCTCTTTCGAGTGTGGCTTGCATGTGGGCTCAGTCAAGACAACTCGAGAGAGTGTGTCAAAAACGAAGTGTTAAAGGTGAGGGCTTTAAGCTTATTCAGTATGGTTCAACCCTTGAAAGTTGAGACATGAGGGTGTAAGTGAGTGGGGTGCAATCCCGTAAAACATGGTGGTAGGTGGGTTGCATTGGGACTGTGAGAGCATCAATAACGAAAATTTCATCATTACATCGCTTCAAATTTTATATTGATTAGTATAGTCGACGACTTCGTCGCCTCTCTCTCTCTCTCTCTCTCTCTCTCTCTCTCTCTCTCTGCGCCACTATGTTCTCGGACGTTGCAGACGACACCCGCCAGATGCAAGAGACGTTGACGCTTGGCAGAGAGGGGGGGAGGGGAATCCCCTCCCCCTTTATCTATTAGTATAGATAAACATCCTTCTTTTTTTAGGTAGGTTCTAAAATGAAATGTTAAGGCCATAAATGTTAAGGCCATTTACAGTGACATGCTCAAACTCCCCTTTTTCCACAAATTGATAGGCCAGTTGTGTTTGATCGTTGGAAGTCATGACAAGAGACGATCTTTTCAGCATATCAAGTGTAAGTCTCCTCCGAAGGAGATAGTAGTGTTGTAATTGGAATTTGGAAGTGGTAGTAAAAGGAGAATAATGTGGGCTCCAAAGAAAGGAGGATATTCTAACCATGGAGTGTCCTAGCATGTCTTAGAAATTGTTTTTTGAATTTTTCTAAGTTTTTAAAAGCGGGTGTGGGTGAGTAGGTGCAATCTCGTAAAACTAATCGAAACGAAGCTTCGAACTTTTTTTAATTAAAAAAAAGGCTTTACATGACTTCACTTCCTTTTCATTTTATTGCTTTAAAATGCCAATGCTATACTTCCACCACTTCTTTTTTTTTGTGTTTTGTTTTTGGATTTTTTTTCTTTTTGTCTTTCAGGTTCTCTAATACGATTTCTCTTGTCAATCCATAAAATAAATTTCTAAATAAACACATCTTTTAGCAAGTGGCAAATTGGCAATCGTTTTTGGAGATTCTTCATTGTAAATCTGGACGATGGTGGAAAGTGGCATCAATATTCAACAAAGAAAAGAAATAATTTCTATTACTTGTGTGTAACATGCTCACCATTCTCTCTCTCTCTCTCTCTCTCTCTCTCTCTCTCTCTCTCTCACACACACACACATAAGAAAAGAATTAATTTCTAGTACTTGTGTGTAACATTCTCACCGTTCTCTCTCTCTCTCTCTCTCATGCATAGATATAGGTGTAACATGTGTAGAAGGAATATATATATATAATTTATTTATTTATTTATATTTATATTTATATATATATCATAAAGAGAGGGGGGGGGGGGGGGACCTCTCCAAAGAATCTTCATTCATTGTATGGCAGTATAGAGACAGAAAAGAGTTGATTTCTAGACTTGTACGACATGCTATGGTGCTTCTCTCTCTCTCTCTCTCTCTCTCTCTCACACACACACACACACACGCACACACACATAAGAGAGAATCCTTAGCATCATAGCAGGTTGCACAAATATAAAAATCACTTTTTTCTTCTTTTCCTGTGCGTCAATGGTGGTGCCACATGCAGTGAATGGGGGGGAGAGTCCCATCGTTCAATTTAAATAAGAAGTGATCTATTAACCTTAGAGCGTACCTGAAAAGTAGCATCCTCACTTATTCCACACCTTTGGTTTTGTCAAGGTTTCTTTTAACCACAAAAAGGAAATGACTTTTGAATTTGTTGTTGGGTATACCAAAGCAGTTAGATGTGACACAAATGGAGGAAAAACTCTTTCAATTTCGAATTCACTGCAAGAAGACCCCCGGCATTTTGCTTCAACTAGCACGAGCTCTAGAAGCCCTTGATTTTGAGATAGTCAATGGAAGCTTCACATCAATAAATGACCACGTCTTAAACACGCTGGTCATTGAGGTATGTGCCCAAGTTCACCTATAATGTGTGTGTGTGTGTGTAAATACATTTACTTTTTTATACTTGCATACGTGTATATATGCAAATAGATGTACATACATACATACATACACATATGCATAACTACACACTTACGCATAGTGTGTATGTGAGTACACACACACACACATACATTCTGTATATATGTGTATACACACACAAATAATGTGTATATGTATGAGTGTGTGTTAGTATGTATATATGTATACAAACAAATACATGCATATGTGTCTATGCATACATGCATAGATACACACATGTATCTGTGTGTATGTATGTATACTTATGTTGACACACATGCATGTTTGTCAATATACGTATACATACATACACACAAAGACATGTGTGTATCTATATTGACACACATGCATGTTTGTCAATATACATATACATACATACACACAAATACATGTGTGTATTTGTGTGTATGTATATTGACACACATGCATCTTTGTCAATATATGTATACATACATACCCTCAGATGCATGTGTGTATCTTTGTATGTATGCATTGACACATATGCATGTACATGTATGCATGTATTTATTTGTATATACACACACACACACACACAATTTTGTGAACTACATAATTTGTGTCTTCAATTTCATATGTTATGTGAGAAATTCATTAATCTGACAATGAGTTACGTACTTTTTCAGGCTAATGATGCACACCTCATAGGAAGTGAAGATCTTCGAGCAAAGACTATTGTTGCCATACAAAGATTTGGACTCTTCCTTTGATGATAGCCAGAATTTCCATGTCTCATATATTAGACACGGTGTATTGTTAGATGTTAGCTGTTTTCAAAGGGACACTAAGAACTTTCACAAAGCTCTTTGGCTATTTTATTTACTTTGATGTACCAGATGACATTATATAATAGAGACAATATCATTCTCCAAGAAGCACCAAAATAGCAAAAAATTTAAAACAAAATAGCCCACATAGGTCATGTACATTATGTGAAACAACATTTGGGAAGGGTTCCCTAATATGTGATAAAAACATAAAAGTAAGCTCCGTTGTATGACAAGTATTATTATGTAAAATTTCCAAGTACATTTATCGACGGTTGACAACCATATAAAATAAATGTACAGAATTGTTTAGTCCAAGGTTTGAGTCCTTGCTTTCTAATATACTTCTTATGAGTTTGTGCTTCTAACAAAATCGATGTTCGTTGCAAATGTCATGGACAAGTGCAATTGTGTGCCTAGGATTTTTGAGAAATGCGCTACTTGACATGTCTAAAGAACTAATAACTTACTAGTACGGCCGGTCGCCTTCGGCGACCTCTCTCTCCCTCTTTATCGCATGCACAGGGGCTTCTCTCTATTTTGGAGTTTAGCCTTCATGTGGTAGATTTCGACACGTGTAAAGGGCTACCCTTTTCGCCATGTTATGTTAGTTTAGATGTAGATTAGACTTTCACAAAATGTAATTGCACATGCACCAAATGGCAACCAACACCAAATGTGTGCAATAGCATCCGCAAAGCCGCAAAAAATTCACAAAAAATGATACCTATAAGCCTAATATCTCAAGCGGCGGCAAGCTGTCCCCATGTATGCACCGACAGAGAGATGTGAAGCCTGTGTGTGTGTGTGTGTGTGTGTGTGTGTGTGTGTGTGTGTGTGTGTGTGTGAGAGAGAGAGAGAGAGAGAGAGAGAGAGAGAGAGAGATTGGCAATGTCGTGTGAGCTGCAACATGTGGCAAAAGGTGGGGTAAGCTAGAGGGTGCCTCTTGCACTTGAGAGAGAGAGAGAGAGAGAGAGAGAGAGAGAGAGCACCCATAGATTCTACAGATTTGTGACGCTTTCATTGGTCGCCCCTACTCTATAGTGAGCCTCCTCGACATTCCAAAGCCCAATCTCCCTCAATCGCCTTAGCCCTTATTACCCTCCTCCACAGTTCTGTCTTCCACGCCACTAATTACATCTACTTTCTTCCTTGCTCCATTTGCTTTGATGACAAAACTTGCCATGTCTCTCATTGGCCAGACCTTTAACGTAGGGTAACCGCCTTCAGCATGGCCTTGCTGCAGCGAACACAGCCCCCAGGCTGATGGAAATCGGTAGACACGGTAGAGGTAGAGAGAGATTTAAGAGAGAGGGAGAGATTTCTATTGTTGAGCAGACGTACTATGTGTGTGTGTGTGTGTGTGTGTGTGTGTGTGTGTGTGTGTGTGTGTGTGAGAGAGAGAGAGAGAGAGAGTTTCCAGGCATGAAGGAAATAACGTATATGTTGTTGCGTGGCACACCTTCTCGTCTTCGTCATTGCAGCCCTTAGATAGTCTCTCTCTACTCGCCACCCTTTCCTTAAGTAGCCTCGTCCCCACAATATGCTTCCATCAAGCTCTAGGGACATGCTCTTGGACTGCGGGGCAAGCATTGAATCGCGGGAGTATGTTCCATCGTGCCCAATGGCTAGCTGCACCTCAAAGTATACCTCGGCTTGTGCTTGATACCCTGCTGACGTTGGTTGTCCTGCCACATTGGTGCCAACTCACATGCAAATAGGGAGGGGAAGGGCTATCCTCCCGTGGCTTGCAAGCAGTTACAGCCACGTGGATGTACATGTATCTCTCTTCCCGATCTGGCCTTGTTGGACATATACATAATACACATGTATGTAGTTGTTACCAAGAGTGGATACAAACACATCCTATAGGTCTCTTTCATCCTCAAGGCAACCCGACCCTCATCCTAGAGTAGCATTGAGAGAGAGAGAGAGAGAGAGAGAGAGAGAGAGAGAGAGAGATCTCACATGGCTCACTTTCGTATAAGCTATAGTCTGGTTGTCTTTGTTTGAGAGAGATAGACTGAGAACATGCACAATAACCGGTGTCAAAATGATCGCATGCATTGTCGACAGCTACCATCGCATATCGAGCACATGCAGGCGGCTTTTAGGTGTCGTAGTGAGAGAAATAAAAAGAGAGAGAGAGAGAGAACTAAAAATGTCTTCTAACAGAGTGCAAAACGCTACATGCCAATGGAGGATCCTCCCGCCAAGCAACCGGTGCTTCATTGCCAGTGATCGTTAGGACAAACTCCTCTTAGTTCCGATGGCGACGGTGAGCCGTCAATGGCTTCTGTGATTCAAACGGGCAGTTTCATGCAACGTTGATAGTGGGCCAAGACTCTCTTTTTATCGTTTGAGACTTCGAGTGCACTGCATGTGCACACCCTAAGAGAGATCCCAATTATACATCTTGTGTTTGTGTGTGTGTGGGGCAAGTATATGTAATTGTGAATGTATTAAGATTCGTATTGCATCTGATCAATAGCAAGACCCAAATTTCGGGCATGCTTTATGTCTTCATTAGATTGCCTTTTACAATATGTAGGCTACCATAATTGGGCAGCTGCTGCCAGATCTCTATATTGCCCTCCCTCCCCCCAACACACACACACGCAGAGGTGTCCATGTGATTAAACTTATGAGATGGAGAGAGATTCCAGTAAAAAGAAAACGGAAGATTGCCAATCTACAGCATTGCCAGCAAGTGTAGAAGCTACCTTCGCTCCTAATTTCCTATTTCCAGTTATTTGCATGTGCATAGTTTTAGAGAGAGAGAGAGAGAGAGAGAGAGAGAGATTTATATGATGCTTTATATTACATGGTTTGCAAGGGGTTTTGTCGACGTGCTTCTCAGGCTGGAACTGGTTGTTGAAGACCAGCCGCACCACACCCTTCTTATGGACGACGTAGGTCTGCTGGCCACAGCCAGTACTTAATCTTGGCAAAGTTTTGACTCTGAGGTATCACCGCTCACATTTGTTCCTACTTTCTTGAACTTCTTGTATGAATCCTTGAATGCATCGCCCTTCGACACCTTGCAAACCGTGAGTTGTTGAAGGTGAGTACTGGAACGCGAAGAGAGAGAAACTGAAGAGGAAGAGGGCTGCAACGTTGTTCCCAAGATCTTTGGAGAAGAGAGGAGGAGGAGGAGTGACTGACATCGAGGGCGACTACATGGCTCACAAAAGCGCATGCCAAGGTCAAGATCGCCACAGAGGAAGCGATCGTTCACTCATGCTTTCTCCCTTGCACCACACACACTCCCTCTCTCTCTCTCTCTCTCTCTCTCTCTCTCTCTCTCTCTCTCTCTCTCTCTCTCTCTCTCTCTCTCTCTTTTTCACACACACACGCACACAGTACCCACACGATTGAGCGGAAGCTTGTGTAGTCATCAGGGCAGGTAGATGAGCGTGCAACAAAGAAGAGTTGAGGCTGTGTTGAGCATGAGCATTGAGGAGGGTGTGGCTGTTGCAAGCTCTGCCTACAACTTGCAAAGGTGGGAGCTGATCTGTGGTCCGTAGCTTGACGCTTGGACTCCCATTTGAATCCTTCATTTTCCCACTACTCAAGGCACTGCCCACTAATCAAGGCAAAGGACCCTCGATTTGTGGGGTGCAAAAGTCAACTCGACCATGCAAGAGCCAACTCGATTCCACATCTGCTGCCGTGGATGATGGCAAACGTGAGCGCTGAGCACTAAGAGATTGGAGGCAGTATTTGCTGCCACATGGCAATCCACACCTCTCATCTTTATATAGATATAAGATTTTATATAGATAGCCACCAATTCTGATGCACAAGCACTCTTAGGTGTGCAAAATCATCACAAGCTTTTGAGCTTGCCTTAAAGAGAAGATACAAAGTACTTACTACCTAGTATTTATATGGGAACTTATTTTATATAAACTAGTATAGCCGGCGGCTCTCTCTGCGTCACTTCGCCACCTCTCTCTCTCTCTCTCTCTCTCTCTCTCTCTCTCTCTCTCTCTCTCTCTCTCTCTCTCTCTCTCTCTCTGTGCGTCACTGTGTTCCCGGGCGTTGTAGGCCACACCCGCCAGTTGAAGGAGAAGCTGACGCGTGGCAGGGGGGGAAACCGGAATTCCCTCCCCCTTTATCTTTAGTATATATAGCCATCAATTCTCACACACAAGTAGTCATTAATGTGTTTTGTGCCGGCTAAAATTGCAAAATCATCACAAGTTTTTTTAGCTTGCCTGGAAGAAAATAGGCTTTTGCTTACATATCAATCAATAGAATATCGATGGGTATCTAGATCAATTGACAGTGTATCAATCCGTATGTAAGTCAATCCATAGATGACTAGATCAAGTACTATATCTATAAAAACAATTTGGTCTCTTTTCGTTAAAAATCTAGCTCTCACCTGCCCTTATCTACTTGTCGATTATTTATAGCACAATAAATAGAATCTCTATATAGTGGCTCCTCTGATCCCCCCTCTCAAGAAAATATATAAGGATGCTCAAGGCCAAGCTCTAGCTTTGATAAATGCAACATTGATGACCCCATGAACATGAGCTACCATTGCAACAAACTTTGCATGTCACTTGTTAGCAAAAAACCATGTAAGACTTGCATCTAAAGTGAGAGAGAGAAAAAGAGAGAGGTCTTCTTGCTCACATTGGCATCGGGGGCATGAACAAGGGAGTAAGGTCTGTAGGGACCAATATGGAGCTGGTGATGAGAGCATGGGGTGAGTATGGAGGTGTTGTGATTGTTACAGGTCCGTAGGCATGCAGGGTTGGGGAGGGGAGAACTCTCTGTCGCCAAGGTCTCGACATTGCAGGCGCGTGGATCTCACGAGCCTATGAGGGCACAAATCAAGCCATAGCTCTTCTCTCTTGCAAATAGGGCATGAAGCCCTCTCCATCAACCTCACGCACAAGCAAGACGCGAACCAGGAGGGGGGGGGGGGGGGGGGGGGGGGGGGGGGGGGACGCATGCTTCAATTTTTTCCTTTGGACAGGAGGGACAGGGAAGGCTCTATGTACATTCCATCTAATATATGTGAAATAGATCCATTTTAAGTGTTTTCAACAATAATATGTCACACTTTCTTTAGCACTGTTGTCTTTGTTAGTGAGTCTCCATTAAGCGTTTTCAATAATTTCTTTAGCATTGTACATTTTTCATTGATGTCTTTGTTAGCACTTCATTAAGCGTTCTCAATAATATCTCAGACTTTCTTTAGGGTTTTTATAAGTATCTCACTTGCATCATTTTGTGTGTGAATAACATCACGAGTTTTGGAGTTCATTAGATTTTCTGATTGTGTGTATGCATTGTGTGGGAAACCTTGATTAAGCTGTGGCGCCGTGGCTTCTACTCAACCATAGAATTGGCACAATGAATCTTGGATGGAAAATCAAGTGAGCCAAGATATGGTAGCCATTGTAATGTTGATTATTTTTTAGATAAAATGCAAGAATTGCGGCTTAGTGTCATGGACGTAGGTTAACCAAGAGGCAGAGGTAGAGCTATGTCTTTTCCTAGTCGGTGCTACGATGGAGAATTCCAATGAAATGTGCACACTTAGCATTCAATACTGTGCACATGATCATTCCCATGCCATTGGCATCCAGCCTGCCCACCAATGGCTCCGTGTGCATCTTGCACCATCTTTACTCAAAAGTAGATAGATTTTGTAATTTCACTCTCTTCATCCTTACCTTTTGTTCCTCCCGCTGCTTGTCCCACAGCTCTGTCTTGGCCATATTGCATATAGGAGGAATGTCTTCTTTCAAATCTCTACAGCATATCTTCATGCTACCAATTCTTTGATAGTTGTTGGCACCAATAATTCATGGTGGGTTTCTTCACATAGCCTGCACTTTGTATTCTCCCACATAATGCTAATAAAATTTGTAATGAAGATGTTGATTTCATTAATTTGATGGATTCATGCATCTGTACACATTGAGATTGACAGTATGCACTCTTTGCGAATTTCTTGCATGATGGTATTTTTCTGTTTAGGCATCATCTCTACACAAGGCAATTAACAAAAAAATATTCAAATGTTTAGAATAGTGAATCTAGGTCCCAATCAAATAGATTTCACACCATCAAAATATTAGTTGTGCAAGGACTTCTACGCCTAGGAACCATGCGTTGTAGACTTCCAGAAAGCCTATGAGTTGTTATCTACAATTCCTTCTACGCGCTTATGCTCTCCTTGAAGCTCATGCCCTCCTCGATGCCTTCCTTTATGCTCCCTTCACGCTCTTCTCTTTGGGATGAGTGAAAGAGGCCGAGCTTATAAGCCTTCAAGGCTATGATAGAGAGAGCAAGAACTTTGAGATCCATAGATTTTGAATATGAGGGCGAGAGAGAGAGAGAGAGAGAGAGAGAGAGAGAGAGAGAGAGAGAGAGAGAGAGAGAGAGAGAGAGAGATTACGTTCTTGCTTTCCCTCTTCGATCCTCTTGACAAGGTCAAGAGAGAGTATGAGATATTTGCCTTGCTTTTGATCCGCTTCCTCTTTGAGAGCGAGAGGGGGAGAGAGGGAGATCTCCCATCTCCCCTCCTCCTCTGCCCCTTATCATTTCTGCTCTAACTCTCCCTTCCCGCTTGCTTCACAATGTCAACATACACACACACACACACACACACACACACACACACAGAGAGAGAGAGAGAGAGAGAGAGAGAGAGAGAGAGAGAGAGAACTTGAAGCCTCCCTCGAGCCCTCCTCGCTGGCTTGCTTCCCAAAATTGAGAGAGAGAGAGAGAGAGAGAGAGAGAGAGAGAGAGAGAGAGAGAGAGAGAGAGAGAGAGAGAGAGAGAGAGAGAGAGTAGTCGAGCTTCTTCTCCTTTGCTTCCTGCTCTTCACATCCCCTTCTTCACACAATACTCCACTTTATTAAAAAAAAAAATCCCCTTTCAATGCCCACCACGAGTCAATCACACGGTGTCCTGCAGCTCCGCTACCATGAAGAGAAAAAGAGCAGAGAAATGCAAGATAAGCTTCTTTAAAGCCTACACATTTAATGGTTAGTGATCACGGCTTGTTAACAAGCCAAGCCTAATGATTAATGTATGCTAGATGCGGCTTAAAAGGGCCAACAGATGTCTTAATGAAGCCAAAAATGAGTATGCTTGAAGTGAGCACATATGGAAGATTATGACCTAGAATTGTAGTGCTTGAAGTGCTCTATCGGCCTATCTTTACAGCTTGTCGATTGGAGCTACGATGAAGAAGTTATTGCAGTTTGAAGTTTAAGTCAATTGCAGATCCGTACCAGATTGGGCAACTGCAACTGAGGTGACATAAATAAAATGAATGCAGGGGCCTGAAGTGCTCACTTTGTGGAGCGCGTCAGTCTTTACAGATCAGTGATCGAAGTTCCGGTTGCCAAGATATTAGTCATTAAAGATTCGACGAGGGCTGGCTCCGTACCAGTTTGATCCACTCGGTCGGTGTTTCGTTTGGGAATTTTACAGCATCAGCAGGGTTTGTGTGTGCTCTATGCAACTTGAGAAGTCTACAGGAATTTACAGCTCGTCTGATAGAGTCCGGGTTGGTGAGATAATATGGATTGAGGCCGGTGTCAACTGTCGGCACTGATGAGCTGGATAATTTTGGCATTATCTGGGAAGCTGATGCAAGCTATAAACAACCGAGTGCGAAGAGAATGCCTTCCGGCAAGTGCAATCACCTATACGTGCATCTTTGAACCATGTGGCATTATTTGAGATGCTCGTATACACAGTAAAATTCACAAAGATATTGTTAGTCAATGACTGTTGTGGGAAGATGTCGTGCTTGGCAATTTGTTTTTGATGTTCACTTGTAGTTGGCAGTGCTTCGGCCGGCATGCGTACCAAATGAGGTGCCTTTATGTATGTCTAAGGAGGGGACTTGCCCGTCCAAACTGGAAATTAGTTGAGACAAAAAGGGCTTGGCCACCCAAAAACCGGTGCCCGCCCACTTAAGTGTAAAAATAAAGTGTGAACTAAAAAACAAAAAGGCATGGCGAGGCTGCAGGGAGGGCAGCGCAAGGCTACGCAGGGAGGAGAGGAGACACAGCGACCTGCACGGGGCTCAGAAGCGAACGTGCATGAAGCGGGAATCCACCGGTAGGTCAGGGCGCACAATTTGGTGCCCTTCTTGCACAGTTTGGCAGCGATTTAAAAAAAAGCCACTGCCACATCATCAAGTACCTTTCCCGTGCCACGTCATTCACGGTGTCGTGACTGCGTGCTGGGGGCAAAATTTTTAGAGGGCTAATTTTAGGTTTTTCAACAACTAGTGAAGACGGGAGTAGAGGAGGGGAAGCAACGAGGAGGTGAAGAGAACCAAGGCGAGGAGGTGAAGGGAGCCAAGGCAAGGAGGCATCTCTCTCTCTCTCTCTCTCTCTCTCTCTCTCTCTCTCTCTCTCTCTCTCTCTCTCTCTCTCTCTCTCTCTCTCTCAGAAGCCAAGGCAAGGAAAGTCTCTCGCTCTCTCTTTCTCAGGACCTTGAGCCATAAGAGGAATCCAAGACTCGAAGGAGCAAGAGCACGGCGTTCTCTCCCTCTCTCGGCCATAATCAAGAGGAGGCGGAAGGGAATGAGGCTCGGCTTCAAGCGCACAATTGAATCGGAAAAGCTAGGAACTCTCTCACTGAAGAGTAAGAAGATCTCGGCAAGGGAAAGATAAGGCGAGGGAAAATCGGCAAGAGAAGATGTCGGAGCTTGGCAAGCAAAGGGAGGCAAGCTGAAACGTTGTAATCGGCATGTATTCAGAGAGTCTGAGGTTAAGTAGCAAGATAAGGGAGCGGTAAGGTAACCAAGAGAGAGGAAAACATCGCTCTACCGTATTTGGGAGATACAAGGGCATCAAGCAGGGAATTTCACCAGATATGTACGTCCTCATCAACTTCAAATGGCTCTAATGGCAGGCATAAGTGAGAAATTTACAGTCGTGATCTAATTTGAGAGCATTAAACTCTCCTAACACCATCAGTGCCGTTAACGGCAAACATTTGTAATCGAATTTCACTTCGACTAATCATCAACAGCTTCAAACATTTCGGTTATCAAATTTCAAGCATTTAAGGTGTTTTCAGAGTCTTTTGCTTTGTGTTTTGCATCTAGTATCTCGCACCTCCCACAGCCAAAGGCTCGGCGCCTGCCCGGCTCACGTTTTGAACACATATCCCCGGACATCTTTAGTGAACCTGACGCGATACGAGCCGGGGTGTGAGGTAAAGATGGAGATGCCAGAACAGTTAAAGCAGTTTATTGAAGATTTCAGTGCCAATGGATCTGATAAAAATCTAGCAGTTGCAGAGTTGCCAAAAATGATGGCGTTAGTTCAGGGATGTCTACAGGAAGCGAAAGCCGTGCAGTTAAAAAAGCAGATTGATGATGCTGTAGAGCTAGCACTTGATGCTGTTCGGGAGCAATATTATATTTTTCAGGGATATGATCCAGAAGGTTTTATTGGATGTTATGAAGTTGAGATGAAGAGCCAAAATGTTCCAAAAGATTGGATGATTGCAGCTTTTGAGGAGGTTGTAAACTCGGATTTTAAAAAGCAGGTTCAAGAACTGGCAGAAGCATATCCCACACGGTGGGAGTATTTTGTAGAGGAATTTATTTACGAAAGCTCAAGGATTCTAAATCGGGACATAAAAGAGATTATTGAACGAAGTAAGGTTGTCTTCAGTAAAGGTGAAGGGGATCAGATGTAGATCCTCAATTATGATGAATTATGGGAGCATGTTTCTGCAAGAAGTAAAGCCAAAGAAAATGTTGAGCTGGAAGTAGCAGATTCAGTTCGAGAGGAGCTTATTTTGAGCAACGAAGAAAGGGTAAACGATGAATTTGATGCTGAAACAGGCTTATATTAATTTTTTTCAAAGATTGCTCGCATGGATGCTACCTCTAATAATGGTTCCAGTGAAGACATAGACTGTACAGCAAGTGGTTCACAAGATGTTGACCTTGACATGGATTATTCTGAAGGAGTTCATCAAGCAGATGAGCCTCTACAGGATATTTCTAAAACTATTAGCACTATAGGTAAGCAGGTTAACATGTTTGGTGCAGATGAGTGCATAAATATAGCTATTATATACACATTAGCTGATGAAGTGACTAAAATTGTGGACCCAACACAGGATGAGCCTGAGGATGTCAATGAACCTATGATTGCTACTAACAATATGCTTGCATATGTTGCTATCATAGAAGATGATGCTATAATCGGTGAATTTTTGTCTAGATCTGAAGGAGATGTTTATGGCAATATAGAAGAGCTTTCTGATGTGTATACCTCTTCAGAGGGGGTTCCAGATGAGCCTTTACAATGCTATGATGTATTGCTAAGTAACATGGATGCAGATGAGGAAGCACAGGGTGATATCAATGAGTATGAAGATTTCTTAGATCATGTTGATTGTGAACAGGTTATCGACAGGGATTTTACATCTATGCTTGTACATGGGCTGCATGAGGAGATGACTCCTACATTTTTTATTAATGTTGAGACTTCCAAGGGTGATTTTCCCCAGGATGTTATGGATGAAGATCTACATGATAAAGCTGGTTTTCATGATCAAGTTGAAATCCCAATAGGTGAAAATTTGTTTGATGATATAGGCCGAGAGACTCCCAAGGGTTTTCGTGATGGCTATAAAGCTAGAGGGGGTGATGATGCTAAATCATCCTTGATACCGCATAAAATGCACACGGTTTTTCATTTCCTTGGGCAATGTGCCAAATGTAGCTGGAGTTGGATGGTATTCCTATTGATTCTTATGTCAGTGATGTCTTGGCTGCCCGTAAAAGGGAGTCGGATTTCTTTAATGCTTTCTAGTAACGAGCTTAAGTTGCCAATAGTTTATGGGATGTGGGTGTTGCACTATGCTTCAGGTGAAGCTTTAGTATATTACGGAGCCCATCAATGCTATGTGATCTCGATGGTGTTCGATCCAGGAGATTCTAAGGATATTCATAAGCAGATTCAATATGGATCGATATTGTTAAATATGCATAGTAATTGCATGCTATTTGAACCAGAGATAGCATTTTTGCACCAGAAATGCTTGATGTTGATTGATACAAGAAATGTATGCTCATGTGGATGTTATGTTGCTCTAGTATTTGGGCAATTCCTTATTATCCCATTTGATCCTGGGGGTTACTAAAGTGCAAGTTCCAGATGCAGAGGATACCAGATGCCTGATGTAGCAGGCTGCATGATGCAAGGTTTTGGTTTCTAGATTATGTTAAGTCAGAAGAGTGTTTGGTTATGCGTTCAATAAGATTACATGGTTGGCTTCCAACTGACTTCTTTGGACAATTGATGAAGTATCTTCACATCTTTTGAGTTGGTTCTGCTACCAGAACTTGAAGTAAGGGACTTGACGGCCATTCCGTGTGCAAACAGAGTAAGGCATACTTGAGCTTGATAGGGTTCCTTAAAGAGAGCTTAATGGTCAAGCCGTTTCCATCATTAACTTGAGCACTTGACTCTGGTGGGGTTCACTAAACAAGTTATCCATGATTGAATGCTTTGAAGATACGGCAGATACGGTTCAAAGGATTTTGATGGGCAGTTACCAAATGCTTAAGCTAGAACATTGATGATAGGATAAATGCCTTCTTTCAATTTTTTTGTAAGTTTCCTTCCGGAAAGTGTAATCACCTATACGTGCATCTTTGAACCATGTGGCATTATTTGAGATGCTCGAATACACAGTAAAATTCACAAAGATATCGTTAGTCAATGATTGTTGTGGGAAGATGTCGTGCTTGGCAATTTGTTTTCGATGTTCACTTGTAGTTGGCAATGCTTCGGCTGGCATGCGTACCAAATGAGGTGCCTTTATGTATGTCTAAGGAGGGGACTTAGCCGCCCAAACTGGAAATTAGTTGAGACAAAAAGGGCTTGGCCACCCAAAAACCGGTGCCCGCTGCCCATGACCTCAAGAGGTGGCCGCCCACTTAAGTGTAAAAATAAAGTGTGAACTAAAAAACAAAAAGGCATGGCGAGGCTGTAGGGAGGGCAGCGCAAGCTACGCAGGGAGGAGAGGAGACACAGCGGCCTGCATGGGGCTCAGAAGCGAACCTGCATGAAGCGGGAATCCACCGGTAGGTCAGGGCGCACAATTTGGTGCCGTTCTTGCACAATTTGGCGGCGATTTTAAAAAAAATCCACTGCCACATCATCAAGTAGCCTTTCTCGTGCCATGTCATTCACCGTGCCGTGACTGCGTGGTGGGGGCAAAATTTTAGAGGGCTAGTTTTAGGTTTTTCAACAACGAGTGAAGACGGGAGTAGAGGAGGGGAAGCAACGAGGAGGAGAAGAGAACCAAGGCAAGGAGGTGAAGGGAGCCAAGGCGAGGAAGCATCTCTCTCTCTCTCTCTCTCTCTCTCTCTCTCTCTCTCTCTCTCTCTCTCTCTCTCTCTCTCTCTCTCTCTCTCTCTCTCTCTCTCTCTCTCTCTCAGAAGCCAAGGCAAGGAAAGTCTCTCGCTCTCTCTTTCTCAGGACCTTTAGCCATAAGAGGAAGCCAAGACTCGAAGGAGCAAGAGCACAACATTCTCTCCCTCTCTCGGCCATAATCAAGAGGAGGCAGAAGGGAATGAGGCTCGGCTTCAAGCTCACAATTGAATCGGAAAAGCTAGGAACTCTCTCACTCAAGAGTAAGAAGATCTCGGCAAGGGAAAGATAAGGCGAGGGAAAATCGGCAAGAGAAGATGTCGGAGCTTGGCAAGCAAAGGGAGGCAAGCTGAAACGTTGTAATCGGCAAGCATTCAGAGAGTCTGAGGTTAAGTAGCAAGATAAGGGAGCGGTAAGGTAACCAGGAGAGAGGAAAACATCGCTCTACCATATTTGGGAGATACAAGGGCATCAAGCAAGGAATTTCACCAGATATGTACGTCCTCATCAGCTTCAAATGGCTCTAATGGCAGGCATAAGTGAGAAATTTACAGTCGTGATCTAATTTGAGAGCATTAAACTCTCCTAACACCATCAGTGCCGTTAACAGCAAACATTTGTAATCCAATTTCACTTCGGATAATCATCAGCAGCTTAAAATATTTCGGTTATCAAATTTTAAGCATTTAAGGTGTTTTCAGAGTCTTTTGCTTTGTGTTTTGCATCTAGTATCTCGCACCTCCCACAGCCAAAGGCCCGGCGCCTGCCCGGCTCACGTTTCAAACACATATCCCCCGACAACGTCGCCATGATCGATGTGGCATGTGACACAACGAAGATGATGTGGCAGTGGGTTTTGGAGCGGCACCAAATCCAATGGGATCAAAGCCAAACTAGGGTGCCTTGGGCAACTGAGCATTTTTTGCTTCATTGATGAGTTCAACCAAGCTCTCTGCTTCCCAATGCAAGCTCATCTTTGCTCCCTATGTGCTCTACTCACAGGTGGTCAATGCCATGGCCTCTTCTTCTTTATTTTTCTTTCACACTCGCTCTCAACTCGTTGGCGCCCATTAGGCTTTAAGCCCCTAGTTCTTTGGGCGGCCATCTTAAGGCCGCATTTAGAGAGAGGCCCTCATCTTGCATCTTATCAACAACAAAGTAAAGTACTTCTTCTGCATTCCCATGTTCAGCATGCCCGATAATCAAATTGTCTAGGAAAATAGGAAGCTTACTAAGTACGTGTTGTGCAACCGGAAGCAATCCAAACTTTGTATACATATCCACTAGTGTATTGCTGACAAGATATGCACTATCTAATCCTTTACTAATGATCTTAGTATATACCCTTTCTCCTTTGGCCACAGCTCCTATGCTACCACAAGCTTTTACATAGCAAACAAGTGTGAACTTATTTAAAGATATTTTGTCTCTTCACATTTGATCAACAAGTTGAAATGCATCATCAACACACCCTCATTTTGCATATCCTGAGATCAATACAGTCCATATGACCACATCCCTAACAAAAATCCTCTCAAAGACTGTTTGAGCTTTGGAAAGGGAGACACATTTCACATACATATCAACCCAGTCATCCACAAAGTTTAACATTTTGTTTTCATATCAATCCAGTCACCGCCAAGCATCCCATTTGGCCCAGATATCTACCAAGGCAGTGTCAAGCACAACTTATGCCTTGACAATTGCACTGCATTTCGCGGACATATTTGTTGAAGCATCTCCAAGCAAAACATTGGGTATACATATCAATCAAGGCATTTCCAAAGATCCTCAAACACTTTTTGCCCTCTAAAGTTCATCACATTTGGCATAAGTATTAGCAGAAGCATTGCTAAACACCACATCGAGCGACTAAAGCATTTCCAAGTACCGTATCATTGGCATGCCCATGAATTCCATATCCGCACAAGAACTTTTTGGTCTCTAATGTGCACCATATTTGGCATAAATATCGACTAGGGCATTGCCAAATACCACATTCTTCTTCAATGGTCACAAACATATTAATTAGAGCATACATGTTAATCAAATATTTTCCATCCACAACATTGGCATGTGAGTCAACCAAAGCATCATTAATCATGACATTTTTTCCCCAATAGCCTATGAAGAAGTCGATAGCAGATGCCATTAAACTTTTTTAGGCGGTGTTAAAGTCAAAAACACTCTGTCATGTTTGAGTTTTCCCTTGTGGATGCAGAGCGTCATGACATCCACCCCCTTTGAATGTGCACATCCTCCGGCATGTGCCAACCATATTTTCATTGATTTACATCATCATCCCTTGATAGGTGATCTATGATTTGATCCTCAAAATTGAACTCACCCTCTCGTTTCTTGAATAGATTGATTCTTTTCCCTGCCAACAGTCACTCTAAGCTCGGTACCATCGAGTTCACATAATTTATATGTTGCATTTTCATAAGCATGAAGTAAAATGTATGGTCCATCTTTTGTATAATAGGGTATTGGTTTTCCAAACTACTATCATAAACAAGTACCTAGTCACCATCGTTCATAGGATAAGGTTGCTGCCTATGCTTCTCATCAAATGTTGCTTCATTTTTCAAGCATGCCTCCTTGAGATTTGTTTGGCTTGATCGATATCTTCTTCACGCCTCTCGAGTTGGCAAATATGTAAAGCAAGTAAATCTTCTGTAGACATACCTACTTCCCATGGGATTATAGTCCAAGACATAGCTGCCTCCTCTATAGGCATAATGGGTTTTTGTCCATGCATCAATTCAAATGGCATAAAACCTATAACAAAATTATGTGTAGTGCAATCAACCCATAAAGCAAAAAGCAATAGCTTAGGCCAATCACCAACATGTACTCGGCATGCCTTTGTTAAAGCCTTAACACTAGGTGGATGCCTCTTTCACTTTTCCAATTACCTTCTGGATTGTACGCTTTAGTAAGAGCCAATTTGATACCCAAATGAGCAAAGAACTCATGGGCTTCATCTGCATCCAGCTCTCCTCTATCAGACTGATTTTACCAACACAACCATATCTAGAAATTACATCTTCAAGCAAAAATTTTAACATAGAACTTGTAGCTTCTGTGCACAAAGCTCTCCCTTCACCTGGTAAGTGAGATCTTCTCTAGCAAGAACAGTACGCCTCATCTGCCAAACCCCCACTGGCATTGTAATCAAAGCTACTATCTTCTTGTAATGCATAGTTAATGGATAAAAACGATGTAGCCCATCTTGATGACGTACATTAGAATATTGTTGGCATACTAAACAAGTCTCCACAAAATGGAGCAACATCTTTGTACATTCCTTTCTATCAGTAGCGGTCTTTAATTTTGACAAAATTTTCCCATATCCCTCTGTGCCTAGCCCATAAAATTTTGTGAAACTGTTTAATTACGTGTTGCTGAGTCTCTTTATCACAAACAACCTTGAATGCTTTTGTTGCTTCCATATATGACGATCTCTCAAACAGTAGCCATAATCCTTTTTAATTATCCTCTTGTACTCTTGATCACTCCATCCATCTTGCCTCATAAGAGTGCTAAGGTATCGGCCTGTCAAAATCCATTCTCCATTGTACATATCTTTTGAAAAAAAGACTTCAAAAACACGAACAAGAGTATCACAGCTTGAATGTAAATGAGAAGAGGTGTAGAACTTAAGGCCCACATAATCACTAGTGGTAAGCATCTCATCTTCACCTTCATATGTGGCCCTTGACAACAGATACGCAACAGGGTTATCTATGCCTACAATATGACATAACTCAGGGTTACAAATCTTAATAAAGGTTATCCATTACAACATGGCAATGTCTGGAGTAGAACAGTTTGCAATCATCCCTATCAATGACAAACAATCTGTCTCTATGGAATATTCTTTGTCAGACCTTAGGGGCGATAGCAACACCCCAAAGTTCTCTCTTAATTTGTGGCTAACCTATTTGGCAAGCATTAAGCACCTTTGCCCCAAATTGGACTGCATATATGTGAGCTTTTGCATCATGTTGACCTATAGCCCACCCAGAGCTAGTGTCAACGGTTTAGACCATTGGCCTTTCACACTCATAGTCAACCTTCCTTAAGGTGGGAGCCTCGAGAAGCATCTTCTTTAATTTTTTGATGGCCTTCGTATGGACTTCTTCCCATACAAACCTTTTACCTGTTAACCACTTACGGACACCCTATCACCTTTGACGGATGACTTATCACTTTATTTGAGTCATGGACGTGGCTTGTCAATCCTATAGGTGCGTAGGTGATCACCGATGAGAGGCACACCACTTATCTCATTTTTGCTATGACCGACCACTGTGGGCGCCCATGTGTGAATGGGTCACATTCATATACAAGGTCCATTTGGACCTAAAAGCCTCATTCTTGAGGTGCATGCTACTAAGAAGCTCTTTTGCTCTACATCTCCCTTCTTCTCCATCATGTGCTCAGGAGAGTGTGTATGTGTGTGTGTGTGTGTGCGTGCGCGCGCGCGCGAGAGAGAGAGAGAGAGAGAGAGAGAGAGAGAGAGAGAGAGAGAGAGAGAGAGAGAGAGAGAGAGAGAGAGAGAGAGAGAGAGAGAGAGAGAGAGAGAGAGAGCATGTGTGTGTGTGTGTGTGATCGAGCATTGCGGCAAGGCGGTTGAGAAGCATGGCGACAGCTGCTCCCTCTTCTTTGCAGCAAGGGATCCTTCACACGACGGTAGTTAGTCATTGAGCGGTGAGTGACACACCATTGCCACTTTGAGCTAACTAGGATAGTCTAGTTTTGTGCAGTATGTCTCTCACATAGTGTTCGGCAAGTCCCCAACCTCCGACACGTGCGATAGAAGCACATATTTTTGGACTTGTTGTCGGGGTATGCCCTGCACTAAGCTCGAGGAGCACTCTGTGCTGCCTCTTGAAGCCATTCTTTTCATCTGTTTTTGGTTTTTTTGAGTTTGGATTAGATCTGTTAGTGTTTCAGTGTGCAGGTTTTAGCAGGTTTTTTCAGATCTATTAAGCTCTGTAATTTGCAAGTTTTAGCAGGTTTTGTTATATCTGTTAGGCTCCCTAATGTGCAGGTTTGAGCAGGTTGTTAGTGTTAGTTAGTATGCAATGTTAGTTAGTGTGTAGTGTTAGTGTTGCTAGTGTGCAATGTGTTGTAGTTGCAAGGTGCAGCTGCATACGCTAGGCAAGCTATATGCGCGTGAGCTCGGTGCCCACACATCACAACCTTATCCACAGAAAGTTTTTTTGTAAAAAAGACTTAAAAATAAAAAACATTTAATTAAACAAAACGTGCAAAAAATTTGCTTATATTAAAAGGAAGAGATCAGGATCATTGCCCAAGCCCAAGCCCAATCCCAAGCCTCAGTCCTCAGTCTTATGATATAGTATAGACACTACTATATATATATAGACTACCCCCTCAAGTTGAAGGGAGGGCATGTGGGACAAGTCCTTCAAGTCCTACACCCTTCCCTTCACACTTATACCCTTGGCCTTCCTAATTTTAGCCTTCTTTTCGATTGAAAAAATTCTGTTTTTAGTATTCCGAGGGTTTTAAGTAACCGAATTGGGGGTTGTAAAGCACGGCACGTCCCTCTAACCAAGGTGCTTGTTTTGAGCTATCACGTGCCATATTCTGTGGCTTGGTAAAGAAAAGAGACCCAAAAAAACAAAAAATTGAGAGTAAATTTGGATTGCAGAACACACAAAAAACTAGGTGAACAGGGTGTTGAGGTCACATGCACCTACGCTTTGGTTGTGTGCTAGAGAACGATCATACAGAGAGTGTCTCCATTCGCAGGCACCCATTATTCCTCCACATTAGGCTCTAGAATCTCAACTGGAACCCAAGGTAGTACCACTCAAGACCCACATATTGCATCTAGTGACTCTTCCTCTAACTACAATGTCATGGAAGGTTACCCGATGCCCAATTCCAATAGTTCAAGCCAAGACATGGATGCCATGGGCCCACGATCTGATCTAAGCGTGCTTAGCCGCTTGAAAGAGACTTTTAGGAGAGCCACTCACTCCGAACATGGAACTAGCGATGTAAATGAAGGGGGGGGGGGGAAGTAAATTCACCATTCATGACCAATGTAGACCCCATGATCCTTGAGAATGTGCATGTGAATACTCCATTCACTGCACTCCCTGACTCTTCAAAGCTATTCCCCTCCGAGGTTATATTACCTAATGGTAGAAGCCTTGCCAAAGTGCAAGAGGTTGAGAGATATAGCCTTGCAGCTAGGGAAAAGGAAATTGAAAGCTTACGCAAGGCAGAGCAATGGAGAGATTTAAAGGCGAAGGCCCCCATGTCAATATCCATGATAGTCGAGCAATCGAGTGCTCCTGAATTAGCAATCACTAAGGGTCAAACCATAGAGAGCCACATTGCATCTAGTTCAATGGATACCCCTAGCACCTCAATCCTAGATGAGCGTTTTTAAATGAAAATTGGGAGTATGAATTATAAACGTAGACTCTAACTGACCTATACACAGGTCACACCTATCACGTGGGTTGGTTAGATGTACTACAATCCACATCGGGTGCTACTAGCATAGAGAAGCAACAACAAAGAGTTTGTGATGTCATCCATAGGATTATTGAGCTAGAGAGGCAGAACAAAGGGATCCACATGCCTTCAACGAGTCTCATGAGATTCTTGGATATAGGGAAGGCTAAGCAGCCAAATGGAGACTCCCTTGGTAAGCCCGATAGATCCTCCATATGTTGTTTCACCAGGGGTCTCAGTACAATCTAAGCTCACAAACGATTGCTTTGCCTTTCCAAGTTTAGCTCATCTTTCTCATGCCTACCCCAGTGATGGACATGACAAAAAACATGCCATGGACCTCATTTATTTGTAAAGCACCGCTACATGGTGGCTCAATGCCTGCAACAGTACCTACAAGTGTGTATCAATCATATGCACCTATGGGCCCTCATGCTCATGTAGCTCCTACCTCTCCCATTGTTTCAACAACTTATGCTCCACAACCAGAACATCCAAGCCCTTATCTCAATGAGACCATACTAGCTAGAATTAGCATGTCACATCCCACGTCTGCTATGCCCAGGGCCACACATATGAGCTTTGGGCCACCACAAGGCACAACATCGTACCTAGCTTGAGACCTAAAGATAACCCATATGTCTAACCCGATGCCAACCCCTATTCCACATGTAGTCATAAGAGCGCATGTCCCCTCTATACCTACTCACTTGGGCGACTTGGCAACATTTGCTCAAGCTATCCGTCGATCTATTGCTGAAAATATGTGTAACACACCTGATAGAGAGCCTACAAGTAAATCAAAACAAATAGTCAAGCTCACACAACAATTTAGTGGAGACGGGGATGTGAGAAAGCATATCAAAGTATTTAAACAAATATGAGATTCCCTAGGAGAACACAATGACCTACATAAGAGTAATGCTTTAAGTATGACCTTGAGTGGGAAGGCTAGATATTGCTATAGGACCCTAAGGGTGGAAGAGAAAACGATTAACCCTACTCTTAGGAGACTGTTCTTGAAAGATTATATACAAGAGGGAGTGCTTTGGGGTGTATCCTCTCAGCTCCATAAAGCCCAACGAGAGGAAGGGGAGTCGGTGAGAGGCTTTATTAGTCGCTTGAAGCATTTGAATTCTCGTTGTAATCCAAATGAGTGCTTTAATAATAAGAAATTTCTTGATAGATTCATTAGATATCTACAATGGCCTAGTCATTAGAGGTATCACCACTTGGGAAGCAGTCACCACCAATGCAATCCAATTGGAGGACAATTTAATGATTCAAGGAGAAAGAGTGTCTCTTGAGCCTAAATCTACTAGCTCACAAGCATCGGGGCATGATCCAACGACCATAAAGCCTATTGCTAAAGAGCCAAAGATATCTTAGATGACTTTAGCAGATCTCACCAAGGCCATTCAAGAAATTCTTAGAGATTGTGCTCCACAAAACAATCATATGTATCCAAGAAGGGAGCAACAATGGTGCTCAATTTGCTTTGGTCCATATAGTACTAGTGAATGTCCTACGTTTAGAGTAAAATTTAATGGGAATTGCAATGCATGTGGGAGGTATGGTCATCAGGCCAAGAATTTCATAGTATTTAAACATGTGATGGACAATAGACCAATCCTATCATGGACGGACACACCTCAAGTACCTGTATTTGTTGGAATTAGGGTTGCAGAGAAACACACACAACTTGGAGAAGATGAAGGAAGATCAAGGCACACAATAGAGAGTGTGTTACTTATTGTGCAATGGAAAGATATATAGCCCTAGAGTGATGGGCATATATACAATGCACGGGGGAAAAAACCTCCTAAAGAGGGAAAAAATGCCACGGCGGTCCTAGTGTGTTCACACACATCACTACCACATGTATATGGTAACAAATCCCCCCTGGAGTGATGCGGTGAACGAGAGCTGGCACATGAGTGAATGGAAGTGCCATGCCCTAAGGACAGGATCAGTCCACAAAGGGGAGTAAGCCTAAAGCTTTGCAAAAAGCTTCAAGCTTCTCACGATACAATGCCTTTGTGAAAAGATCTGCAAGGTTGTCCTATGTTGGCACATAAGCCAAGCTGATCTCTCCTGCTGAGAGCCTCCCTGACATAGTGGTAATGCACCTCAATGTGCTTTGTGCGAGCATGAAAAACTGGGTTCCTCGCAACTGCCAATGCACTCTGACTATCAGTGTAGATAGTGTTGGCAGTGTCCTGTCCAACACCCAAATCAGCCATAAGGTATCTGAGCCATACACACTCAACCGTAGCTGTGAAGAGAGTTATGAAAGCCTTGTTTGACCAAATGAGTGTCAGCTTTCTCATACCAAGCACGAGGAGATTGCTTCAACCCATACAAAGCCTTGTTACATTTGCACACTTTGTCCTCTTGTCCTTTTATGACAAAACCGCGAGGCTGCATTACATAAACTTCCTCAAATATGTCACCATTCAAGAAAGCAGTAACAATGTCTGATTGATGTACATCCCAACCAAAATGAGTTGCCAATGCACATAGAAAACGCACAGTAGTCATACAACAAGTGGGAGCAAAAGTCTCTTCATAATCTATGCCTTTTTGTTGTGCATAACCCTTTGCAACAAGTCGAGCCTTATGGCGATCGACGATCTCACCATCCGGCTTGCCTTTCAACTTGTAAACCCACTTCGTACCAATGGCCTTTTTACCAGGAGGCAAATCACATAAAGTCCATGTGTCATTTTCTATAAGTGCATCATATTCTGATTGCATGGCAGCCATCCAATTTTCTGAATTCTGTGCTTCATCAAAAGACAGAGGCTCCTCAACATCATGTAAACTAGACACAGCCAAAGCATAACAATTTGATGCATAAGATGCATGGCGAGAGCCTGAACGAGTACGACTAGACAAAGGTGCATCCAATTTACTGTCACGCAAAGTGTGCACCAGCCATTTTGGCATACCTCTAGCCTACTCATTTTCAGCCCTTTTCTCATCAAGTACATCATGTACATCTGCATCAGTAATAGGTTGATCTAAAACATTTTCAGAAACCCCCATAGGCTGTACATTTGCCTCATTGGAACTTACATTCGTATTTCCACCACTGAAAAGAGGCAACAAAGTGTCATAAATGTCTTGTGAGCTTACATTATTGTCTCTAGTACATGACAGCAAGGGCTGAACAGAATCTTCCACAAACACTACATCCCGAGAAACTAGAATACGTTTTGTTTGCGGATGATAGAAACTGTAACCTTTGCTTTCAGCACTATAACCAACAAAAATACATTTGACAGCCTTATCATCCAATTTTCTGCGCTGCACTTGTGGCACCAAAGCATATGCCAAACAGCCAAAAACACGCATGTGCTCAATAGAAGGCTTTCTATCATGCCATGCTTCATATGGAGTAATAGACTGCAAAGCTTTCGTAGGACACCTGTTAAGTACATAAGTGGCACACATGATGGCCTCAAGCCAAAAAGAATGTGGCAAAGCTTGACTTTTGACCATACATCGTTCCATTTCCGTGAGTGACCTGTTTTTCCTCTCAGCAACACCATTTTGTTGAGGTGTATAAGGCACTGTACATTGGTGTTTTATCCCACGACTAGCCAGAAATGCATTAAATTCATGAGACATATACTCCCCCCCTCAATCGGAACGGAGGGTGCCCATAGTACATTTCGAGACATTCTCAGCCATAGCCAGAAATTTTTTGAAGCACATAAAAACTTCGAACTTCGCTTTAAGTGGAAATACCCATGCATGCCTAGAGTAATCATCAATGAAAGTCACGAAGTACAGGTAATTGCCCAAGGACGGAGTTTGCATGGGCCCACAAACATCACTATGCACAAGCTGCAACTTGCATGTGGCCCGAACTGAACCATCCTTTGGAAACTTAGAACGTTGAATCTTACCCAAAATACAACCTTCACAAACATGTTTAACAGGTGCGTCAAGAGGCGGCAAAGAAGCAACCATATCAGATTTCTGCAAACGCAGCAAACTGGCAAAATTCAGATGACCAAAACGTGCATGCCAAAGTTTTGCATCTGAAATAGCCCTTGAATCTGCAACAACATTTGCAAAATGTTGTCCACACTTGTCATACAAAGTGAGCTTATACAGCCCATGGCACAAAAGCCCAGATGCAACAATTTTATCACCAAAACTGAGATCATGAATTGTACATCTGTCATCCACAAATTTAACTACAAGTCCAAGTCTAGCAAGTGCAGATACAGACAAGAGATTCTTCTTGATCCTAGGAACATAAAGTGCATCAACAAGCGTGAAGGAACTGCCATTAGCAGCAGTGAGCACAATCTTTCCACCTCCCTGAACTGGATAAGAGGCGTTGTTGGCACAAGTGACTGAATTCCCATGAGGGACAGACTTGAGAGAGGTAAACAATTCACGATGTGAGGTAATGTGCTTTGTAGCACCACTGTCGAAATACCACACATGTGAATCTGCAGCAACAACTGACAAGCATGCATCATGGACAGCAGGATTGTAAGTGCACTCTGCGCTAAAAGCCCATTCTGCATCAACATCAGCAACACAGTCTCCTTTCACAGAAGACTCAACAATGGCTGCATTTGTAGTGGAACCAGCATTTGCAGTGGAACCACCCTCTTTCTTCTTGGCCTCTTTGGCCTTCAACTTAGGACATGACTTGATCAAGTGATCGTTAGCTTTACAATACTGGCAACGCATATTCTTTTTGCCCTTGTCGCCAGAATTTCCAGACGAAGTGCTGCCAGCAGAAGCATTAGGAACAGAATTTTTGCCACTCGCATCAGAACCATAAGAAGTGGCTGCATTACTGTTACCACCCTTTCTTTGAGAAGCAATAAAAGCCTGTTCAACTGCACGCTGCCTAGTCCTATTTTTTCTAGAAAGTGACTCTTGCAACAGTAATGTGCATAATGCATCAAACTTGACAACTTCAGGATTTCCTTGGGTCATTAGTCTCCAAGTACTAGCAAAAGTCTGGTAGGAATCTGGTAAGGCATCAAGAACAGTCTGCACAAGGGAACTATCTGAAATGACTTCACCTGTAGAAATAAGTTGCTCATTGATATCCTTGACACTAGCAAGGAAAGTGTCCATATCATCTTCCTCATGCATAATCTTCGACTCTAGCTCTTTACGCAGCAAAGCAATTTTAGCCTCATTGCGGCTTGCATAAAGACCTGCTAGAATATCCCAAGCCTGTTTTGCAGATTTTGTTGAACGGATGTGAGGAGCAATGGTGCGCTTCACAGACAACGCAATCAATGCATGAGCCTGCGCATCCTTAACATCTCAATGAGCTTGTTCTACCGTAGGCAAAACAACTCTAACAGCTGCAATCCTTGCAGCAAGACCTGCAACATCCTCAACATCGCCTACATCCTAAGAACCAGGACGTACATCAATGCCCTGCACAATGTTCCAGACAACCTTTGACACATAGGGTAGTTGTCCCCATCCAACCTGTCCTCAGCAGCAAACATCTTGAACACATCTGTGTTGTTGTTGTCAGTCATGGTAAATGCTGCACCTGATGTGAAAACTGCCCGAAAATAGGAGAAACGGAGCGGGAACAACCTATGCTATATAGCACAAACCGTAGAAGACTATGAAGCACCTGTTATGCAGAAAACGGTACTGACAGAAATTCTGCACAAAATGACGAAATAGCCTGTGCAGTACTGCTTGTAGTGGAAACGGAGACCGAAATGAACCCAAATCAAAATTCTGAGCAAACCAAGCTCTACGAGCTATCCCAAAATATTTGTCGACCTGCGAACGCTCGCCAAAGCTCACTGAAATCAAAGAAAGTGAGCAGGCGTGTGCTGGAGCAGCTGGCGACTAAGCCCGGGAGGACGTTGTGAAGGATTGCACGGTTGGCCTCTACAACACTTCAAACCAACACCAAGAAAAGAGGATGAAGAGTATAGCTTTCTCAAGAAAATATGGGATGATCTTCTCTCACGAATTTTGACAGCCTCACTCGCACGCAGCCTCGACTAGCTTCGACTAGCTTCCGTCTACACCGCTACAACTCCCACTATACTTGGATGCACCAAAGGAAGCAAGGGAACCAAGAAAACCAAAGTAAAAAAGTAAATTAAAAAAATGGAAATATCTGCACTTTTCCTCATAAAACAAAGAGCTTCACTTCTTTTCAAACGCCCTTCCATGTGCTAGTAGAGACTCCATAGGCGCTCCCATACATACACATAGCTTGACCAAAAACCATCAAATCAAGCTCACTTTGAAAACCCACAAAGTTCAGCAAAAAAACTTATAAAAATTGATGGAAAACTTGGGGAAAAACTTGCCCTTTTGCGTATGTACAAGCAAGGAATTGCAGCGCATAGTCTACCTTCAACTAGCTGCACCAAAGGGAACCACAAACAACGTGGCTGCCATACTTCAAACCAAGATGAAGAGAGGTCAATATGCAGATCTAAGCATCCACTTTCATCAGCCCATTTAGGAGAGACACACTCTCAATTCACCACATCAGGCTCTCGCAAGGCAAGAGGGGCATCTCTACACCAAAACCCCCACCCTTCACCGCAGGCTGCAGCAACACATAGTTTCTTCTTCACAGCTGAATATTCCTCTTCACTCACTACCCCAAGATGATAAAAGTTCAGTTTTTATTCATATTTTTAAAGCACTAAATCACACTTTGAAGTCTCGGCACTTCTATGTACAAAAACAACAAAACTATGTACCCCGCACAACTGGCCCGCATGCGTAGAGACAGCTGGCACACACTGCCTTTGTACACTTTGTACAAGCATGACTTATTTACATATAAGGCCCCCAAAAGCATTAAAAAACATATCTCAAAGACTTTGGGGTGGTCCGCACCATTTCGCCAAAACACGTCACATATTGCCCCCCCAACAGGCATGGAACACTTTCAAGTGTTTCATGTACACATTCTATCATCAAGTAGTCACTTTATGTAGCTTGCACCTCAAAAAGTCACCAATTCTCATGATAAACACCAAAAAGGGTGGCTACTCTCACCACTCACCTCCATTCTTCATGTAACAACCATACACATGATATACCAAGAGCTACCTCGCTTGAAGCAAAAGCCCATGCACTTGTGAAATCAAGTAGTTCCCACTTACCTCTATCAAACACATAACATTGCATGCCATCATTTGAAAAATGAACATTCTCAAAATCAATGATATCAACACGGTACCTCCCAACATATCTACCATATACCTCATCATAAAAGAGAGAACATACAATGAGTTGGCTATAATGTTCATAACGATGCCAGTCAAAGCAGTTCATCCCCCACAAGCTATTGTTTTGACAATCATAAACACATGGTAAGGATGCATCACAATATTTCTCAAAGGTGCTCAATATCCTCTTCACATAAACATCAAAGCATCTCTCACTCATGACACGATACAAATTATCCTTTCTTGGCATAACTAGAGACAAACTATCATCAAAGTCTTGTCTCTCACCATCCACAATAGTATCATCTCCCATAGAAACTTCCTCATTTGTTTGCATCTCAAAACCAATCATAAGAGGCATAGTACCATCCACCATATCAAAATTCACAAGGGATGCATGCTCTTCATCTCTATGCTTGGCATTATTAGAAATGTCTTCAATCTCATCAAACAAGCCAAACGTAGACACATAATCTTCATGTGGCACCATCTCATATGTACCAATGGGATATTGATAATCATCAAAGATCTCAATTTTTGCATTATCAAAAGAGGCATGAGACACCAAAGCATCAGTTGTAGCATGAGGACTTTCATCACTATCTATAACCATGGGGAGCTCATCAAATAACCCATATGTAGAGACATAGTCTTCATTCACCTTAACATCATTCATAGAAAAGGACTCCAAATCAGCATTCAAGTCATCAAAATCAGTACTTTCATCACCATGAGAAGTCTCCATGAGAGCATATGTATCATCCAAATCCACATGACAAGTATCCATCTCATCTACAATTTCATCGTCCACACAATCACATGATGCTTCATTATCACACTTGACTTCTTGGTCACAAAGACCTGCCTCAAGCTTCCACAATGCATACTCTGCCATAGGCTTACTCAAATGAGCTTCTTCATATTGGAAGTTTACATTCACAATTTTCATGACCTCATCCCTTTTGCATGTGCTATCTAAGACAATGCCTTCCTTATCCCATAGAGATGCATATTCGTTAACATAACCTGCTTCTCCACTTGCAAGACCTTGGCTAAACTCCAAGAGAGAATCCTTTGTCTTTTCCCAACTACCACATATGTCATACATAGCATCATCCATAAGAAACTTTTTAAGTACCTTCAAGAACTCAAAGTGCCTATATTGGCAAGCCAACAAGAAGAGCAAACCCTACTTATAGTCATCTTTCTGTCCGCAAGTATCAAATACATTATCACAAGCTTCCAAGTACGTCTTCAAGTGATGAAAATCCTGCAAAATCAATTCCAAACCAAGATTACACAAGGCCTTGAGTTGATTCCCAAGTGGACTCCAACCTGACAATCAAGCAGCAAAACACTACTCTCCCCTCCTCAATGGGGGCACCAGTTTATGTGAAGGATTGGGGGGCTAGCCTCTACAACACCTCAAACCATCACCAAGAAAAGAGGATGAAGAGTATAGCTCTCTCAAGATAATATGGGCTGATCTTCTCTCACGAATTTTGACAGCCTCACTCGCACGCAACCTCGACTAGCTTCCCTCTACACCGCTACAACTCCCACTATACTTGGATGCACCAAAGGAAGCAAGGGAACCAAGAAAACCAAAGTAAAAAAGTAAATTAAAAAAATGGAAATATATGCACTTTTCCTCATAAAACCAAGAGCTTCACTTCTTTTCAAACGCCCTTCCATGTGCTAGTAGAGACTCCATAGGCGCTCCCATACATACACATAGCTTGACCAAAAACCATCAAATCAAGCTCACTTTGAAAACCCACAAAGTTCAGCAAAAAAACTCATAAAAATTGATGGAAAACTTGGGGAAAAACTTGCCCTTTTGCGTATGTACAAGCAAGGAATTGCAGCGCATAGTCTACCTTCAACTAGCTGCACCAAAGGGAACCACAAACAACGTGGCTGCCATACTTCAAACCAAGATGAAGAGAGGTCAATATGCAGATCTAAGCATCCAATTTCATCAGCCCATTTAGGAGAGACACACTCTCAATTCACCACATCAGGCTCTCGCAAGGCAAGAGGGGCATCTCTACACCAAAACCCCCACCCTTCACCGCAGGCTGCAGCAACACATAGTTTCTTCTTCACAGCTGAATATCCCTCTTCACTCACTACCCCAAGATGATAAAAGTTCAGTTTTTATTCATATTTTTAAAGCACTAAATCACACTTTGAAGTCTCGGCACTTCTATGTACAAAAACAACAAAATTATGTACCCCGCACAACTGGCCCGCATGCGTAGAGACAGCTGGCACACACTGCCTTTGTACACTTTGTACAAGCATGATTTATTTACATATAAGGCCCCCAAAAGCATTAAAAAACATATCTCAAAGACTTTGGGGTGGTCCGCACCATTTCGCCAAAACACGTCACATATTGCCCCCCCAACAGGCATGGAACACTTTCAAGTGTTTCATGTACACATTCTATCATCAAGTAGTCACTTTATGTAGCTTGCACCTCAAAAAGTCACCAATTCTCATGATAAACACCAAAAAGGGTGGCTACTCTCACCACTCACCTCCATTCTTCATGTAACAACCATACACATGATATACCAAGAGCTACCTCGCTTGAAGCAAAAGCCCATGCACTTGTGAAATCAAGTAGTTCCCACTTACCTCTATCAAACACATAACATTGCATGCCATCATTTGAAAAATGAACATTCTCAAAATCAATGATATCAACACGGTACCTCCCAACATATCTACCATATACCTCATCATAAAAGAGAGAACATACAATGAGTTGGCTATAATGTTCATAACGATGCCAGTCAAAGCAGTTCATCCCCCACAAGCTATTGTTTTGACAATCATAAACACATGGTAAGGATGCATCACAATATTTCTCAAAGGTGCTCAATATCCTCTTCACATAAACATCAAAGCATCTCTCACTCATGACACGATACAAATTATCCTTTCTTGGCATAACTAGAGACAAACTATCATCAAAGTCTTGTCTCTCACCATCCACAATAGTATCATCTCCCATAGAAACTTCCTCATTTGTTTGCATCTCAAAACCAATCATAAGAGGCATAGTACCATCCACCATATCAAAATTCACAAGGGATGCATGCTCTTCATCTCTATGCTTGGCATTATTAGAAATGTCTTCAATCTCATCAAACAAGCCAAACGTAGACACATAATCTTCATGTGGCACCATCTCATACGTACCAATGGGATATTGATAATCATCAAAGATCTCAATTTTTGCATTATCAAAAGAGGCATGAGACACCAAAGCATCATTTGTAGCATGAGTACTTTCATCACTATCTATAACCATGGGGAGCTCATCAAATAACCCATATGTAGAGACATAGTCTTCATTCACCTTAACATCATTCATAGAAAAGGACTCCAAATCAGCATTCAAGTCATCAAAATCAGTACTTTCATCACCATGAGAAGTCTCCATGAGAGCATATGTATCATCCAAATCCACATGACAAGTATCCATCTCATCTACAATTTCATCGTCCACACAATCACATGATGCTTCATTATCACACTTGACTTCTTGGTCACAAAGACCTACCTCAAGCTTCCACAATGCATACTCTGCCATAGGCTTACTCAAATGAGCTTCTTCATATTGGAAGTTTACATTCACAATTTTCATGACCTCATCCCTTTTGCATGTGCTATCGAAGACAATGCCTTCCTTATCCTATAGAGATGCATATTCATTAACATAACCTGCTTCTCCACTTGCAAGACCTTGGCTAAACTCCAAGAGAGAATCCTTTGTCTTTTCCCAACTACCACATATGTCATACATAGCATCATCCATAAGAAACTTTTTAAGTACCTTCAAGAACTCAAAGTGCCTATATTGGCAAGCCAACAAGAAGAGCAAACCCTGATTATAGTCATCTTTCTGTCCACAAGTATCAAATACATTATCACAAGCTTCCAAGTACGTCTTCAAGTGATGAAAATCCTGCAAAATCATCTCCAAACCAAGATTACACAAGCCCTTGAGTTGATTCCCAACTGGACTCCAACCTGACAATCAAGCAGCAAAACACTACTCTCCCCTCCTCAGTAGGGGCACCAGTTTATGTGAAGGATTGGGGGGCTAGCCTCTGCAACACCTCAAATCATCACCAAGAAAAGAGGATGAAGAGTATAGCTCTCTCAAGATAATATGGGCTGATCTTCTCTCACGAATTTTGACAGCCTCACTCGCACGCAGCCTCGACTAGCTTCCCTCTACACCGCTACAATTCCCACTATACTTGGATGCACCAAAGGAAGCAAGGGAACCAAGAAAACCAAAGTAAAAAAGTAAATTAAAAAAATGGAAATATCTGCACTTTTCCTCATAAAACCAAGAGCTTCACTTCTTTTCAAACGCCCTTCCATGTGCTAGTAGAGACTCCATAGGCGCTCCCATACATACACATAGCTTGACCAAAACCCATCCAAATCAAGCTCACATTGAAAACCCACAAAGTTCAGAAAAAAAATCATAAAAAGTGATGGAAAACTTGGGGAAAACCTTGCCCTTTTGCGTATGTACAAGCAAGGAATTGCAGCACATAGTCTACCCTTGACTAGCTGCACCAAAGGGAACCACAAACAACATGGCTGCCATACCTCAAACCAAGATGAAGAGAGGTCAATATGCAGAGCTAAGCATCAACTTTCATCAGCCCATTGAGGAGATACACACTCTCAACTCACCACACCAGGCTCTCACAAGGCAAGAGGGGCATCTCTACACCAAAACCCCCAGCCTTCACCGCAGGCTGCAGCAACACATAGTTTCTTCTTCACAGCTGAATATCCCTCTTCACTCACAACCCCAAGCTGATAAAAGTTCAGTTTTTATTCATATTTTTAAAGCACTAAATCACACTTTGATGTCTCGACACTTCTATGTACAAAAACAGCAAAACTATGTACCCCGCACAACTGGCCCGCATGCGCAGAGACAGTTGGCACACACCGCCTTTGTACACTTTGTACAAGCATGATTTATTTACATATAAGGACCCCAAAAGAATTAAAAAACATATCTTAAAGACTTTGGGGTGGTGCGCACCATTTTGCGAAAACACCTCACAACGTGACATGCTCTGATACCAATTGTTGGAATTAGGGTTGCAGAGAAACACACACAGCTTGGAGTAGATGAAGGAAGCTCAAGGCACACAATAGAGAGTGTGTTACTTAGTGTGCAATGGAAAGATAGATAGCCCTAGAGTGATGGGCGTATATACAATGCACGAGGGAAAAAACCTCCTAAAGAGGGAAAAAATGCCCCGGCGGTCCTAATGTGTTCACACACATCACTACCACATGTATATGGTAACAGCATTGATGCCGGCCCCACCTCTTGAACAACCATCACAACACATGGTCCCTTGCGCCCAAAATGTTGTTCAAACAACACCATTACCACCTCCAGTGCTAGGACTGCAACCCCCACATCTGAGAATCACTTATGTGAACCAAGTGGATTGTGAGTCATCTATTGCTTGTGTGGATTTCAAGGATAAGTTAGACCCTAATATTACCTATGGGATTGATGCACTTGAAGAAAGTCCACAATACTACATGGAGGACTATTGGGGACAAGTCAAACAAGTCTATCAAGTAGCTCCTCTTGTGGCAAGAGGCCAAAATATCAATTTCACTACCAAGAGACCACCTCTCAATGCTACGAGTGTGGGGGTCCACATCGTGTAGCCGAGTGTCCTATTAAACTATAAAAGAACTCCACACTAATGCAAACCAATCAAGCGAGTACAACTACAATGTCGATACTCATGTGTAATCGATGTGGCATAGATCATTTGATCGCCCATTGTCCTAATAATCCAAATGTGCCAAAGATCACGCCATTGAACTTAATTGAGGTTACCAAGGAGCCATCACAAAGTACACCCGTGGTACCAGTAAATATACTCACACGATTGATGCTCCAAAACCAAAATTATATTCTTGAAGAAAGAGACATAGTATCGATTGCCCAATCTCAAAAGAAGAAGAAAATATGAAGGAAGAGGTCGCAAAAACCAGCGAAGTCAGGTCCCAGTTCAAAGACCAACATAGGGACTGGTAAAGACCCCATGTATATAAACAACACTAAAGAGAATTCTGATTTAAATGAGATCATGGAGACTAAAATGGTCACTATGAAAAAAACGAACAAGGAAGATCATGAGCCACAATGGCTAAGACCCAAGGAACTCTATAAGAGATAAGAACTTAGCTAAACCCTTTAGAGGAGATCGAGCAAGTCAAGCAATTAATGAGTTTGGTAGAAGAGACCTAAAGGGATCTAGATCTAGCACCTAGGCAGATCCAAATTACAGACACAGTGTTCCTTATGCAAAATCAACCTCACAAAGACCATAGACCACTAGCCATACCTAGTGTCATCCAAGAAGAAAGTGATTTTAAGTCATTGGGAAGTGGGCGTACCCCCTTCTTGTTGGAGATAATGTTTATAGAGGGATTACCTGACCCTATCGAAGAAACTGAGATCCCATCTTCCCCATGTCAAGGGGCTGAAGCCAAAAAGTGCCATTAAATATTGCCAAATTGATGGATTTCATGGCTTCAGAAGTTAGAACCACCATCATGTCTAAACTATATGGAGACCCCAAACTATCCTTAGCTCTTCGAGCTTTCCTCAATGGAGAACTGAAAGTTGGTCTACCACAATTTTCACAAATGGATGGAGCTAGGGAGGTGCCAATATAGGAGGAACACTTAGGTCCACAACCCAACCTAGATGAGAACTCTGTTGTTGAAATACTTGTTAACAAGTTGGGACAATACTTTGAAGGCGATGAATCCAATGCAACCATACCAATCACTACCAAGGGATTAACTATGAAGGGAATCCTTGATGGTGGTGCTGGGAATCTATGGGAAGACCTCACCTTGGGACTACAAACATAGTGGTAAAGATGGCCAATGGGACTATTGTGGGATGCTTGAAGATCTCAAGATCAAGGTCCTTGGACACAAAATAAGGCATACCTTCATTGTTATGGATTTTTCTAAGAACCCTATGTCATCGAAGATGATATTAGGACGTCTTTCATGAGAGAAGCAAAAATGGTGCATGACTGGTCTAAAAACCATGTCTACTTGCAGCTCCAAGACTCTATCATTCTAGTTGATCTTGTAATTGGTCGAGCACATCCTCTAGGAAAAAGATTTATAATTGATAATAGATCTGGCACCACAATTTAGTCGGCCCCATTGCAGTATTGTTACATGTTGTCATGCAATTTTTGGATGAGCACAAAGTCATTAGATCATGCCAAAAATCTTGCTAACTGGCCTCATGTATATATGAGTACATAGTGCTTCGAGTCTTGGGAGTGACCATGTAAAAATTCATGTACAAAGGTTTGGTTTTTCTGGGGTTGTGTACTAGTTTTTTCAGTTGTTCTAGTTCCCAAAACATGGATTTCAATAAGTATTTTCGGTGATGCTTTATAGCTTGTGAATTGCACTTGTATATCATGAGTTATGTGCATCCGAAGTGGGTGGTCTCGACTTAGAAAGTGGTTGCAGTTGCATGCGACAAAGGCAATTGGGCCAACTTGATGATCTAAAATTAGAAATGTTGAGATTTTAGATTTTTGGAGATAGCCAAAGTAATGAGATCTGAGCCGTGCTTTACGGCGTCGCATTTGGTGGTCGAAGCGGTGCACTATGCCCCTGGGAAGTTGGTCCTGAGAAGGGTCAAGCTACAAAATTTTTGTGGGGGGAGGAAGGAGTTGGAGAAGTGCAAGAGGATGATGCCATGTGGCACTGGGATTATCCCACATGGGAAGGGGGAAGGAGGAAATGGGGGGTCTCAGTACCATTTCATGGGGGAGAAGATGCTGCCATTTTGGATTCCCACTACTTGCCCACTCTTTTGGTCCCCTGGACACTAGCTCCCACCTCTTCCCTTAGCCAAAAGTCACCGGCTGCCCATTTCCTACCCAAATGAGGCCAAAAATGGACCAATTAAATGAAGCCTTGCAAGAGAACCTTGTTGGCTGAGGAGAGAGAAGAAATCTCTTGAGATAAAAGATCAAAAGAGGCCCCATTTTATAGCTGCAATTCTCTGCAAAACCTGCAAACTTTCCAGAGAGCTCATTTTCTAGCAAGAGAGAGTACACCCCCAACTTTGAGTGGCCATATCTCTCTCATCTTTGATCTGTTTTTAGCCTATGGATGCTCTACAAACATGTACTCTAGATCAACTATGTCTTTATGTCCTTAATTTATCCTAATTCCAAGTGTGCTTCAAGCTAGAAGGGTTATTCATAAATCTTTATAGGTGCTTATCACATGAGGTGTCGAAGGTGCAATAGTTCTTCATTCCAATGGTGTGACTTGTGCAAGGCTATAGAGACACTGGTTTTCCTTGTCATTTGTACGCTAACATAATTTTGGTGGCCCCACCCAAGTAGCAAGTGCTCATGTGCTCCAATTCTTGTGAAATATGTCTATTCTACACGCAGAGAATGTAAAGGGGATGTGGGTCCTCAGAAGTCAAGTGACAGAAAGCACATAAGCTTGAAGCCAAGATCTCCCCACCCCTTTGTCGAGTTTGAGTGAGAGAAAGTGAGAGCTTCCGACCTTAATCGAGAGAAAAAGAGCGAGCTTTTGAGCTCCCACTTTATATTGCCAAGCTCTTCTCCTTCCTCTGCATTCCTCCTTTGATCCCTTTCACCTCCTCATCCTTGCACCCTTAGGCTTAGCAACATTCTTGATACTCTCATTAATGCCCAGAGAAACCATTTCCTTCATTCCCTTCCTTCTTCTTTAGGTTGAAACCAAGCAAGAGAGGGGAGAGCTTATGGTTTTTCTTTGCTAAACCAAGCGGGAGGGAAAGATCTTCATTCCTCTACTTCTCCAAATCCGAACGTGAGAAAGAGCCTTGTCATTGCTTAGTCTGGAGAGAGAGAGAGAGACAGATTAGAGTCGATCTCCTTTCATGCCCACGCTCCTCCTCCGCTTGTTCCTCCATCAAAGCGCAACTTCTCCTTTTGCTTCTTCCTTGTCTTCGAATCCACTCCTTCTCGAGCTTCCCCCCCAAAGCCATCTCTGGATCTCGCTTCTCCTGAGCTTTGTCGCCTTTCTCTCTCACACACTTTGTTATCACGCTATTTCCTTTTCTTCCCCTCGTTATCCTTCCCTTTATTTACCCCCCCCCCCCAAACAAGAAACGATGGCGCCGTTGTTGCTAGGGCCATGTGAAACAAGCTGATGATGTGGCATGGCATCGATTTGACCTTTACCAAACCGGACGTGATTAGGACTGAACAGGGTGCCCCAGCCTTCTCGTCGGTTCTTGCTTCTTGATCAGTGGTGTCTGATGCCCGCCATGGCTGCCACAAACCTTGTCACCTCATTTTCTGTCCCTGTTTGCTGCCTATGCCATTGCTTCACCTCTTTTCCTCCCTTCTCTTCACACCCATTTTCCCTATTTTACACAATGGGCGGCCAATTTTGTTGAGTTCATGGGCGGGTAGCCCTCAAAGGGCACCACATTTTGCATGCACTTTGACTAAGGCATTGCATAACACCACATATTTCTCCGATAGCCCCCAGTCGGGAAGGTGCAAGCACATGCAAATGCATTGAAGGAATTTCTTACCTTCGCATCTGATTAGAAGCACTAGAGCTTATTTTCCATAGCTAGGTTGGGCATATCTTGCAATCAACATTTTATGATAAACGATATTTTGAACTGAAATCTCATCAAGAATTTTTATTTGTTTTCATAGCGGCATCAAATTGGTTTATATATATATCAAGCATTCCAAGAGACTACATCCCAGATCGGAAGCTCCTCTAGCTCTCAGTGTGCTCTTTGAAGTGCATCAAAATCCGCATAAATATGAACTTGCTGTACATCCACCCAAACGTTGCTGCCAAGCTCCATTACTACCAACCAAGCACTATCAATCACCACATTAGGCATGCATATCATCCATCGTAGTGCTGATATCATCCATCCAACGAAAAAAAAATTTAAAAAATTAAAATTTTAAAGGTAGGATCGAGATCGAGAATATCCCCCAGACCCAAGCCCAAGCTCACGCACAGGCTCAGGCTTCAGTCGCCCTTTAAAATTACATATTTTAGCCTCACACGTAGCTAAAAATCGACCTTTTTGAGGACCAACGGAGCTTTAGGTGACCGAACGTTGTGCTGTAAAGCACACCGCAACCCTCTGAGTGATATGCTCATTTCAAGCTATCACACACTTTAATCAAAAAATCGATCATTAAAAAACATCAAAAAACGAGTCAAAACGGATGCCTAAAAAAGTAAGCGGTTAAGCTTCGAGGTTATTCGCCGACGCTTGTAGGGTACAAAAAGCACATGCATCTACGCTCTGGTCATGTGCTAGAGACGGAACAACTAAAGAGAATCTGGACTTACGCGAGTTCTCAATATCCACCTACCTTAGGTTCCGGGCTCTCGACGAGGACCCAAAGTAGTACAAACCAAGACCCAAACATAGTGGCTAATGACTCTTCCTCTTACTACAACATCATGGAGGGTTTCCAATGCCTAATCCCAATAGCTCAAGCCAAGACATGCATGCCATTGGTCCACGGCCCGGGCCGAGCGTGCTTAGCCGCTTGAAGGAAAACTTTAGTAGAGCCACTCGCTCCGAACATGGAGCTAACGATGTAAATGAGGGGGGTGTGGAAGTAAATTTTCCATTCATAACCAACGTAGACCCTATGCCCTTAGTGCACGTTCACTACTTCATTCACTGCACCCCTTGACCCTTCAGAACTATTCCCCTCCGAGGTCATATTACCTGATGGTAAAAGCCTTGCCGAAGTGCAAGAGGTTGAGCGGTATATCCTTGCAGCGAGGTAAAAGGAGATCAAGAGCTTATGCAAGGCGGAGCAACGAAGGGTGTTAAAAGCGAAAGCTCTTATGTCAATATCTTTGCTGGGAGAGCAATCAAGTGCTCCAAAATTAGCGACCACTAAGGGTCAACCCATAGAGAGCCACATTGCATCTAGTTCAAAGGACACCCCTAGCACCTCAAGCTTAGATGGAGCGTTCCTAAATGAGAACTGGGAGTACGAACTACAAACGAAAACTTTAACCGACCTATACACAGGTCACACCTATCACGTGGGTTGGTTGGATGTCCTACAATCCACAAATGGGTGCTACTAGTGTGGAGGATCAACAACAAAGATTTTGTGAGGTCATCCATAGGGTCATTGAGTTAGAGAGACAGAACAAGGGGATCAACATGCCTTCAATGGGTCTCATGAGATTCTTGGATACAAGGAAGGCAAAACATCCGACCTTATTGCAAATGGAGACTCCCTCGGTAAGTTCAATGGATCCCCAATATGTTGTTTTACTAGGGGTCTCAGTGCAATCTGACCCCACCAGTGATAGCTTTACTTTTCCAAGTCTAGCTCATATTTCCCTTGATGACACCACAGCTACCATGTCTACCCCAAGGATGGGCATGCTGAGAAACATGCCATGGACCTCATTTGTTAGTAAAGCACCACTACATGGTAGCTCAATGCCTACAACAGTACCTACAAGTGTGTACCAATCGTATATACCTATAGGTCCTAGTACTCATGTAGTCCCTACCCCTCCCATTATTTCAACAACCTATGCTCCACAACCACAACACCCAAGTTCTTATTTCCATGGGACCATACCGGCTAGCATTAGCATGTCACATCCGACGTCTGCTATGCCTAGGGCCACACATATGAACTTTGGACAGCCACATAGCACAACACCGTACCAAACATGGAATCCAAGGGCTTCCTATGCGCCAATCCCAATGCCAATACCTACTCCACATGTAGGCTTTGGAGCACCTCAACCCACGGCTCCTACTCACTTAGGTGACTTGGCAACATTTGCTCAAGCTATCAGTCAATCTATTGCTGAGAATATGCGTAACACGCCTGATAGAGAACCTAGAAGTAAGGTAGTACAAATAGCCAAGCTCACACAAAAATTTAGTGGGGATGGGGATGTGAGAAAGCATATCGAAGTGTTTGAACAAATATATGATTCTCTATAAGAACACAATGACTTGCATAAGAGTAATGCTTTAAGCCTAACCTTAAGTGGGAAGGGAGGGGATTTGTATAGAACCCTAAGGGTGAAAGAAAAAAAAATTTACCCTACTCTTAGGAGATTGTTCTTGAAAGAATACATATGAGAGGGAGTACTTTGGGGTGTAGCCTCTCAGCTCCACAAAGCCCAATGAGAGGAAGGAGAGTCGGTGAGAGACTTTATTAGTCGCTTGAAGCATTTGAATTCTCATTGTAATCCAAATGATCTCTTCAATAATAATCAATTGCTTGATAGATTCATTATGGGATTACAACATGAGGATATCTACAATGGTCTAGTCATTAGAGGTATCACCACTTGGGAAGAAGTCACCACCCACCAATGCGATCCAAGCGGAGGATAATTTAATGATTCAAGGAGAAAGAGTGTCTATTGAGCCTAAATATATTAGCTCGCAAGCATCAGGGCATCAACCAATGACCTTAAATCCTACTGCTAAGGAGCCAAAGATATCTGAGATGACTTTAGCAAAACTCACAAAGTCTATTCAAGAGAGTCTTAGAGACAATTGTGCTCCACAAAACAATCATATGTATCCAAGAAGGGAGCAACAATGGTACTCAATATGCTATGCACCGCATAGTACCAGTGAATGCCCTACTTTTAGAGTAAAATTCAATGGGAAGTGCAATGCTTGTGGGAGGTATGGTCATCACGCTAAGGATGACCATAGTATTTAAGTGCACGATGGCCAATAGACCAACCTTAGTATGGACAGACACACCTCGAGTGCCTACATTGATGCCGGCCCCACCTCTTGAACAAACAGCACAACACATGGTCCCTAGGACCCAAAATGTTTTTGAAACAACACCCTTACCACCTCCAGTGCTAGGACCGCAACCACCACATCCAAGAATCACTTCTGTGAATCAAGTGGGTTACGTTGTGAGTCATCTATTGCTTGTTTAAAAAGCTGTGAGGAAGATATAGATCCTAATATTGCCTATGGGATGGATGTGCTTGAAGAAAGTCCACAATACTACATGGAGGACTATTGGGGACAAGTCAAACCTGTCTATCAAGTAGTTGCTCTTGCTGTAAGAGGCCAAAATATCAATTACACTGCTAAGAGACCACCTCTTCAATGCTATGAGTGTGGAGGTCCGCATCGTGTGGCCAAGTGTCCTATTAGGCTACAAAAGAACGCCACACTAATGCAAACCAATCAAGCGACTACGTCTACAATGCCGATACTCATGTGTACTCGATGTGGCATAGATCATTTGATTGCCCAATGTCCAAATAATCCAAATGCACCGAAGATCACGCCATTAAACTTGATTGAGGTTACCGAGGAGCCATCACAAAGTACACCTGTGGTACCAGTAAACGTACTCACACGATTGATGCTCCAAAAACAAAATTATATTCTTGAGGAAAGAGACATGGCATCAATTGTCCAATCTCAAAAAAAGAAGAAAACAGGAAGGAAGAGATCGCAAAAAGCAGCGAAGTCAGACCCAAGTTCAAAGACCAGCATAGGGACTGGTGACGACCCCGTATATATGAACGACACTGAAGAGGATTCTGATTCAGGTGAAACCATGCAGACCAAAACGACCACTAAGATAGAAACCAACAAGGAAGATCTTCATGAGACACAATGGCCAGGATCCAAGAAAAAGATAGGAACTTATCCAAACCCTACAGAGGAGATTGAGCAAGTCAAGCAATTAAGGAGTTTGGTAGAAAATACCCAAACAGATATAGAACCAGCACCTAGGCAGATCCAGATTACAGACATCATGTTCCCTACGCAACAACAACCTCACCAAGTCCATAGACCCTTAGCCATACCTAGTGTCATCCAAGAAGAAAGTGACTTAAAGTCATGGGAAAGTGGGAGTACTCACTTCTTGATGGAAAGAATTTTTATAGAGGGAGTACATGAACCTATCAAAGAAATGGAGATTCCATCTTCCCCACGTCAAGGGGCTGAAGCCCAAAAGGTACCGTTAAACATTGCCAAATTGATGGATTTCATGTCTTTAGAAGTTAGAAACACCATCATGTCCAAACTATATAAAGACCCTGAGCTAGTCTCAGCTCTTCGAGCCTTCCTCAATGGAGAACTGAAGTTTGGGCTACCACAATTTGCACAGATGGATAGAGCTAGGGAGATGCCAATGGAGGAGGAACACTTAGATCCACAACCCAACCTAGATGAGAAACTTGTTATAGAAATACATGTTAACAAGTTGGGACAATACTTTGAGGGTGATGAATCCAATGCGACCATACCAATCACTACTAAGGGATTAACTGTGAAGGGAAACCTTGATGGTGGCGTTGGGGTTAGCATTGTGACTAAAAATTGCTGGAAAACTATGGGAAGACCTCACCTTGCGACCACAACCATAGTAGTGAAGATGGCCAATGGATCTATTGTTAAACCTATTGGGATGCTAGAAGATCTCTAGAGGTTCCCAGTGTGGGCGTTTTTCCTTGAAAAGCAAAAAACCCAAGGCATACAAAATAAGCACGCACATCAAAATTGAATCACTGTGAAAAGACTTCGGGGGGTCAAAGAAAAGTAAATAAGTTAGGCGATGATTTCATGAGAATTCCTTTTATCGTAGCTTAACTACGAGGTCTTCTAGGTATAGCCTCTAGTCATCCCTCGGACATAAAATACTTGGCTCTCGCAATTAAACAACTTAATTGACTAGAGAAAATTAAGAAGCTTGCCCATGGTATTAATAGTTGATCTTTAGTGCCTTTCGACCGTTAAATTAGCGACCCCATATTTGTTTAATTTTTTATCCTTACAATTGTTTATGTGTTTGATTATATTGCAATTTAATGTTTATTGCTAAAAAATGGTTTAAAATTATGTTACCAATCAAATTGTCTGCCTACAACTGCATATGCTTTTTAATTGTACATGAGAATGCAATTACTGTGACAATGTTGTTTGATTTTGCAGTGACTGAAGAAGGCTAAGGACATTCATCTCAAATGCTCTTCCACCTCGACGAACGAGCTTCAACTCAATAGCTTCCGAGGACGGAATCTACATCAGGAAGGGGGGCATGTTAACCCTCACGCACATTCTTATCACCT